>NC_083278.1:6296868-6621868 GCF_963506605.1 Zootoca vivipara | reverse complement strand
CGCAATTATTATAACTTTATTAGAGATCTTATTATTTCAAAGAAGTATGCAAAGTGACCAATGCAACTATTCTAAGACTTCATCTATGCAGGAGTGCAGAAGAGAAGTTGTTAATTAATTAAATCAATCAATCACTGAATTAATTTAACTATTTACCCCCCAAAAAATGAGCATCCAGTGTGATTACATTTGGAACCTTCCATGCCTAGGCATTTCAATATAATTATCCAAATGATTTGTGTATGCAGCTAGACATAAGAAAAGATAGAGAGATATGAGAGATACATAATTGGAGCCAATGACTCTCGGCAGCGTTTTGCTGTTGACAGTAGATGCTTGCACTTGATCTAGTTCAACAGCGGTGGTTGAAAATTCACTCGCATAACTCAAGCTGGATCTGCAAGGAGAATGGTAGGACTAAGACTGCTGTGGTTCAAACCATATAAACTGCACTCTTCCTAATTGGGACATGCTTCATCAGGTAATCAACTTAATCAGGACCTTTCCCAAGGAACCCAATTAAAAGTTTAATGACACCGAATGGCACGGACTGCTGCTTAATTGGGATGATAATTCTGTTCTCTGTAATTGGGATGCTACAAGGTGATTAAAGGAACCAGAACAGGGAGATATGTCCTTTGTGATTTTCACAAGCTGACAGTAATTTGCCTTCTTCCAAAGGGCCTCTGTCAGTGGTGCTTCTTTCCATGTTTCCAGACTCTGCGATACTGTTGCTGGAACTTAACTCATTCCAAGGTGACAATAATGTTGTGTGTGGCCTGTAAAAATCAACCTCGCAGTCATTCTGAAGTTAAGATGCCCTGGAAGCAGCAGACCAGCTCTCAAGCTGTTTGCTCAGAGAGATGCTACAAAGAGAATTCTCAAACCCAGCAGACATTTGCTGGATGTTCCAAAAACTTGCAGAAGCCTCTCACTTTGTCTCATTTTCTCCTTATCTCTGCATGTATGTATGTATGTATGTATGTATGTATGTATGTATGTATGTATGTCTATGCACAACTATTTCATCCAAATCCTGAACCCCGAAGCAAGGCAGGCATATTCAGACTGAAGTGGGGCCCCTCTGAGGTAAGCCCCCAAAGAGATCTAAAGTGAACCCCCCTCTACCGGTGAGCTCTTTGGGGATATTTTCAGTTAAAACTACACAATCTAAGTCAGACAGCCTGTCTCCAAAAGGATGGGGAAATGTAAATGGCACCATAGAAGAGAAATGCCAGTTCGGGAGAGGATACAGGAGAGCTGGGGTCTGCTCATTGAGAGGCCTATCCTCCAATCCAGGACTAGAATCTCATCCGACACTCTCCTATCACAGAACATCAGGGGAGGGATGTAGAGACTGCAAAACTTTTCTCTTTCTTTGCAACTCCTTGGCTATTTCTCTGAATAGTACAAAGAGTTTGGGGCTTTTGATATTCCGCTTGTCATATTTATTCTTACGTCAGCCTACCAGTTTGTTTTCTCTCAGTTCTTTTCTGTCCTTCCCAATCTCCCAAGTCCCTTCTTCTGTGTCTTAGTTGCCTCTACTACTAGTCTTTAGTTAGCATAATCACTTGGGAAGTGTCACCGCCACCCTCCTGGCCCCAATGGGGGCCATAGTGTTAGGTTTTGCATTTTATTTACAGCTGTAGCCTCTCTCAGTCAATCCTTTTGCCCACCGCAAGATCATAAGCAGCCTACCTGTCTGTTTTTCCATCCTTTCCCATCCTTCCTAATTCAACACTGCCTCTTCAGACAGAGAGATAGAGATAGAGATAGAGAAATGATGATATAGATCTTCTTCTTCTTCTTTGGCGACGACTTGTAGTCGAGTAAGATTGTCTTCCATAAACATGGTTTTAACAATGAGTCCGTAAGTAAGTGACTGGGGAGGCGAATTCGGGACCCACACGTCCTTCCACAGTGGGGGCATTGGTTCCCGGGCAAGAGTTGATCACGGTGTGGATTTGCCAAGCATGCCTTCCTCTTAGCATGTTTCTCCCTTGCGTTCTGAGTTCAAGTGTCTTCAAAGCCCATGACACCTTTGGTCAAGGCTGTTCTCCAATTGGAGTGCTCGCAAGCCAGTTTTTCCCAGTTGTCGGTGTTTATACTATAAGATTTGCCTTAAGACAGTCTTTAAACCTCTTTGTTGACCACCAGAATTACACTTTCCATTTTTAAGTTCGGAATAGAGTAGTTGCTTTGGAAGACGATCATCAGGCATCCGCACAACATGACCAGTCCAACGAAGTTGATGTTGAAGAATCATTGCTTCGACACTGGTGATCTTTGCTTCATCCAATACACTGATATTAGTTCGCCTGTCTTCCCAAGTGATGTGTAAGATTTTTCGGAGACACTGTTGATGGAATCTTTCGAGAAGTTGGAGATGATATAGATACTTGTGTGCTGTCTCTGTGCCTTAATAGCTACTTATACTTATTAGTAGGGACCCAGGTGGTGCTGTGGGTTAAACCACTGAGCCTAGGGCTTGCTGATCAGAAGGTCGGCGGTTCGAATCCCTGTGACGGGGTGAGCTCCCGTTGCTTGGTCCCAGCTCCTGCCAACCTAGCAGTTCGAAAGCACGTCAAAATGCAAGTAGATAAATAGGAACCGCTACAGCGGCAAGGTAAACGGCGTTTCCATGTGCTGCTCTGGTTTGCCAGAAGCAGCTTTGTCATGCTGGCCACATGACCTGGAAGCTATACGCCGGCTCCCTTGGCCAATAATGCGAGATGAGCGCGCAACCCCAGAGTCGGTCACGACTGGACCTAACGGTCAGGGGTCCCTTTACCTTTACCTATACTTATTAGTCTTTGGTTCTTAGTTAATTAGGCAGTGTTGATTCCTTTTCTTTCCACTCTTGCACTTTTTAGTAATTATAGGCATTTTGTTTATATAGATATAGATATAATTTTTGAAAAAGATCACCCCCCGCTCCAGATTCTACCTGTCTGAATTTGGCACGGTTAATCCCCTCTTCAGCAGAGCTACAATGTTTGTAGGTTTCATGCACCTATATGGTGGTGGTGGTGAAACAGAATGTTATGGCCATTTTACTTCTGAAAATATTTTGATCAAAGCAAACTTTAAAAGTGTCTAGCACATAAATCCCTGGTTCTAACTGTCTGAAATTTGGCATGGTTAATCCCCTCTTGAGGGGCTACTATACCGCAGGTTTCTATGCACCTAGGTGGGGGGGGGAAAGACACATATCAAGTTTTGGCCATTATGGTTTCCTAATGCAAATCAATGGGAGAACTGTTGCTTTGGTTTTCTGAATATTGCTTTGGATCCAGGTCTAAGGCGGGACTCTCTCTAAGAGATCTGAAGTGAATAGGAGCCTAATGCAAAGCACTGAAGCAAGCGTCAAACCAAATTAGGGAGCACACATATCCCATAACAATGTGTATCTATGTCATATATACATGTCCGAATGGACATTTGTAAGTTGAAAAAAATTGTAAGTTGAATCCCATAGGAATGCATTGGGAGAAAAAAATCGTAAGTCAAAGCAACCCTATCTAAAAATTCGTAAGTAGAAAAAATCCTATCTAAACCGCATCCAAGATGGCGGACGGAGCTCCATTCATAAGTAGAAACATTCGTAAGTAGAGTTACTCGTAAGTAGAGGTACCACTGGAGAGAGAGAGAGAGAGAGAGAGAGAGAGAGAGAGAGAGAGAGAGAGAGAGAGAGAGAGAGAGAATATGAATATATGGATGGATAGCTAGCTGTTTATTTAACTTATTTTACAAATGTATAAACCACAGTCTGGAGCCATCCAAGTTGTATACAACAAAATAATGATGAAATAAAATTTAAAAAGTACAAGTTCCAAAAGAATTTCCAGGGATATACAGTGACTATTCCCATAAATGACTGGGTCAAACAGCAGGGAAGGCCTTCTTAGACAAAAACATTTAAACATAATGACACTAGATACAGTTCAACACAGAGAACATGAATGATAATTTATCATTGATTTTTATACTATTTGCATTTTTTCATTATTATTAATAATAATAATAATAATAATAATAATAATAATAATAATGGGACTTATTCCCAGGTTAAGTGGGGTTAGGATTGTTGTCTTAGTACCCAAATACAAAATATTATGTCAGATATGAAAGTCTCACATAGGAATATGTAAATCTGACAAATCTAGTTTCTCATTTTTCCAGTCTTCTTCTGTTCATGTCAGGGACTGGGCAGAGGAGGAATGGTCAACACCGCCTTCTCATCCTGACCCTTTCAGAGAGGAGGAAGAGGAAGACAGTATAGATTTACAACAGGGGTTTAAGGGAGGTAGCAGCTTAGAGGCAGATGAGGGGGAAATTTGGGAAATCATGGGAGAGCCGGAACAACACTCAGCTGACATGCTGTCATTAGAAAGTATCCCAGACCACCATCTTCCAGAACCTGGTGAGCCTTAAAAGTAGGAGAGCAAAGAGCTCAAAGACAGAGGGCACATAGCAGAACCCATAGAGGAGACAATGAGAATGAGGAAGTAGGAAGTAGGAGAGACGGGGGCAGGATTCACTCAGGACAATGCCATTATCCAAGAGGCTGGGTTCTATAGCCTATCTCTGTAAAGATTAAGGACAGTAAGAAACTTTTCCTTGACAGCTCAGTTCTCCACATTTCACCTCAGTTTATGATTTATTTACAGTGGTACCTCGGTTTACAAACACAATTGGTTCCGGAAGTCTGTACTTAACCTGAAGCGTACTTAACCTGAAGCAAACTTTCGCATTGAAAGTAATGGAAAGTGGATTTATCTGTTCCAGACAGGTCTGCGGAGTACTTAAACTGAAAATACTCAAACCAAGGCATACTTAAACCGGAATTTTTAATTTCCTCATGAAAACCACCAGAATTTCAGTGTGAATTTCTCTTAATATACACACGTTTGTATTCAAGTTTCCCTAACACATACATTTTTTCAAAATAATTTTCCTAATATAATACGTTTTGGTAAGTTCTTTTCACTGCTAAATGCCCCTTTCCTGCATACTTCCCCCTAGCAAATGCATTTTTGTACACATTACTTGGCATTGCAAGATTCAGAGAAGTGGAAATTCCAGAGGATGGCTGTGTTTCAGTTTCCATATTGTTTGAGAAAGTGCAAATCGGGCAGGTTAGATTTTTACATCCAACCAGAATCAGGATTCTCTTGCATCCTTAGGCTCACTTTTATTATTTTTGCACGTAAGAAAAGAAGAGGCAACAGAGAATTCCATTTACAGTATGTATGAACTTTTCACAACTGAAGTACTGTGTGAATTTTGTACTTATGTATGTATGTACCTTTGTACAGAAAGCAACTTGATAAACTTTTCCTGCATGATACTTGTATCTCCCACTGCTGAAACTATTGGCAAAGAAACTGTATAGATAAACCAGCCAAAATAACTGAAAACCCCAGATATAAAAGCTGAAATTTCCTTTTCTCCCTGTATTTGAACTTCCTTGATCTTCCTTTTGACAGTGGATATTTTTGTTCATTTGCAACTGTTATGCTTCTGGGTATGTTTTATTTAGTTAGCATGCAAAACACTCTGCTCTATCTAGAAAATTAAATTCTTTTTAGTACATTAATCACAATTGACAATTGCTCCATTGTTGTGGCTTGTAATAGCTAGTCAAACATGACAGCCCAGGCGCATTTTAAGGCAAAATAGATTTGTTCTGTGCTTGGTCTATTCGGGTCACCAATGTCTTGTTTGTTGGCAGGAATCCTTTCAGGCTTGTACCAGCTGTTGATCCAAAGGATGCACTGGTTCTAGTACCTTCCCATGTTTGTGATTTAAGAACTCAAACAGGAAGTGGCCCTCCATCTCCTAATTGGCCTATTCTGACGTTCTTAAATTGTATCCATGGATGGAAAGATGGTGTAGGAATGTTAAGGATAGTAGGAAAGGATATACAGTATTGGATAAATATTATCCTTCCGTCACTCACGCTAGTAAGTGATGTAGCAGAGCAAATTCCCTTCAATATATGGAAGCTAGTTGGCAGATTCATTTGAATCTCTTAGTTAAGATCATTCATGGTGTCCCCTTTTATCCCCCCTGAAAGAATAAAGACACGAGCGTCTTTCTGAGTAAAGTAACAAAAAGTTCACTCACATTTCAGTTCACGATTTGATCCCTGGAAGGCAGACTTTAGTTGGTAGTTACACAATGAAACGGTGAGTTCATCTCATTTGGAGACTGAACTCAGGTAGCAAAATTACATTAATAGAATAAGAAATGGCTGCAGGAGAGCAGCCATGGCAGCAAAAGAGAGAACAAGGCAAGAAGAGACAAAACTGCAACTGGGAAAATGGCTGCATGACTCAGCTCTTTTATGGAGTCAGCCAGAGCCACGCCCATCTCCCAGATCACATGCAGGGGGAGGAAACACCAGACCAGTGGAACAGGAAGTGGATGTCCCCTGCCTGTGCCCACTCTAGGGGGATAAGGAATGTTGCACTTGACTGTACCAATGGATTACATACCGCAGATTGAAGGTCTGGTGTGGTGATTGTAAGCATATTCAGCTGAGCAGGAAGGACCATAGCTCAGTGGTAGGTGTGCCACTACAAAGGAAGATGTTCCGGGTTCAAGACCAGGCATCTCTGGGCAGAACTGGGAATGTTCCCTGCCACACCACCTCCATGCACGGATTCTAAGAATGTTTTAATAGAGCTAGTGGTAATCAAGTATTTGTAAATTGTCACATCAGGATAGAAGAACCTGGACTGTTTCTGGACATCTTCCTGCAGACAGTAATAGGTGAGAGCATACTACTACTGCCCATGGCATAGGTGCAAACTCTCTGGGGCCCTGGGTGCCCAAGCACCCACAAAATTCCCCACAAAGGAGCCGGGCACTCACAATTTTTCTGTGCCAGGGCCATGCACACTGCATGGCACCTACGGCCCCAGGCATCCACGGTCAGGGGGCCAAGCTGGCACTCCTGGCCCAAGGGCAGTCAAGGAGCAATCCAATTGAGTGAGTATGCATTACTGGCTAAAGGAATATTTATATCAAGAAAATAAGCTGTCCTGAAACCGTTAGACTGGACACGAGGGTGGAAAAGAGTCAGGGAAAGATCTGATATGGTGACTCTGGCAAGGACTGGTGTGTGCAACACAAATGGACCACTTCCATTAGCTTCATATTTTGACCTTCTCCCTTTTGACCCAACCAGTGACATCCTGCTTGTAAATCACCTCTTGTGTATGAAACTGGGTATAATTTCCCATAGAAATAAGATTTGAATTTCAGTAAAAAGGTAAATGGAATCCTGACCATTAGGTCCAGTCGTGACTGACTCTGGGGTTGCAGCGCTCATCCCGCATTATTGGCCAAGGTAGCCGGCGTACAGCTTCCAGGTCATGTGGCCAGCATGACAAAGCTGTTTCTGGCAAACCAGTGCAGCGCACAGAAATGCCGTTTACCTTCCCGTCGGAGCAGTACCTACTTGCACTTTGAAGTGCTTTCAAACTGCTAGGTGGGCAGGAGCTGGGACCAAGCAGCGGGAGCTCACTCCGTCGCAGGGATTCGAACCGCCGACCTTCTGATCAGCAAGGCCTAGGCTCTGTGGTTTAACCCACAGCGCCACCTGGGTCCCATTTGAATTTCAGTAGAGGCTAGCTAATCCATTTTCAGAGTTCTGCAGTCTTTCCTGCTCCCATCCCTTCTCAATCATGAAATCTCATTTGTTCTTGCACAAGTTACTGTCTCTGTCAACCCAACTTACTTAGTAGTGAACCTAAGTCTCCAACTGTACACTACATGGAGTTCTACCTAGACCTTCTCCTTTAACAAAAAATTCCCTTAATCAGATTGAGAAGACCTGATTTGATATACAGCAAAGTTATACAGAAATGGACACTAAACTCTCTACACTCTGGTTGGATTTCAGCTGAAACCCATCTACCACAAATTACTTTCCCCCCTTTGGGGGAAAATAGAGGTCCTTGTGTTTTTCTGCTTTATTTTCCCCGTGGATATTTTAAAAACGCAGCTTTTAGAAGGCAATTTAGAGCTAAAAAACTATCCAGGAACAGCTTCTCTCCCTCCCTCCATCTTCCTTCCTCCTCCCTGACTCACAACCTTCCCAAACCGATTCCATTTAAAACACACACAGAGGGGTAAATGCACACAAAACCCGGTGTAGGGAGCTTTGTACATGTCAATTTTGCCTTTTAGACCCCTTGTCATCCTGGTAGCTCCCTTTCCTGAAATGCCATTGTCCTTTCTGATTATTTCCTGTAAAACAGGCATCCCCAAACTGCGGCCCTCCAGATGTTTTGGCCTACAACTCCCATGATCCCTAGCTAACAGGACCAGTGGTCGGGGAAGATGGAAATTGTAGTCCAAAACATCTGGAGGGCCAAAGTTTGGGGATGCCTGCTGTAAAACCTTCCAACCTAGCACAGAGACTACTATTTTCCAGTATAATGCACTTGGACACCTGAAGTGATCCGTCCAGCTCTCTCTCTCTCTCTCCCTCCGTCTACCGGATCTTGCCTTTGTTTCGCTCCTCATCAGCTGCTCAGGAACTTGCACTGGAAAAGCCCTGCACGATGCGCTCCATCTCACCACTTACAAAATGCAATAAATACATTCTAATAAATATATATTCAGATCAGAAGCATTTTTGAGCTGCTTAGCTGAGTGAATTTCTCGTCCTTTGTACACATATTTGTACAAAGTGTTGCCTGTAATTTTAAAGATGCTTGCCTGAGGGAGGTTTCATTTTTCCATTGAAGTCCCCTTGATTTACTGTATGCAATATGTTACAGCTTCCTTATTTGCTCCTCTGGGACACTTACTGACAGTAAATCTCTATTAAAATATTCTTCCATATGGTTGCATGAAAATTTTATTGCAGTGAGCCTCAGGCTGAAGGTCACAGCTGAGTAGCTGCAGTTAAGCAGTGTAGTCTATAGACTCTGAGGTACATCTGTTCTGGGAGTGAGAGTAAAATTAGAATTTTACTCTCAATAGCAATTCTCTAAACTAGTTACACTTGTTTACCATTGCAGGCCAGGACCAAAGCAATGCCTTCCATATACATGTCACAGGCTATTGTGGCTACATGATTTAGGTCGTAAACTCTGATCCAGAAATTGCAAAAATGTAGAGGTCGCTGGAGAGGGTCCCTAATGTATATTTCATTTATGATACATGAAAATTTAATAACCTCTCATATGATTGGACTCTGTGGCTTCCTTCCTTGGTTTTTGGCATTGGATTCATTGTTCGCTGCAATGTTCCCTGGCCCGGATAGCAAGCAAACTTTGTAAACAATGCAAAATATTTTTTTTAATTGAGAGTGAATAGTCAGATACATGGCTGCCAAGCTGCTCCTAACCTGGCATTGCCATCATGCCAGTTGGCCCAGTCTTGGGATGCTAAGGTGCCTGCTCTTTGGAAATGGGTTGGAAAGATGGGCCAGGAACCGTGTTCCATTGTGAAGATCACCAAGTATGGGGTGTTACACATTACTCCAAACATTATGTTTAGTAATTGATGCTAGGGTCAGCCAAATGTTAATCTACAGCTTACATTTGCTTGCACGAAGGTAATACCAGGGTCACTTCTAAATCCATCTCATTGAGCAACAACATGATAGCTATCAGAATGAACCTGGGCCAAGGCAGTCCTTTCCAATCACCATGTGGCAGAAAGTCAGAGGACTCTCAGAGAGGAATTTGTCCTATGATGCATATGGGGCTAACCAGCGCTCATTTTTTTAATAGAAAAAAAGGTGGCCATACTCGCCATGAAGTTGTTACAGTAAGTGCCACACTTTTAACTTTTGAGTACCCCAAGTTAAAAAAAAAGCACTCAGGCTAACTTATGTGGAGCAATTCTACACATAAGTTTTTTGGGAGCAATGTTTTGTCATTAGATTGCAAACAACAGTGCAGAAGGGCATATTTTCCCTACTTGTTAAAGGGGGGGGGTTGTGGGCACAGAATTCAGATTCCTGATATTGCCAACTTTTCTGTTTGATTTTTTTTTTTAGTTTGTATCTTTCCTAAATTATAGAAATGTTCAAAAAATATTGTGTAAGCAAGTGCAGTGCTGAACTTTTAAAATTAGACTGCTTACTTCTTTTCCTAACCATCCAATGATATTGATTTTTGTCACCTTCTTATTTTCCTCTCTCATAATGCTAAATCTCATGGACGTCCAATGAAGCCGAATGTTGGAAGATTCAGAACAGGGGAAAGAAAGTACTGCTTCACACAACACAGAGTTAAATTACGGAATTTGCTCTTACAAGGTGGCCATTAACTGGAATGGTTTTAAAATTCATGGAGTCTAAAGCTGTCCATGGCTACCATGAGGGTTGTGGCTGATGGGAGCTGCGGTCCTGAAAATATCTGGTGGTTCCCTATTCCCTGCCTTATTTGTTTGACCAGAGAATAGGAGATGCTCTCTTCAGGGGTTCAAGTTTGTCTTTGTCAGGTGCATGCTTACTTAAGTAAGAAAACACTCTGAAAGAATATTTTGAAAAATATTCTGGCCAGAATTCAAAGAGCAATTTTAGGCACACCATTGGGACTTGGGTGGAATGTACATCACAAATGCCCCTTAAAAATCCCTTTAGACTCATCTGTTCCCAGAATGAATTTCTTGGGGTAGGTGGTCAAGCTCTATGCTTCAGAGATCAGACTCCCAAGTTACATCAAACATTTCTTGCTATATCAGCTGTCATATCAATCAAGCATTTCTGGCTATAGCAATTAACTTTTGCATTATGCAACTGAACAATTCAATATTTTGGATGTCAATCTACCATTGTGATTTTTTTATTTTTATTTTGAAGTGTGGGCTAATTAGGTGTGATCTGAGTCCATGCATAAACCATAATTAATTCACTCTTTTTTAAAGAAGATAGATATCAGCTTACTGTAATATTTTACCAAAGTGGATGTGTGTTGAGTAGGTTCAAAATGAATTCCCAACCACACACTCCCACATCCTGACAAGTCAATAAAAATGATATTAGGTGATTAAATGTAGGAATAAAAAAGAAGGCCGACATAATGATAAACTGTAATGAAGTCAAACAGCTGGCAGACTCCTTGGTGAATTTGCCACCTGATGGCTTGTACTAAGATTCAGGCAATGCCTCCAGCTTGCTAGTCAGCTGGCAACCACTAGTATACACACTGAACATTACCTCCCATTCATTAATTGGCTTGCTAGAAACTCACTTTCTTGCCATCAGGACAGAGAACATCTTTTTCATATGTGTGAGAGAGCATGGCCTATTTGTTATGTACAGGAACATTTGATTAATGTTGATAAATTACTGCTGGCTAATCTGCAGACGGGGATGGATTTCTGATAGCTAAACTCACACAGAGGGTTTCATTCTACTTAACTTTGAAAGAATTTGACTCAAGGTGAGATGCGGATGCAGCAATTGACCTCAAAACGGAAAGCTGCATGCATTTTGTTTTTATGCCTCGCATACAGGGCTGGCTGTAGGGGTAGGCTGGGTGGCGCAGGGCACCAGGTCGGCGCTGCACGGCGAAGCCACGCGAAACCACGCTGCGCGCTGTGCCCGCCCACCAGCCGCGGGAAGAAATGGGGCGGGGCGGGGGCTCTGGACGGCCCTGCTCGCACACTGGCCATGCAAACAACCTTGGGCTAAAAACCTAGAGTGGTAGGAACTCAGTGAGGATTATCAGAACCACCCATCTCCACACTTCAACCTTCCCGCTGTATTTTTCTCTCTGTTGCCATTTTGGAAATGGAAAGTCATTTAGGTGTAACTGCTAGGTTTTCCTCCCTGCAGAACCTACATTTATACAGGTACCTACTGAGAAGATCCATTTCAAAGCAACTGTACCAAATGGAATTATTGTGAAAATAAAACATAATAATTAGGATAAAGGCATCATATTTTGTCCTTGCTAAGGGCGCTATATTGAAGGGACGTGGGTGGCGTTGTGGTCTAAACCACAAGACCTAGGGCTTGCCGATGAGAAGGTTTGAACCCCCATGACGGAGTGAGCTCCCGTTGCTGGGTCCCTGATCCTGCCAACCTAGCAGTGTTCTTGTACTCAGCGGAAGCTGAGTGGCATGTTCGACGTCCGAGGCGTCTTCGAAAAATGAAACATTTACTTCCAGGTTTACGGCATTTGAAAACCGAAATGTTTGCCAATGGAGACGTTTGAAAACCACTGTACGAACACTAGACTCCTTACTTTGCCAAAGGAGAAATTGCACATTTTGCCTTTTTGTTTGTTTCAAATATATTGAGACTATGTAAACAGTTTTGAAAACACTTGGGATGCATGAATGATCTTATCTCCCTTTCCATGTCAAAGCTAGCAATTTCAGTATGATGAGCTATCCCAGCCGCACATCGGGAAGTGTAAATATCTCTTCTACCATTTCTTGGTCCTCTTTGATGAACCCTGATTTCTCTACTGCTGCTTTGGAACCATTTTCCTCCCGCTGGTTTTTTCCTCCTTCCACTTTCCACACAACCCACAGGGAACAGGCTGAAATCACAGCACTATGTCGCCAATCGGATTTGGCAAGGTGAAGCTTTGAAACTAGCCACTAAGGCAAGGCACCTCAAATCCCTTCCAACCTAAATAGAAAGCTAAATACTGTAATATGCCAGAAATAAAGTGAAGGAATCACGGAACATGACTGCTGTATTCAGAGGACTGAACCAGAGGTTCTGCTGTTCTTCAGGCTTGAGGTTCAGAAGACTCCAGGTACAGAATTGTTGAATAACTTCAAGTTTCTCTTATATAATTTAACCGCAACATTTACAAGAGTTTTTAACATCTTCTGTGGTATGTAGTTTGTTTACAATTTATTTCTCAAATATAACAAAAAGAGAAAAAAGGACCGCATCAACTTGCATTAACAATAAATAATACATAAATCCTGACTTAATCATATGCTGTATTTTTCCATGTATAACACGCCCCCTTGTATAAGACACCCCCTATTTTTGTGACTCCAAATTACGAAAATTGGGGGGGGGGAGATTGTCAAGGGTATTAAGCTTTTTTGGGGGGGTATTGCCCAGACTTTTTCTTGGGGAGGGGGGGGTTGCTGAAAATTGCTCACCCGCCGCTGGCAATCACACACGATGCCGAAGACGCTAATCAAACGCCCTGTTTCTGCAGCGGCAGCCAATCACCAGCAACCCTTAACACAGCCACCAATCACACGCACTTTTGACCCTGAGAATATCCTGCTCGCGGCTGCAACCTATCACCCGACCCCCCACTGCACTACCCATGTATAAGGCGAGTCTGAATTTTAAACCTAATTTTTAAATTAAAAAACCCTCATCTTATACACGGGAAAATACGGTATATTAATATAAGTAGTCCATACGTTGGTAAGTTGCTGTCTTCTGCAGTATGTTGACAATACCACTTGTGACTGTCCCAAAAATAGATGTATGTATTTATCCTGACTTGTATCCATTTAATAAACTATCAACATTCACTGGTCTTATCTTTCCCTTTTTGGAAGCATCCAAGATGGATCTAGGCTATGCGAAGGCAACTTTTCTCATATTCAATGTAATATACACACACAAACACATAATATATTTAAAATAATGATTTTTTAAAGTCTAATTAATTATAATAGATCCTTTGAGCTATGCCATCTGTAATGTATGGTACATCTTGAGTTCACATACTGTTGACACAATTGACTAGGATAACTCCTTTGGAGCAGCTATACTCCATCATGTCCATGGGGGCGCTGGGCGGATCTTTGAACCCCGGCGTGTGCTAAAGACAAAAAGTTCTCATGAAAATTTATCAACATTCCAGTGTGAATTTCTCCTAATATGCATATTTTTGTATGCACTTTTGCCTAATAAAAAGGCTTTTGCAGGCCTCTTCCTGCTTCTTTTAAAATCAGAACAAAAAGCATTTTGATAGCTGGCCGACCCCGCCCATCTGTCAAAGTTGGCCCCTGAGGCAGGTAAGAATAAGGATCTGGCTCATGGAGCCAGAAAAGTTCTCCACCCTGGCTTACTGTTATGGGGAAAAAAAGTGGAACGGGTAGGTTCACACCAAATCAAATTTGTCCCCCATCTCTAAGGTATATAGTCTGCCTTCTGAAGGTTAGTGTTGAAAATTCGTCTAGAAATATAAGCAAAAAAAGAACAGCAGCAAACACAACAGTAGACAAACTGCTCCAAGTCCTGCTGTGCTGGCAGCAAGACACTCAGGCATTTAATCGCTGCAGTTTAAGAAAGAGCCTCCCCTCTACCACTTCTCACTTTTGTGCTCCCCCAGTCCAAGGAAGCATGCACTTGCTTGTTTTGCCATTTACTCCCATCAGCAGAGCCCATTCTCAGCCCCTTCTTAAACGCATTTTTACGAGGAGGCAAAGTCAAATCCCTATTACTTAATTAACACGATTGTGAAGGCTTCAATCCAGCTGCACAATAGCTTCCCTGACCTTGCAAGAAGGATGCATGACTTCATTATTGAGTATATTGTTTCCTATAAACATATAAAACCCGTACCAATAACAATCCCATCAGCTGAAATGAAGTTATCCGAGAACAGAATTAAACTCTCCGTGACCCCCTTTGCTCTACTCCATAGACCCCTATTAATAATTTCTAATCTAATCAACAGGGGTAAATGTACTATTGCAGCCCATGCCAGGCACTCTGCCAGGAAGGGCCCTATTGCCGTCCCTCTCATTTATTCCAGTCCAGGGCTTCTCCGGCAGAAAGATGCATCTTTCCCTGAGAGGCCACTGGCTGATTTCCTCCTTTGTTATCTTTTCAGGCAAAGTCATGTCCTTGTAACTGATAGACACATTGCTTTGTAAATAACCCTGGAGTGACTGATAGTGCTCTTGCCAGACAGACCCTGTAAATAGCCGGGCATTATTCACGCCAGGCCTGAGAGCGCTGCAATGCGGCTGACAAATTTATGACAGATCCGAGCTCACCTCTTCCACAAATATATGCTTTCCCGGCAAATTCATCACATGTTTTTAATGGGCCCCATACTGAATTTGTCAGCTGTCTGTCCCTGCGTGTTGGTTCCCTTTGGGTTTCCGTCAAGGATTGCTGGCTGAAATCATCTCTCAGCTGCCAGGTCTGGGAGAGATCAATGATGGCACATCTATTGATGATATTTTACCTTCAACTATTCAGCCCATGCATCATTTTAACAATGCTGATATGTTTATTGAGTGCCTGCTAGCATTTGCCATTGGGTGGAAAGTGATGTCAGACTACATTTTTTGCCTTGCTTGATAGAAATTTCTCCCCCTCCCCCACCCATCTTGCCGCTGCTTAGCACTCCTCTAGTTAGAATATGTACAACTCCATATAGAAGTGGAAAAATACCCAGGTAACGGCTGAATCAAACTGTAAGCTAATGCGGTACAGTCTTCTCACATTACTGGAGCAATGTTGCTCTCCTGAGCAACATTGAAACATATCCCCTGAAAAACATGCACAACGGAGAGGGTTTTGTTTTTTTTAAAGCATTGTGTTCCCTATGTATGTTTTGTTAAGTTATGGTGGGGGCATGTTTTCAATGGTGGGGGCATGTTTCCAATACTTTGGCCACCTCATGAGAAGAGAAGAATCCTTGGAAAAGACCCTGATGTTGGGAAAGATTGAGGGCACTAGGAGAAGGGGACGACAGAGGACAAGATGGTTGGACAGTGTTCTCGAAGCTACGAACATGAGTTTGACCAAACTACGGGAGGCAGTGGAAGACAGGAGTGCCTGGCGTGCTATGGTCCATGGGGTCACGAAGAGTCGGACACGACTAAACGACTAAACAACAACAACATGTTTTCAATCATGACTGTACCACCACAGAAAAAGAAACAAAAAAGATTATGAACAGATTCAAATTTAGATGCCAGATCCCAATATGGATTCAGAGTGGATTCACATGGCCTTCATGTGGTCTAGAGCAGTGTTTCCCAACCTTGTGCCTCCAGATGTTTTGGGACTACAACTCCCATCATCCCTAGCTAGCAAGACCAGTGGTCAGGAATGATGGGAATTGTAGTCCGAAAACAGCTGGAGGCACAAGGTTGGGAAACACTGGTCTAGAGTCCCCAAGGTGGTTGGATGGTGCCTTGAATGCCTCATTCTGGCAGCTCCTGCAGCCAAGTTGGTGACAACCATATTGCTCTGCTTTGCTTTGGACCACATCAGAGAGGCCGAGAGGATGGTCTTGTTGTCTGGGCAGCCCAGGACCTCAATATACTCTGCCCAGGCTTAAACCCTGGGGGGGGGGGGTCACTTCGGTGTTGCAAATGCAGCAAAAGCATTTCTACATCACTTAATATTTCAAAAATCTCTTAAAGTGGGGTACTGCCTAAATATGTGGAAGTCTGACTTCCAAATCCAGCAAAAACAACATATAGATTGATCTGGTTGCTTTGCCAGCAGCTTCAGAAATGACAGGAACATTTTTGCCATAAATATGGAAATATTTACAAGGAGAACGGAAAGTGGAGCCTGTAGCAGAAGGTGGCAGAAAAATGTGCTGCTGTGTTTTGGAAACTGCCATTGGGAAGTTGTAGTTATATTTGTGGATGGCCAGAAGACACATATGAGTGCATTCTTGGAGAACATCAAGATTCATTATCTGGACAGGGGTTTTGTGCATGTCTGAACTGATCCTGCATGACCCACCTGAACAGTTGCCAGACATATGCTCAAGAAAGGCAAAATTTATAGCACCCTTGACCATGACCATAGATGCTTATTACAGACAGCTGCTTAGCCTGGAAAAGAAAAATAGTAACTAGTTGAAATAGAAGGTAATTATGAAGGTTACTAAGGTTATCCTTCCAAGGAAGAAAGTTCCACAGAACATCATGAGGATTTATGAAGCCCCTGCCTTGAACAATGAGTACTCTGAAAAGTTTACCTGGCATTATCAGAACACATCTCAATTATCTTTAGCTGCTATCAAAATGTCAGAACATTTTGTTTTGTTTCTGTCCTTTTGAAGATGTGGATCTATATAATTGTGTGTTCTTACATTTGAAATATATCCAGTGCTCGTTTTCCTTGGCACTTAGTAAGAAGGCAAAACGAGTGCTTGTGTCCTAGATTATAGTGTAGCGGAAACTGCATTTAATTACCCGTTTCATAACTACAAAATTGAGTGTGGTCACAAACAGACTGAAAAGATTATGGCAGGTTGCAGATAATAGTCATATGTTGCTTTGCTCCAGTGAATTGTACAACTAGCTGTGCAGGACTCTGCTTTCTGGGCAAGTCCTCTTTCACTTCTCTCATATTCTATCCATACTGGTTTGAAATAACAGATTGGTCTTAGGCCCAGAAAATGGCATGAAGCTAGATTGTCAAAAGTATCAGGCTTCCCACTGGCTTGATAGGACACAACCTGGTAGCGCTGAAGGCTTATGACTCCACAGAAGACAGGGGCCTGGTTGACAAGGTTTTGGCCATAAGGGTACACTGTTTATCACAGGGATGAGGTACCTGAGACTAGGGGGCCAATTGTAGCCATCTGTGTCTCTCTGCCTAGTCATCAGGACTCTTTCCAGGCCATGTTACACGCCTAATCAGACATTCTCTGTGCCCTCCTAGATGGCTTGTGCCTGGCTTGAATACTGTATGTCCTTGCTTTGTGATTGCAGAGCAGATTTAAACAAGCTGAAGCCTGCACAAGGATTCCTGCCACAACAGGACTTTGCCCCTTCTCTTTGACAGGCACACCCCTAAGCCTCTCCCAAACCTACTCTGGAGGATCAGGAGAACCCCCAAACAGTGCATGGGGTGAGGAGAGGGGAGATGGCTCCATAGGACAAGCAAAAATCTAGTGTCGTGTAGAATTCCACCCAATGCCTCTTGCTTACCTGGATGGAAGTTGGAGAGATGCAGGGGCAGGAGATGGGTAGGAACCTCAGGGTTTTTCCACACTCAGAATATAGCCTAGTCTATAAATTTAAGAGAGAGATCTGTTGTGCTGCTCACTTCTGTCCCCCATCCTGCCCACCACTGGTATGTGATCCCTGGAACATTGCCCTTGGTGCACACAGTGTGACAATAAGTCCTTGTTAGAAGATCAGGGCTTGGATGTTCACATCTGCTGAAACAATAAGACAAACACACACCTTAATCAGTGACAACATTAGCGGAAGGTTGAGGGTGTGAGAAAGAAGAAGAGGAGGAGGAGGAGGAGGAGGAGGAGGAGGAAGAGTTTGGATTTGATATCCCGCTTTATCACTACCCGAAGGAGTCTCAAAGCGGCTAACATTCTCCTTTCCCTTCCTCCCTCACAACAAACACTCTGTGAGGTGAGTGGGGCTGAGAGACTTCAGAGAAGTGTGACTAGCCCAAGGTCACCCAGCAGCTGCATGTGGAGGAGCAGAGACGAGTCTACCGCTCTTAACCACTACACCACACTGGCTCTCGGGAGGGCCTGAAGAATGTAGTCCACAAGAAAGTGAGAAAAGACATAACAAAGGGCATATAAGTGACTTAAGATGTTGGTTGAGATGGACTGGTGACCATTTCTCCTTTACTGTCAAGTTAGGTTGAAGTAGTCAAAAATATTGCATTGTGTGGTAGACTTCTCAGTATTTGCATTGTAGTGTAGCTTCACGATATGGTGCATTATGCTTCTAATCAGTACAGTTGTACCTTTTCCCTTTTGTTGTATGGATTCCTCTTCCTGGTCACACCCTTACACTAACCTGCATCGGTGCTTACAGGACCATGTAAACACCTCTGAGCTTCAGAGCACGAATTTCCCCTAAGAGTAGAAGACAGAATGCATGTACAACTGTTGCAGTACAGCAGATTTTGGGGGTTGTAGTGGGAGACATTAGTCACTTTGACCACATAATTTTTGCCCAAATATCATGAGGCCAGTACCATTAGCATCAACCCCTATCTCCACTTTTGTGCCTGCACTCCATTACAGGCAATAAACACATTTAAATTAAGGAGACATTCAAAATGGATTTTTCCTTTACTACAGTACAAATTGAATAGCAGGAAGAAAAGGGATTAAGAACTATCCTGTGTCTTGCCAGCACATTTTATGGCTTTTGGCTTTTTCTTTTATCAAGAGAATGCAAACGCCCAACAGTCACCACTTATTGCAAAATGATCTAACCAGATTTTTGTTTAATTGCATGAATGCATTTACTATTTCTTTATGATTTCTTATATCCTAGTTCTAGCGAGTGTAATTCCCCAGAAGATAATGCTAAACATTTTTTACTTTCCTCTGCCATGGTTTATATTCACTCACTTCTATTGTGTGAAGCTGTTCAAAACCAGTTGAGGTTGTGCTTGTTGTTTTGGATATTGCTAACAATGTCACAGGCCAAAGGGATAGGAATGGTTGAGGGAGGATTAGTGGCAAAATTTGCCTAGCTATAAACTGAAGCATGTTGACTTTTATGAGCCCTTTGCTGGCACCATTGTTTTATTTACAGAATGTGATTTATTTATAGCACATTATAGTCCACTATCACCACCACCCTTAAAAAAAAAAGAGAGATTGTAGGCTTTTAATTACTGATTCTCAAGAACTAATCATGACAAAATAAAGCAGTGATTTTGCTTGTAAAAATTGTGTATTAATCAAAACTTCCTACAAAATATGTATGTTAAGAGCAATTTGCCTACTTTGCTCAATGAACTTTAAACATATCTGTTTACTGACTAATTCCTCACTCAGATGCTGCACCACAGATAATCAGAAATCCAAAACATTTGTTCATAAAACATCCTCTTTGACTTGATTATATGTAACAAGAAGTGGCCAGGTTGATACTTTCTGTACAATAGCACTGGGCAGGCATGGCTTAATTCGGCTGGATTATGTCGTAACTATAGTTTATTTTGCATGGGCTTACATAAAAAACAGGGATTTCATCAAATAGGATGTCATCAGATAGGTTTGAGCCAAAGTGAACTGAGGATGGGGCAAATTATCAAGAAAAAGCTTACTTTGAATTTGCTTGAAAATAATTTCCCCCAACATTTCCAATTATTGAGGCAGAGATTGTAGGAGAAACAAAAGATGTTGGCTGATGGGATATGTTAGCAAGCTGATCCTCAACATTTTTGCCTCAAAATTAATTAACAACAGTTAAACTTTAAGTTCTGGGGTTTTGTTTTTTTACTCATTTTCAGGGAAAGCTCAAAAGCAAAATCCAAATTTTTAAAATTCTAAAAATTAAATCCAAATGCTAGATATTCTGGATGCATGTAAAACTCTGTTTCAGCTGGGTCGGAAAGCAAAGTGTCTCTAAGTCAACAGTATTTTTAATAAGTTTAGAAAAATCAAGGCAAGGCTGGTGGGGTAATTAGATTGATGTTCATATGATTCCCTCTTAGCCCCATTCAAGAACTGTTGGGACTAGACTATCCTAGGTTTGCAAAGGGTATAGTAGCTCCCATTAAGTGAAAGGGAGTCAGATGGTCCCTTGAAAGAGGTTAATAAAGACATGATACTTTCTCACTGCTTGAGATGCCAAAGTTTTGAAGAACAAGACTTATGAGCCATATGTAGACGCTTATGTCAGGACTGCACACTCCATGTCTCCCGGTTGACTTCAAAGGGAGCTTCTGGATGCTCTGCAGAAGGTCAGGCTATGCTAACAAGAGCCTGACAGTTGCACTACAACTGCTTTGAGCAGACTTGGCCAGCCTTTTCCCATTCATCATCAGGCAGCTTCCCCAGCCTGCCCTAGTGGCCACACGAGGAAGCGGCGAAACAGAGGTAGTTCAGAAGAACAAGCTCGCTTCTTGCCTTTTCTCCAGCTGTGGGGATGAGTGCCAGATGCAGACAAAGGGGGAAGGTGGGAGCTCAAGAGGAGAGGAGGGGGGGGACACTTCAGGCTAGAAGCAAAGGGAAGTGTCAGCCAGCTAAGAAGGGCGTGGGAAAGCCTCAAGGCCCATGTGGCTGGCCAATTTTCTGAATCACTGCCTGGGGGGATTGGAGAGTTTAGCACTGTGACAACTTGAAGGGGGTCGATCCACCTGGAAAATAAGCCAGGCAGCGGCAGAGAAGAAAAGATCTCTACCCTTTTCAGCAAGAGAATGGCTTAATGGCAGACAGCAGTGAAGCTGAAGTGAGCATAGTCATAACAGAAGAGTAAACGTGTAGGAGAGAGCAAGAATTAAATATTTTGTCTGTGGATGCTGCAATTTTCATTCGTGTATGCTCTTCCTAGTTCACCAAAGCAGCTGGCATGTGTGTGTGTTGTCTCCTGCAGACACACAGCTGTGCATATTTAGCACACAGAGATCTGATTAGCTATTTGCTGGCCAGCAAGGAGCAGGCTGGGTTTGGAGGTGATTGCTCACAATTGTGGGGTGAAAGCCACAGAGAGTCGTCTGCACTCATTAATCTTCTACAACAGGCTAGGCTGCCTTATAACCAGAGCTGCTCCTCGTTTCCTTTAAATCTCTCATACGTAGACCTACTCCTATTGCAATTACTACTGCTGCCCTGCTGTATAACGAGAAGCCTTTTGAACTAAATTAAATAATACAATGGAACACAACTCTATTCAGAAACACAGGTCCTGCTACAAGCACCTTTTGGCTGCTGAGGAATCTAAACTGCCGATGACACTTACACAACCCGCCTGCTGGGAAAAGTTGGTTGCCATTGATTCATTGCTCAAGAAAAACCGGGAGAATCTGGAAGTTACAGCTGTGATCAGTTTCATGCAATTTACTAGAACATTGCTATGTCCAGATCCTGGATGTTGCATTTAATTGCCTGAAGTTGAAGTGGGAGAAAACTGCAACTTCCATGCCTATTTCTTCTATGTTGCCGTTATCTGCTGTGAGGCATCCCTAGAGATCTGCTGGCCCACAGATAGTCATCATGGTGCCCTCTAGACGTTATTGGACTACAACCCTTATCATCCGTGGCTAGACCTCCAATGAAGAAGGGTCCACTACCTCCCACAGGAGACCATTCCACTGTCAAACAGCTCTTACCTTCAGAAAGTTCTTCTTGATGTTAATTCAGAATCGGCTTCCTTGTAACCTGAATCCATTGCTTCGGAGCAGGAGAAAACAAGCTTGCTGCAATTTCACGGTGATCAGCATTCTGAAAAACGCATTATTAGCCATTATGATACGTGTCTGCTTTTTTAAGCATTCTGAAATGTTCTCAATGTTTTCAAACTTCTTTTCCCCACTGTATTGCTTTGCTCCAGCCCTGGGCTCCTTTGAGAGGAGGAAGGGCAGGATAGCAAGGTACTGGGTCGGCCAACAGAAAATTTACAGACAAAATAGCAGAATTAAAATGATGGCAGGAAGCATCCCATCGAGGGGACATGATCAAGACAGCAGCAATGAAGCTGGCGCAGCAGCAACAAAGTCCACCAAGCATGTCCATGCTGACAGATGCCCAAGTTACTGTTGAGCATAAACACCACAGGTGCAAGGAAAGAAGCAGGCCTTGGTCACTATAAATATTTAATTGTGGCAGATGAATAATAAATTAGCAAGAACAACTTCATGACATAAAATCACAAAGAACTGCACCTCAGACTGTGAACAATATGGCAAATCCCATTAAAGCAGGGTTGTGGGGTTTCGATTTTTTCTGCTTTCATATACATATGTGTGTGAGAGGGGGGGGGGAGAATGAAATCAAAACAAAAATG
This sequence comes from Zootoca vivipara, assembly GCF_963506605.1. NCBI lineage: Eukaryota > Metazoa > Chordata > Lepidosauria > Squamata > Lacertidae > Zootoca > Zootoca vivipara. Next base: position 6,599,203 of record NC_083278.1, on the reverse strand, counting down.
TAGTGATTGGTCCATTCCTCTCCTCAGTCTCATTCCGGATGCAACAAATTAAAGTCAGTGGGCCTGGGAGGACTCTAACCATCGGCATTAAAGGTAAAGGTACCCCTGACTGTTAGGTCCAGTTGCGGACAACTCTGGGGTTGCTCACTCATCTCGCTTGCTTTCGAACTGCTAGGTGGGCAGGAGCTGGGACCAAACAATGGGAGCTCACCCCACCGCGGGGATTCAAACTGCCGACCTTACGATCAGCAAGCCCTAGGCTCTGTGGTTTAGACCACAGCGCTATCCGTGTCCCTAACCATCTGCATTATATTAGCCTAAAAGAACTCATTGTGAAGCCTGAATTTCAGGACCAAGTCAGTATAACACCAAGGATCTGATAATATCCACTAATAAGTCTGATGAGAGAGACCCAATGCGATCAGAGTGAAATGTTTGTGGCTGTGGTGGTCTTCATTAAACCCCAAACTGTGATCAGACTCCAATGATGACACATTCATTATAATTTGTAACTAATTGTTTATCGCGTTTGTATCCCATCCTTTCTCTAAGAAGTTCAGTGTAACATCCCATCCAGGTGTTGATGTCTAGAAGCTACATCAGCCACCTCCAGACATTTTCCAGCTGGCTGAAATCAATAGGGCTTTTCAGAGAGTGGGGAAATAGAAATACTTCTGAGGCCCCCAGGATCATAGCTGGCATCCTTGATCATTTCTTGTTGATCTGAGTTGAGGAGGTGGTGAGTCTGGAAGGGTTCATATACCCTGCTGTCGTGGTCACGTCTTTTCCTGGTGGGTGTTAGACTAGATCCATTAAGATGGTCTGTGAAATATACTCGGAATCGAGAGTGAATTTCATGCTCTTTATTCAGCTCATAGTCATCAAGGAGAAGAAGAGAAGAATGCCCTTTTCCCCAAACCATCTGCTTATATACATTATTTACACAATGGGCTTTGCGTGATTGGCTACTTCAGGGCTACACCTGTGGGCCAATCAGTTTGTGGATTGACTTCTGCCAGCAGCCTGATTGGCTACTCCTGTTTTGAGCCACCGAGGCCATTTGGGTCTTCTGTGTTGGAGTGGACCTGCTGTGTCAGGGAGATTGTAATGCCATATCACAGTAGTTGCCCCCTGCTCACCAGTTCCTGGACCCAGTAACCACCTAGCATTAGTGTTTTCATCTTGTCAGGACTGTATAATACATTTGCTGTGTACTAATATATCTATAATGTTGGCCAGCCAATCTTCAGCTTTAATGTTAAATCAACAGCTAGTGGGGCAATGGCTTTGGATCTGGAAAGTGATTTAGAATCAATATAATTTTTTAATTTGGTTTTGAGATCTTGGATAGCACCTGTAATGAACAAAAGTAAGACGTCAACAGCTAGTATTCCAGGAGTACAAGCAGATGGGGGGGGGTGTAGTAAGAGGGAACATACATCTTGCAATTGACCACTGGGGGAATCTCATGCTCATTTCATGGATTATGAAATCCTGGTTTATATTGGAATGATTCATTATATACGTGTCATTTTAATTATACTTTAGCATTCTTGAGTTTGATGGCTAAATGATTGCTGATCAAGGCTTATGGCCTCTTTTTTCATCTTTATTGTGCTCTGCCTCCCGACAGCAGTCCAAGGTGATGTGAACTTCCTGCTATTGACTTTTCCCACTCCTCTGAGGAGGTTGTCATGGAGAATTAAGTTATTGACAAATCAACAGCTTATGTGTTAAACTGTTTCCTGCACGTCTTCACTGTTAGGAATGTGGGAACTGACTGAGGCTTATTTCCATTCAGAATATGGAATGGATATTTCTGCAGCAGCGGAAAGAGTATCCAATGACACGGACTGGATTTTACACAGTTTGTAATGAATTTCTCCTAATGCCTACAAATGAAAAGATTGGGCTCTAAAGAATGAAAATGTTTCTTTAAGGGTTATGAAATGCAATGCAAACTTCATTTCAAAATATTTGGCCCAAGGGGGGGGGGAATAACCTGACGTGATAAAGAGTTGTTAATGATTCCATTGACTTTGAAAAAAATAAAATAAATCTAGGGCCAGTTGGCACTCAGATTCTTCTGTTGAGGCAAGTTCAGGCAACAGAATGAAATGAGTATTCACAGTTCTAATCTCCTCGGCAATATGATTTTTGTTTTGGGAAGGAATCACGTACAGTAGGTGTGACTGAGCAAACACAATAGACAAGAGTTAATTACTATTACGTTAACTGTGATAGCTGATGGTTGGGTTTTTTTCTGGTACGTGACACAATATATGTTAATTTGTGTGGGATCTCTTGCATGAGTCATGAAGTCATTCTTTAATACCTTCCCATCATGAGGGGGAAAAAGGAGAAATTCTTCTGTATTATTAGATGTGAGCAATTTCTGAGGATATTGTGAATATTTCTAACAAGGAATGTGTATTTGTTTTTTAAACTGCTTTGATTTTGTTACATTTTTTTGTTATCTTTATTCATTGCCATATACCAAAAAAATGACACATTGCCTTACAATATAATAAGAAATACAAATGCAAAGTTACAATTAAAATGTCATGTCATGGACAGGCTGGATGCAGAGGATGATGGGAGGCACCAGCCGAGGAAGAAATGCTCGGAGCCAGGGGATTGGTGGTGGGATGACGATGAGAGGACAGAGGGAGAAGGAGCAGACTGGGAGGAGGAGGTGTCAGAAGCAGAAGAGGTAGCAGGGTTTAGTGAGCAGAAAGAGGCTGTGGCAGAGCACAGTTCAGACTCTGAGGCAGAAGCAGGGACTGGAGAGGGGTGGAGTCAGGAGACGGGGAGGCAGGTGGCTGAAGGAGCCAGGGAGTCTCCCCTCCTGTTGCGACCAGCTCCCCTCCCCACTGGTCTCCTAGAACAGGCATCCCCAAACTGCGGCCCTCCAGATGTTTTGGCCTACAGCTCCCATGATCCCTAGCTAACAGGACCAGTGGCCGGGGAAGATGGGAATTGTAGTCCAAAACATCTGGAGGGCCGAAGTTTGGGGATGCCTGTCCTAGAACATGCAGAGAAAGGGAAAGAGCAGAGCAAAGTGGGGGTTGTGAGCAGACATAGCCTGAGACTGGGTAGGAAAGACCCTGGAGAGGGGGACCCTGAAGAGGACCTTCAGTCCTCACAACTGCTTCAATGGGGCTAGACCTCCTCAGCGGCGGAAGAAGCCACTCAGGTGTCTGGGGCACCACGCCCAGCAGCGGGGTGGGGTGAGGGTGGGGCGCACTGTGGGGCCTCCAGAGTCTGCCTGCCTCCTCCCATTCAGCTGCCCTACAGCTGGAGGGGGATAAAGCAGGTGGACCATTTGGGCAGCACGGAGCCTGCATGAGCCCAAGCCACCACGTCTCTCCCAGGAGAGACGCGTGGCTCGGGCATGCTGCAGGCCCCGCAGTGAGTGCCACATGCCATTTTGTCACCCCACTCAGTGATGACACCCAGGGCGGCCCGCCCCCACCTTCCTCCGCCTTGGACCTCCTAGAAAGAGTAGCAGAGGGAAGGTACATTTTACCATATGTGGTGGGATTGCAATATTTTTTTTTAAGAGAAATGATATACAATGAATTGAAAAAAAAGGTTTAAAATAACATTTGTTTAAAAACCAAAAGGCTTTTTATTAGGTAAATTAGGACAAGGGTTGCCAAAAGAAAAACAGACATTATTTATGTATGCTACAACAGCGGCAAGAATTTTAATAGCACAAAACTGGAAGACCGGAGAAGTACCATCAAAAGAACAATGGCAAGAATAGTTGATGAACTATGCGGAGTTAGCAAAGTTAACGGACAAACTGCGTAAAAAGGACAATAGTGATTTTGAAAATGAATGGGAACCCTTTACAATATATTTGTAGAAACAAAAACAAAAAGCATGGACTCGTTGGCAGGATTTAAATAAACATTTACAATTTTATTTATAGACAACAAGAAGTATAACAATATGATAACATAGTATTATATACAAACAGCAGAATGTATCATTTGATGTAATAAACCAGAAATGGAAGCTGAGGGAAGTCAACAGGGAGGGGGGGTGGGAATTGGAAAATGAATGTTTTGTAATGATATTGGATATTTGTTAGGAGAAAAGAAAATAATAAAGAAAAAGAAAAAAGAAAAGAAGAGTAGCAGAGACCACTATGCCAGAGCTGTGGATTGTTTCCTTGAACAAAGAGTTAACTTTCCTGGCTTCAGAAGATTTATTGTTTTGTTGCTAAGCTATGCCTGACTCCATCCCTGACATGTAATAAACAAAACTAAAAGTGATCCTCACCGCACCTGAGTTCCAGATTTCAAAAATACCAAACACTGAGAAAGCAGCCTCAGAAGGGGAGACATGCACAGAACTTCTGCTTCTAGTAATATCACTTAGTGGTGAAGGTGTTCAAGGGAAAAAAACAAGATTCTATTATGGTCTATGGGGATTTGTGTACCAGGTGCTGTTCCCTCATGCAGGGCAGAAAATGCCCTTTGGTTTCTTTTTACGTTTATGAGGTCTTTCCCTTTATTTAAAAAGCTCAGAATCACTCCTTGTGGTATTTTCTCAGGACACCCAACAGGTCCAAACTTGTTTACCAAGCCTGTTTCCACTACCATATGGCACAAATACTGCCACCATGTTGGCTGTGGTCTGTTGTTGTTGTTGTTGTTTAGTCGTTTAGTCGTGTCCGAGTCTTCGTGACCCCATGGACCATAGCACGCCAGGCACTGCCTCCCGCAGTTTGGTCAAAGTGGTCTAGTCCCAGGAAAATGGTCTTCTAGTTCCATTGCCTGGATGTTTCTCCTAGCAGAGGAACCTGGAGGAAAGGGGGAGAATGTATGAAGAGCCATAGAGCTGGATTAGACAAAGGTCTTGTCTTGGCGAACATCCTGTTTCCTGGAGGGGCCAACTGAGAATAGCAATGATTTAATGTAGTCTGGGGAAAATTGAGGAGGGAGGAAGAAAAAAGTGGAGAGAGCTGGTTCTTAATAAACTTCTCAACTAAACCACTCTTGATAGCTCATATCAGTAAGGAGACCAAAACACATATATGAGTTACCTTACACTTCCTTTAGCTTCTCAAAAATATGAAGCACCTGTATGCTATGTCTGAGAGGTTGGCAGTATGTGAATATGTTTAAATATACCCAAGAAATAAAATGATCAATCAACTGAAAGGAAAATGCTCAGTCAACAATACTTCAGCAAAAGTTTACTATAACTAGGATGATAATGATTTACATTTTTATTCCACCCTTCCTCCGTGGCAAATTCCACGGTGATACAAAAGGCTATGGAGCAACACAGTTACAAGTAAAATGAAAACATAATTGAAGCAACGAAAAACATCTAAAAACATTAAAAAACATTAAAGGTACCAAAAAGCATGTTACCATCCATTGTGCTTATTTCGCTATGCATGGACATGTAAGTGCTGATGGGCCATGTTCTAAGACGGGCATGGGGAACCTGTAGCCCTCCGGATATTATTGGGCTCCAATTTCCATCAGGATTATGGGAGTTTTACTTCAGCAACTTCTGGAGAGCACAGATTCCTCACCTGTGCTCTAAGATAAGGGTTCACATAGAAAGAAAACTCTGCCCCTCCCTTCTCCACATATCTCACAACCTTGTAATTGGTAATAATTCTTAAATAGGTAGAAATGCTACAGCAAAATAAAGTATTGAAAATGCAAGCTGCCTATTGCAGGTATGCCTGCCAATGAAATGGCTGTGAAAAATGTCCTTTTAAGCAAGATAAACTACAAGATTTTTTTTTAAGGTTGACTGATGCTTTCATACATTTTGAAACTCTGAGATGGATAAATTGTGTGGTTGATTCATAATGACATCAATTACACTTATGGTATGGTAATAATTCACTCCTTTATTATTATTTATGAGGTGATTTTAGAGTTTTAAAAAATGTTTTATGTTTATTGATGTGTTTGGTTAACACACACTTAAACGACCTGGTCAGGTGCTTTTGCAGGATGCTCGAGAATGGCAAAATCAATACTTTCTGCACCCGAGAACAATCTCCTTAGTTTTGTAGTGCAAAATAATGATTCCCTGTGCAACATCCCAGGAGCCTCAAAAGATAATTGCAATTCCACACAGTCAACAGTCTGCTCAAATCCATATAATCACTCTCCTTAGCAGTTTTATATTTGTTTGCGATCTTTCGCTTTAATGCCTCTTTTATTCATGGTGATCCAAATTGACTGTTGTTTTTTTAAGAAAACTTAGGAAGGAGGAATACCAACCTGGAGGAGAGCAGAGAAAGGAACTCCTTGCACAAACTATTACAGTCTGCAACCCTATTCACACATTCCTGGGAGAAAGTTCATTGAATTTGCTAGAGTTACATCTGAGTAGACATGCATATGATGCACTATTTACTTTCTGGTATGTCTTGGATGCTACCTCTGAAAAATGAAAAGTTGTGATCTTGTAACCTAAACATTAGACTAAGAACACTTACACCGTATTTAAAGCTGTATAGCAAATTTGGTTTATGCCATTTACATAGTTATAGCCATCCTTTGGGGCATAGCCCTTACAAGGTGACTTACACACCCTTAAACATAAAATACAATTTAAAACAGGAAAACAACACAATTATCTGACAGATGCACGAGAATTATTCTTAAAACATAGGTGGGTTAAAATAAATAAAAGAGTGACACACATTCCCTCATACAAAAGCTAAGCGTTTTGATCCAGTGTTTGGGATTCAATAATGGGGTGGATGAGGGCAGGGGCGCCTTGGGTGGCAGAATCTGCAGGCGCCATGCCAGCAGAGAAGCAAGGAGATGTGGCGGCGGTTTCCAGCAAGATCTCACAAAACCTTGCCCCCACTGCCACTTCACGTTTTCTGTGTCAGGGGTGGCCACCCTCCCTCCTGCTGCCCCCAAAGCAAGGAGAAGCGGCTGTGGATTTTGTCTTCTGGTGAGATTTCACAGAACTCTTGTCCGATCTCACACGACCCCAATAAGCGAGGCTTCGGCAAGGGTGCCTTGGGTGGCAAAATGGGATGAGCCATCCCTTCCCCCTTCCCGCTTTCTTCTGACAGATCAAGGGCAGGCGGCCGTTGCCTAGGAGGGGACAGCCTGTTAGCGCAGTTGGCTCTGGCTGGCTTCAGGCGCTGCTCGCTCCTCACTGCTGTGGCGCAGGAAAAATGGCGGGTACCACAGCAGCGAATGTGGGGGCTGCTGAGGCTGCCACTGCCACATTTCCCGGGGACAGATTTGCAAATCTGGGGACATTACAGGGACAGAATTTGTCCGGAGACAGATTTGCAAATCCGGGAACTGTCCGCAGGAACCGGGGACGTCTGGTAACCCAGGAGCCTCTGGGTAGAGCAACAGAAAAGCTGTGGCTTTCTACGGTATAACAGAGACTATTGCAGATACAGTGGTACCTCGGGTTACAAACACTTCGGGTTACAAACTCTGCTAACCCGGAAGTAGTACCCGGATTGCCCCAGGATGAGAACAGAAATCGTGCGCCAGTGGTGCAGCGGCAGCGGGAGGCCCCATTAGCGAAAGCGCACCTCAGGTTAAGAACGCTTTTGGGTTAAGAACAGACCTCTGGAATGAATTAAGTTCGTAACCCGAGGTACCACTGTATTAATATTGTGCCACTTGAAGCAACTAGATGCATAACAACTGACAGCTTTTTAAATAAAACATTGTTCAAAACTTTACTAACCAGAACTTCTTTAAAAACAGGTACAAAAGCAATCAATGGTCCATCCTCGATGGACCTTATAATCAGAGCTAACAAACATAGCTAGCTAGCGCTCTCTCTCTCTCTCTCTCTCTCTCTCTCTCTCTCTCTCTCACACACACACACACACACACACACACACACACACACACACACAAGCTCCATTAGCCTACATTCCAGCCCAAGGCTGTTGAGCTCCTTGGAGAGACATCTTACCACATCCTTCTCCTATTGAGCCTAGGAACACAGAAAATAGCCACCACCGTTCCAACATGGCAAATTTGCAACTTTCATTCATTCATTTAATTCATCACATGATCTCATGTTAAACACTCAGTTTAAGAGCAGAGAATATCACATTACAGTGGTGCGTCTAGTTACGAACTTAATTCATTCTGGAGGTCTGTTCTTAACCTGAAACTGTTCTTAACTAGAGGCGTGCTTTTGCTAATGGGGCCTCTTGCTGCCATTGCGCTGCCGGCACACGATTTCTGTTCTCATTCTGGGGCAAAGTTCTCAACTCGAGGTAACTCTTCCAGGTTTGTAACCTGAAGTGTGTGTAACTTGAGGCGTTTGTAACTCGAGGTACCACTGTTCAAACTAGTTAGAGCTCAGAAAGCTCTCAGTGTGTTGCCATGGAAAATCCCCACACATCCATGCATTTTCCATTTCAGTGTCAATTAAAAAAATTATACTTAACAGAGACTCCTCCTCTCGTAAATAATTTACAAAGCTGATGTTTATGGACAGCCCCTCCTAGCTTCTACCGAGGAACGTATCTGCCAGAATCTTAAATGGTATAGCCAGATGGCATCATATAACAACAATTCTAAAAGATCTGAATTGGGTGTTATTTTCCACCATTTTTGTTCTGTTTTGTAGACCTTTAATGAAAGCTTGTATGTTTGTAAGACAGAAGCACACATACAATATATGAACTTCCTATTTCATTTCAGCCCTGTAGAAATTGAAGGAGCGTTGGCTAGTGTGTTCTTAGTTCCACTCTGTGGAGGCCTGAACTAAAATTACGGCTTGAAAGCAAATGCAGTGACCTTTAAAGGAGTCGAGAAGAAGCTATTTCCAGCACATTACTAAATGCTATATTTTAAAGGTTCTAACCTTATTTGCTACAAGTGTATAATATCAGGAAAACCTTGTGAGCGAAGGTTCTGCATTCATCACATGGCCCAAGTCACTTTACAGAGGAGATGGGGAAAAGTTATTACATTCCCACTTCCAGACACTAAAGTTCAAGCCCCTTTTCCAGTTGCGGTTTGCTGCATTAAAGAAGGTTCAGGGATCACTTTCAGAATTACAGGCTTCTTGACCTAACAAAAAATATATAAAGTTTCCAAGAAATAGCAATGACTGTGCCATCCCGGAGAGCAATTTACGATTCAGACGCATACCCTGAAGAGCTCCTACATAGCGTTAACCAGACCAGCGTCTATTTGATATCTTCAAAGCATAAACTTTATTGAGCAAAATATTGTTTTATGTGGATTCTAATAGAAATTGATTTATAAGGCTTGGTTTAAAAGTAAAAGATGGTCAAAGCAGGAGACATACAAGCTGCACAGTCCTGCGAGGCCACCCTTAAAGCAGGAGTTTAATTTCACTGAGCAGGTAACAAGAGCTGTGTGATGGCCCCTGTTTTATAGAGCCTCATTTAATGTCTGACACTCCACAGAGACCTCAAAGCCGTCACGTTGTGATGCTTAGAAGAAGCATAAAGTAAAAATATAAACTTCACTTCATTTATTATTGTTATCATTATTTATCGATTTATATCGTAGTTTTTGTTGGCAGGGTGGCTGGTTTCTCCAAATAAATCAGATCTCATAAAAAAATAGAGTCATGGCAAATAAAACAGCAAATGCAGGCAATGACAACAAGTGGCAATGAAATGCAAAATAAGTGCAGAGGAGAAATAAGAAAGGTTTAGAGGAGTGTATCTCTCTGTGTGTGTCTGTGTGTGTGTGTGCGCGCGCGCGCGCTCACTCACACACATACATATTTCTCCTAACTGAATCAGCAAAGTAAATATTGCTAGGTCAAACATTTTACCAGCCAGACTCCAAATGAGAAAATGTGCAAGGCAGTGAAAATAGTAAATAGCAGAGGTGAAAAATGTAAATATAAATCAATGGTGGTGGGTAATTTCCACAATGGATTCTAAACATGAACCAGGGGCACAAAAAAATAAAAAAATAAAAAAAAAAATCACGGTTTGGAAGGTAGCACTAAAGTTTTCAATTAAGTTAGTGTGCGCTAATTAGGGAGGTAGGCAGTTCATAGATCACTACTGACCAACAAAGGAAAATAGGGCTTACAATTTAGAGTATTTATTTACCGCTTGGAGTGTTCTTGAGCCGATGCTCACATTTGTGCTGCGTTTGACCCCCAACTAATTGAGAACACATTGGTTTCAGCTAAAATGTTGGTAGCTTCCAGAGGAATTCAGTGAATTCTCCCATTGTACAAGTTACTAGATGGAGTTATTAATTATGAGAAAAACCCCAAGCAACCCCTGAGAAAATAGAAATTTTATCTACAGTGGTACCTCGGGTTACAGACTCTTCAGGTTTCAGACTTCGCTAACCCAGAAATAGTACCTCGAGTTAAGAACTTTGCTTCAGGATGAGAACAGAAATCGTGTGGCAGCGGCATAGCGGCAGCGAGAGGCCCCATTAGTAGTACCTCAGGTTAAGAACAGTTTCAGGTTAAGAACGGACCTCCAGAACTAATTAAGTTCTTAACCTGAGGTACCACTGTATTGTGGAATCCTCTTGTATGCTGTAGGATGAGTTATCATTCTTTAAAGGATAATGAGGTGTGTCATCATTTGGTAAGAAGCTTTTTATACATCATCAGTCATTTTATTTTTAACCCTATATTTTTCTTTGATATGCAATTGACCATTTAGCTCAAATGTGTGTGTACAGTGTGATAGATAGTAGATAGATGATAGATAGATAGATAGATAGATAGATAGAGATGATAGATGATAGATGATAGATGATAGATAGATAGATAGATAGATAGATAGATAGATAGATAGATAGATAGATAGATAGATAGATACTGGTATTGTTTAAAAATCAGCAAAATATTATCAATATTTCCAGCTGAGTTCATGTATGCTAATGAAAGAAATAGACATTTAATAGATTACCACTGTGGTTTTGGGAAACTACCGGTCAAATTAATATTCTGAGAGCTAACTTTTCCTGCAGTACTAGACCTACTTATCTTACCCATTTATCTCAGTGGAACTTCCTCCCGTTCAAACTGTAGGACTGTACTGTTAGATAGCAAACATTTTCACTCGTCGTTAACTCTCCCCACACTCAGCATCAACGTCCTATACAAGCTTACTCAGAAGACCATCGTACTGAATGTAAGGACAATCTAGTCTAACCCCCTGCAATGCAAGAATCTCAACTAAAGCATCCCTGACAGATGGCTATACATCCTTCTATGTGTGCTATGTGCCACCCCAAAATCTTCTGCGGAGGGTTGAGCTACCGGTAATTATAGGCTGTGTTAGGAAGCGTTTTCTCTTGGTTGTTTCATTTTATTTTTTTTAGGATTAAAAAGAATTTTATTAGTTTCCATTTAAAAGATCACAATGAACAACAATATTACAGAAACAATAATCACCACATATATCTGTCCCAGATAAATCTAAAGAAAAGAAAAAATACATAGTCACAATAAAGAAATACAAACAAATAAAAGCATATACCTCATCTAACAGACTCAGAAAAGACGAGGAAAAAAGAGAAAAAAGGTAAAGATAAACAGAAGGGAAAAATCAAAAAAGAAAAAAGAGGGGGGGAAAGGGAAAATTGAGGTTTGACTTCCAGTTACCTCTCTGTACCTCATAAATTAGAGGGACCCAGGTGGCGCTGTGGTTAAACCTAGGGCTTGCTGATCAGAAGGTCGGCGGTTCGAATCCCTGTGACGGGGTGAGCTCCCGTTGCTCGGTCCCAGCTCCTGCCAACCTAGCAGTTCGAAAGCATGTCAAAATGCAAGTAGATAAATAGGAACCGCTACAGCGGGAAGGTAAACGGCGTTTCCATGTGCTGCTCTGGTTTGCCAGAAGCGGCTTAGTCATGCTGGCCCCATGACCTGGAAGCTATACGCCGGCTCCCTCGGCCAATAATGCGAGATGAGCGCGCAACCCCAGAGTCGGTCACAACTGGACCTAATGGTCAGGGGTCCCTTTACCTTTACCTCATAAATTACATTCTATTTCATGGCACGATTCTTATTTTATTTACATCATTATTCCTCAAATATTCTATTTTGGGCTCAGGTACGCTCTGCTGGTTGGCTTAATTATTTAATTTGATTCTAAGTATTCATAAAATGACCTCCATTCCTTTTTAATTTTTTGTTTCATCTGTCCTCTAATTCTTCCTGTAAATTTTGCTAGCTGTGCATATTCTTTCATTAACAGTTGCCACTCAAGTTTGCTGGGTATGTTGTTGCTTTTCCAAATTCTCGCTAACAGAATTCTTGCCGCTACTATTCTGTACATCATCAACGTTGTTTCAGTTATGCTACCTAGTTAGATGGCCTGGGGAGTTGCATAAAGCTTTGATTACCATAAGTCTTTGAATATCAGCTCCCTTTGAAATGACAACCATTCTACTAATTTTGGCAACATTAGATCATACTTTTAACAGGTAACAGGTCCTGGGCACTCATAGAAAACACAGATACATCTTCATAGCCCTTGACATTTAATGGTGCAATGAGGTAACTAAAATATGTTAGGCTGAATAATGCCATGCCTTCCAACAGTGAAAAGGCCCAATATTGATTTCTTTCTATTATTTACTCCTTAGCTGGCAGTAGGTCAAACAAGCCAGCTATGGCTAGATTCAGATGTTTTCAAATATCATGGAAGTGTATGGTATATGGGAGGATTTGTGACTCGGACAGCTTAGGGCACAAAGCGAAATGAATTAGCTTATACAGTTGTACCTCGGAAGTCGAACAGAATCGGTTCTGAAAGTCCGTTCGACTTTCAAAATGTTCAGAAACCAAAGCACAGCTTCTGATTGGCCGTTCTGGGGTGCCGTTCGCACCCCGAAAAGTACATATCCAGAGTCGATGCTTCCACGCATGCGCAAAGCGCCGATAAAGCACTTCTGCGCGTGCGTGAAGTGGCAGAACGGTTTTGCACATGTGCGCACGTGGCAGAACCCGGAAGTAAACACTTCCGGGCGCACCACGTTCTTAACTTGAAAGTAGGCAACCCACAGCATATGCAACCCGAGGTATGACTGTATTGATACTGAAGCCATTGGTGGCCTGCTCAGAAGCACTCAGAATATGCACAAGTATGTGTTTGTGTCAGTCCATATAGATATAATATCCTGTGGAAGCTCAAACCCCAGAATGCAATTACAGGAGCACTGGGCAAGGTGATCCTAAAAGCACCAAACATTGTGGTGTAATTGATTCTTGAAGTTTTATTGACGGCATTTCTGTGTCCTCCATAGCAAAGCATTAATATAAATTTAATAAATAAATAAAGGTGCAGCAACCACATTGGCGAAATATGCATTACCTGTATACAACTTCCACCTTATCCTAGCTGTATAGAAGGACGTCTACATTCTGCGCAAGTGTGCTCTGAGCATCCATTATTTCCAGTGGTTGAAGAATCATCAAGCAATGTCAAAAGAATTCCATGGAGATTACTGGGAGTTCACAATGAGAGACTGGAAAGACCACCCAACTGAAATTTATTACTGAATTCCTCAGTTAAACCCACCATGTGTGTAAGTGCCTGGGAGAGAGAGAGAAATGCTATTCTATATTAGTTAAACTGAAAGATCTGGTGGATGCACCACTAAACAAAAATCAAATACTCGGAGTGATTTTCTCACTCTCCTTTTACAGAAATGATTAAAAGTGATATTGGTACTTTGAAATAAGCTGCTGAGATAATGCACTCACTATCAAATTTCACAAAGCTTCATGTTTGAATGTCCTGGTGTAGATCCCTCCCCCCACCCTTTCTTCGTACTAAAGACCTCTCATTGACATTGTAATACTAGCTGGGAATTAGCTGGTGGCCATTTCTGAAGATGATGATTTTCATAAAACTTGTATACTCATATACATCCATTGCCTTTCTTTTTCAAAAACCCATCATTGTATCAAACCCATGTTGGGAAGTTAAATACTCAAGTCACCCCTATAGAGACTTACCTTCCAAGTCCCGGACTGCAGAATCCGGGACCGGCAGCTGTGTGACACCGGAAGTTGCATCGACGTAACTTCCGGTGTCGCTTTGCCCTTCTATGGGCACAAAAAATGGCCGCCTCCGGCTTCGAAAGCCGCTTGTACGCATGCCAGGAAGTGCGTCAACGCAACTTCCAGTGTCGCTCCGCCCATCTATGGGCACCAAAAAATGGCCGCCGCTGACACCGGAAATCGCGTCTATGCACTTCCGGACATGCGTAGATGCGACTTTTGAAGCCGACAGGAGAAAATAACGGAGAAAAATGGGAGACGAAGTGATACAGGGGACCACCGGGAAAAGGTAAGTAAAATCGGGGTTTTCCCGGAGAAAACGGGGTAGTTGGCAGCTATGATTAGAGAACAAAACTCAGTTCCACCACCTGCTGAACTAGCATTTGAGGGGTGATGTTCTAGCCTAGCTATGGATGCAGCCCCTTATACACTTACTTTTCTACACACCCCTTTCACCTCAGTGGGATTTATTTCTGAGTAGATATGTATAGGATCATAGTGAGAGCCTTCTTCCTGACTTGCTGGTTTTGAATGTGTAAGCAGCCCACAAAAAAATTACTAGCCTCACTGTTAAAACTGTGTTTATGGAAGACAATCTTACTCGGCTACGAGCGATTGCCAAAGAAGAAGATGGCATTGTTTTGTTATATCTGAGTTTTATTACTTTTGTATTGTTTTACATTGTATTAGTGAGGGACACTATACAAAACACTTAAACAAATATATGAATAACTCTGCTCTGTTTACCCCTGACTTAGAACCTGGCATTCAGGTTTTCACCCTGGATAGGACCATTAAAAAACCAAAAGCTTCATTTTAGGAAAAGTACACCCAATAAAGAATTTTATTACCAGGGGTGAGACGAGAAAGAAAAACCTTGATGAAATGAACTGGTACACAGCAGCCCACTCAACTGTGCTTCAAGGAATACTAAATTTCATTTTTCAAAAGTTTTTTTAAAACTTAGTTTCAAGCCTACTATTTCCCCGAGTTCCAGCAATGAACCTGCTTTATTAAACTGACATTTAGGATGTAGTTAATCTCAAAAATTGGCGGAGACCTTTAGATATTAGAAAAATCAGTTTGAAAAAGCCATTTAGTGCTGCTACTTCTTTCAAAATGATTGGAAAGGACAGATCATTTGAATACCAAGAGGTAATTTGAATACTCAGAGTAATAGTCAAATTAGCTCAGAATTGGTTAATTTGAGTAATTTCTTCTTGCTTTGGCCAATGAAGCAAACCCTTTAATTAAGGAAATATCTTTGGCCAAGATCCATGCGTTGGGGCCCGTAGTTTAGTGTTAGAGCACATGATTTACGTGCAGGAAGCATAGCTGTCAAGTTCTCCCTTTTTTAAAGGGAAATTCCCTTATGCTGAATGGGCTTCCACACGAGAAAAGGGAAAGCTTGACAGCAATGGCAGGAAGTCCCAGGTTAAAGTCCTGCCATCCCTATTAAATGGGTCATGATGCAGAAGACTTCCCCCTTGAGAGCCAGGAAAGCTTCTGCCAATCAGAATAGAATATGCTAAGCTATGTGAGGAACTAAGTGACACCCACACACCATACATGTAACAGACCCTTGGACCACTTGGGGGATCCTTGAAACTGTCATTTACCAAGGGTGCTGGGAACTGTACGATTGTGAGGTCAGCAACCTTAACAAACTACAGTTCTCAAAATTCTTGGGTAGAGCCATGAAGCAGTTACTGCAGATATTAATATTTGAAGTGACTAAATGCATGAAAACTGAGTCCTTTTGGAATGAAGCATTGTCCAGACCCATTAGATATTATTCAAATTTTTACTTGCGGAACTTTCTTTAAAATAAGCTTCCTGCACGTAAATCATGGAATAACTTTAAACAGGGTTGAGATCATAACTTTGTCTCTTCTCCATTCCAGCCTCCATTAGCCTGGAGCTGTTTCCCTTCCTTTCCCTTCAGAAGAGTCTTTTACACCTCTTTAGTCCATAGGGTCTTGGGAGAATAAAGAAAAACAGCCGCCACCCTTCCAAGATGGCCAATATGCAACTCAACACCTTTGTCACATGGTCCAAGGTTCACTCTCAGCATAGAGTAAAGAACAATCAATAGTTAACCATTAACTCATTTAAGAGCTTGGAGTCCCACAATTTTCACCAGTGGATTTTCCCCAATATTAAACCTTCAGCAGTAGACAAAGGCATTTGACATTTTAATGTGAATTAAACTAATTATGCTTAACAGTGGTATCAGTGCTTTAAATGTACTGATATGCCATCTAACAGGTTCAAACATTTCATGAAATTCATTAAAGGCAGAAATCTCATGCCAGCTTGAATTTAGTGGCTCTTACTTACTTACTTTGCCGACAAAGGTCCGAATAGTTAAAGCTATGGTTTTCCCAGTAGTGATGTATGGAAGTGAGAGCTGGACCATAAAGAAGGCTGATCGCCAAAGAATTGATGCTTTTGAATTATGGTGCTGGAGGAGACTCTTGAGAGTCCCATGGACTGCAAGAAGATCAAACCTATCCATTCTGAAGGAAATCAGCCCTGAGTGCTCACTGGAAGGACAGATCCTGAAGCTGAGGCTCCAAAACTTTGGCCACCTCATGAGAAGAGAAGACTCCCTGAAAAAGACCATCATGTTGGGAAAGATGGAGGGCACAAGGAGAAGGGGACGACAGAGGACGAGATGGCTGGACAGTGTTCTCGAAGCTACGAACATGAGTCTGACCAAACTGCGGGAGGCAGTGGAAGATAGGAGTGCCTGGCGTGCTATGGTCCATGGGGTGACGAAGAGTCGGACACGACTAAACGACTAAACAACAACAACTTCTGAGTTAATCCTTTTATAATACAAACATTTGCATGAAGTAAATCATATTAAACTGAATCCAGCTCAAATGAAACTGGGTGACTATTGCACCTAGCATAGGAGCCAGCTCCTAGAGGCCATGGGGGTTTCGACAACCACAATAAAATATTTGAGGGGGCCAGGCCCCCACAAAGTTGGTGGGCATTTCCATTCAAATGGTGTGTGTGCACTGCGTTCATTATGCGGGGCGGGCCTTACCTAAGCCCCCAGAATATTTTATTTAAGTTGGCACCCCTGGCACATAGATTTTAGATTGCAACAGCTACAAACCTCAAACTCTTCTCTCTGTATATCCCAGTGCTCCTTCCACTGTGTAGAAGGAGGCTTGTGTAATGTTACACACACTCACGTTAGGTTGCACAAAGCTGCACCAATGTAGCTTTTCACGAAGATCCATGTCTTTTCCCTCCCCTGGATCATGTGCCGTTCTCTGAATAGCAATGTCTGGACATGGAGGCTGCTGCAAACCAAAGCAGCTTTAAAGCGGAACCTCCTGATTGGCTGACTTAGCCCTTTTAATTTTCTAGTGTTTCTGGCAAAGCAACACTCTGGCACATTGTGGGAAACTGAAATAGCAGCTCTCAGACCTAACCTTCCTGGTGATGATTAAAGGAATAACTATTAATTATTATATATTGTTATTATTTCATAACATTTATACACCACTTGATTGTAAAAAGGAACAACACTCCAAGCGGTTTACAAAAGGGTAAAACAAGAAAATCAAGAGAGAGAGAAACACAGCAGTATTTTAAAACATAGAAAAGTTAAAATACTAAGACAGGTTGAAATGACCTCAACTTAAACATCTAAACATCTAATAATTAGAGTAATAATAATCAGGAGTGATCCCTGCAAGTATTCCGAGGCCCTGGCCACTGCCCCAAGATGCTGTGTCCTGAGGCCTTGAAGTGCCTCTTTGTCATCATATATTACTAAAAAGGTAAAGGACCCCTGACAGTTAAGTCCAGTCGTGAACGACTCTGGGGTTGCGGCACCCATTTCGCTTTACTGGCCAAGGGAGCTGCCATTTGTCCGCAGACAGTTTTTCCGGGTCATGTGGCCAGCATGACTAAGCCGCTTCTGGCGAACCAGAGCAGCGCATGGAAACACCGTTTACCTTCCCGCCGGAGTGGTACCTATTTATCTACTTGCACTTTGACGTGCTTTCGAATTGCTAGGTGGGCAGGAGCTGGGACCGAGCAACAGGAGTTCACCCCGTCGTGGGGATTCAAACCGCCAACCTTCTGATCAGCAAGCCCAAGAGGCTCAGTGGTTTAGACCACAGCGCCACCCGCGTCCCTAAGGATGCATAGAATCATAGAATTGTAGAGTTGGAAAGGACCAAAAGAGCCATCTAGTCCAATCCCCTGTAATGTAAGAATCTTTTGTCCAACGTGGGGCTCAAACCCATGGCCCTGAGATTAAGAGTCTCATGAGGAGGAAGAGGGACAGGACAGGGAAACACAAGTGACTCAGACCTCCTCTTTTCAACTTCTGGTGTAACATCAGAGGCGAGGGCATGGCAAGATGCACAGGTTCCAGGTGGCGATACCTCTAGACACCCTCATAGCAGAAGCATACGAGTGTGTTTGCACCTCCTCTCCCCTGCTTCTGCATGGTGTCCATAGCCACTGTCAGTCATCTGTCTCTTGAAGTAGTCAGCTTAATCCAGTCTTGAAAGTATCATAAGCATTGCTGTCCAGGTGCACATCAAAGCATTCATAGTGGTCTGGGAAATTTTGATTTAGCGCCGACTGCACAAGGACTTTTCTTTTCTGGGACGGAGGTAAAAAGCAGCAGTATGCAGCTCGGAGAACAGCTCTGTCGTGAGCAATGACTGTCTGCTCGGTGGACTCAACACATTCCAGAAGAGTGGATTTCTAGCATCTCCAGTGCTCAGAATACTGTAATTTATTTTTTTTTAAAAAGGTTTTACTCTAATTCCATTATTTATTTATAGAATCTTTATACCACTTCATATAATAAACAGCTCTAAGCAGTTTGCATAAAACAATGAAAATGCAGAAGTTAACTAGATAACTAGACACAACTAGATAAATGTGAGATACAATGAAACACAATTGCGTGTTACCAATAAAACGGGGCAATGTGAGAGAGAGAGAGAGAGAGAGAGAGAGAGAGAGAGAGAGAGAGAGAGAGGGCGAGGGCGAGGGCGAGTGAGAGAGTGTGTGTCCAGGAAAGCTTGCATAAGCACATAAGTTTTTAACAGAAATTTAAAGTTCATTATTGTCTCTGCCTACAACGTACACAGAGACTCTTGGGCTTGTCGATCAGAAGGTTGGCAGTTCGAATCCCTGCAACGGGGTGAGCGCCCATTGCAGTTCGAAAGCATGTCAAAGTGCAAGTAGATAAATAGGGACCGCTACAGCGGGAAGGTAAACGGCGTTTCCATGCACTGCTCTGGTTCTCCAGAAGCGGCTTTGTCATGCTGGCCACATGACACGGAAGCTGTACACCGGCTCCCTTGGCCAATAAAGCGAGATGAGGGCCGCAATCCCAGAGTCGTCCGCGACTGGACCTAATGGTCAGGGGTCCCTTTACCCTTTACCTTTACAATGTACACAATGGAGGGCCTTCTAGCAATTGGTGCTATCCTTTTTCCATGTTGTCAACAAGCGAAAATCTGCAGGTCATGGATCAACTAGTAGGATCTCCTCAGGAGAGCTTAAAATATCAGTTTGGTCTGAACTAAGGGAGGTACAATACTAGCACATTTTAACTGCCAACATATTTTAATTCTTTTTAATTAAAATGTTTTTTTCCCTCCTTTAAGAAGGAGAGGCAGATGAAATAAGAAGCAAAGGATAGCAGTTTTGCTAAACACAATAGCCACAAATGGCCAGAACCTATTAGCAGGGAGACCCATCTCCTCCTCCTCCTTGTAGGTAAACATAATGTTCCAGAGTGACAGAAAGTTTTCATTCAGGGTTAGGACAAACAATAAAGACACAAAAAGAGACAAGTATGCCAACGTGGATAAAATATTGGGGGCGGGGGCAGGTAAGCCCTGCCCCACAAAACCGATCACAAGATGCAGCATTTAAATGATCACATCATTTAAATGGCAATGCCTACCAACTTGAGGGGGGCAGCTCCCTCAAAAATTTAGGGGGGGGGGCTGAAAGGACTGTGAATGGAGAGTACAGAGTTAACAAATATAACTTTCCTCCTCACCATCATGTGTTCATGCTGTTTTATGCAAACATCTGTTGAACAGCTTGTGTTTGTGTGCATGTGTTCTGTAAAACAAAAAAACAAAACAAAACTGCATTGCCTAATGGATTCCTGCCAGTCATAAAGGGGAGAGAGAGAGAGAGAGAGAGAGAGAGAGAGAGAGAGAGAGAGAGAGAGAGAGAGAGAGAGAGAGAGAGATCAAAACATACAAAAATACCAAAGAAACTGGATGAGGAAAAGCCTGCATAAAAATGTTTTTATTTTTTAGGAGCACCATGTCCATATCCTCAGGTTCAGGCATGCTGTTGCATCGGACAGCTCACCTGGCACAGAGATGAGTGACTTTATCCTCAAAGCATCTGGCAAACTTGTCACAGCAGGTGTCTGAGAATTCCAGCACTCCACTGGCCAGGACAGATGTCAACAGTCCTCTCACCGCCCAGAATAGCTCTGCCATAGAGCTCCTCATGGGTGTGAGGGAGGCAGGAAACTAAGCTTTCTTTGTCACCTTCATTGCCACCCAACGTGTCCTGTCAGTTTCCTACTGAGTCTTACACTATTTGCATTTCTGTCGTCTGACCTATTTACTATTCTGAGCTCTCTGGAGCAGGGGTCAGCAACCTTTTTCAGCCATGGGCCAGTCCACTGTCCCTTAGACCATGTGGTGGGCCGGACTATATTTTTTTGGGGGAAACGAATGAATTCCTATGCCCCACAAATAACCCAGAGATGCATCCTATATAATAATATGCAAGTGTCTCTGTGTCCAGTATTCCCTGTGTCCCTGGGTTTGCGCTACTGCACATGTGCCCCACGGACACAGGGATTGGATGCAGAGACTGCACGCACACACACACATGCTCTCCCCCCCACCCCTCTGCCAACCGCCGCTCCCGGCCGGACAAGTGTCTCACTGCGCGAGGAGGAGGCTGCTTCCTTTGCCGCCACCGCAGAAGAGGCCAAATCGCGGCCTTCTCCTGGGTGCCCACTGCCCTGCTGGGCTCAGCGGAGCGCCCCGACGAAGCGGCGGCCATGGGAGTGGGCAGCCGGGCCCCCCCCACGCGCCGCCACCGCAAAAAGAGGCCAAATCGCGGCCTTCTCCTGGGCGCCCGCCGGTCAGCTGGGCTCAGTGGAGCACCCCGACGAAGCGGCGGCCGTGGGAGGGGCCAATTGCCCCCCCCCACACGCCGCTGCCGCCGAAAAAGGCTGAATGTTCTAGTGCCTGTTTATTAAACGGGCTGAATGACACTAGTTTTGAATAAAAGCACACATTCTACCCATGTAAAAACACCTGGCAGGCCCCACAAATAACCCAGAAATGCATTTTAAATAAAAAGACACATTCTACTAATGTAAAAACACGCTGATTCCCAGACCGTCCATTGGCCGAATTGAGAAGTCGATTGGGGTGCATCTGGCCCACGGGCCTTAGGTTGCCTACCCCTGCTCTGGAGGGTTGTGGAGCTAACTGTGCTCTTCAGAGGACCAGAGAGAACCCTCAGGTGATGTTAACAGCCCAGCACATGTTCCTTTTGTATCTTGCCTTAACAGAATCTAGGAACTTGAAAATTTCCCACAAGGTTCAGGAAACTCTTGGATTCCATCAGTCTCCAGCAGCAACCCATCCCAAGGGCCCCCACCTACCCACTCAGGGGAGACCTGGTCCTATAAGACCAAACTTGCCAGGTAGTGCTCTTAACTCATCCAGTGGAATTCACTCAACCATTTCCCATATCAGAGAATCTGAAGCTAATGAAGTTAGATGTGCTAACTTTTCAGGGAAGAGCAGTTAGCCTTCGTGGACTAACATCTGCAACACAATGCAACACAATTTTAAACAAAATATAGAAGAATTCTGCACCAACCGGCATCAATTCATGCAGTGTAAAATGATTTCATTTAAATAAAAAGCTAGTTTAAAAGTTATTTATTCATTCATTCATTTTCATTTAAGAATTGCTTCCTATGAGGCATCTCAAAATGACCACGACAACAAAAAACACCAGTAGTAAAAAACATATATAAAACGATTTCATATATAGAAAGAGTTAAAACATTGTCATATAGGAAAACAATTTCAAATCCAACATAGGCGTAGACCGGGTTAAAAATGTTAAGTTGGCTTTTATTACAAAAGCAAGAAAACTAAGATCCTCTGGCATAGTTCATTGCCAGAAGATTATTGCAGGAATAGACCTCTGCTTCTTTAAGGAAGGGATAGTCAACATGGTGACCCCCCAGTGTTTGGGTCTACAACCCTAACAATCCCTGGTGCCTGGGGCTGATGGTAGTCCAAAACACCTGGAGGCAGCCCCTTTGGCTATCCCTTCTTTAAGGCTTGAAGCAGGCTGCTTCAGGTGGCAGGCTGCCCAGCATCAACATGCCTTTCATCTTTAAGCAGATGCCATGGCTGACACCTGCCCTAAGCTCACCTTTTCCTTTCTTTGTCCCAGCTCAAGCAGCAGCAGGCAGCCAAGTACAGCTGCAATTTTGGTTTCCCCCAATGCTGGGCTTAAGCTATGGATAACCTAAGAGCTAAACCATTAATCCGTTGCCGGAAGTGGTACAGTATAATGACCGCAACAGATTACAAAACTTTAAATGAGTCTTTCCCAGCCTTATGTGGAGATCCCAGGGACAAATCTGGGATCTTCTGAGTGCATTGGGATCTGCTACCACTGGGGTCTGTGCGACAGCCCTTCTTTTATAGATTCTAATTCCTGTTCAGAGAGCAAGTATATTTAGGGCAGACTCTTGGCCATGCCAATAATGATGAGATATCAAGTACCCTTTGCCAGTTCAGCTTGTCTGGCATCTCATATACGTTTACATAGTTTACTTCCCCCCAGGGTGCCATATAATTGCTCTTTTGTACCAAGAAGAGTCATTTCCCCTAAGCATCCTTTCATGGTGGGACTCGTATTACACATACAATATCTTCTCTCTTTTTGGCATGAGACACATTTCCGAATGCCTGATCTGTATTCATTTTTCCTTTTTTCTTTTTTGGTCATGTGCACATCTTCCTTTGTTCCAGTGCGTGTCGTTGGGCTAGGCTGAGAGTTTCCCTGTCTCCAGTCCTCTGTGGATTCCAGAAGGAGATGACAAATGAAATGGGCTGGTTATGGTAAAATAGAAAATTTCACAGTTGGTCATGGATTAATGGCAAGCAAAAACAAACACAAATGAAGTCATCCTGATTGTTATGAATGGTCCTCTGGTTGCCATCAAACAAAGGCTAAAGCACAGCATAAAAGCATACCAATGAATAAGATCTGCAATTGCCCTTTTAAACTACTGGAAGATTTCATGACATTCAGAGAGGCCTGGACCCCCACCCCCACCCGCAATGGATTTGTACATTTCATCTGTCTGGGTGTGCGGCGATGAAAGATGAGAAATATACCATTCTTTAACCTCAGTATACCACATTTCACAGAAAATTACAACAGGGCAATATTTCCACAGCAGACAAAGAAGCAAATGTTTCCCGTGAAGTTTATGACATCATGATGTATGTGCTGCTTTATCTATGCACTTTAAAAATTTATATAGCATGGGGAAGCCACATGGAAAATGCCTTTGGAAAGATTAAGGTTTTTAAGTCAATCTTCATAGCTCATACTTTCTATATCCTGGTTTCCTTCATTGCCCTTCTCTGTCCTCTCACAGCGACTACCACTTCCTCTGGAAAACTGTGATAACCACAAAAGAGAATAGCAGAAGGTTCATAATAAAACCCCAGATAATCTATCATCTCCTCTGCAGACTTCCATTTTGCTTTCAGGTCGACTGCACTGGCCTTTCTTTGATTCTTTGACTGCTTCTCCAATATGACCCAGAAGAATACAGTGCTGTTCCAGGAAAGTCTTCCATCTGTAAACCAAACCCAGGTAGACTAAGAACTCTTCCATGCACATTCAATAGGTCCATTTTGTACATCAGATGCAGGATTCTTTTCTCCTTCCTGCTACAACCTTATTATTATTATTATTATTATTATTATTATTATTATTATTGCACCCTCAGAATATTCAGCACAGCTTCCTGATTTCATACTTACCAGGGATGAGAAGCACTAAATCGTTTTGCCTTGCTATTATTCCATTGCTATGGAAAGTGTGCATCTTCAAATGTGGACAGAGTTGAAGTCGCTCATAATTGACTTTCCCCAGCCTCTTAATTCTCCCAATAGGTTAGAAGCAGGGAAGAGTTAGAAGGCCTGAACGGATGAGTCCATCAGGGCTGTGAAAGCTATTGAGGACTGGGGATGATGCGTGTTGTACAAAACCACTTCCGCGCCTGCGACGGAGGTGGTGTTGTGGGCTGGCCCGACCGAACTCTTGCGATGGGGGCTGAGAGCTCAGCCCCTTCGTGATTGGCCGTTCCCGCCTCCGTCAGCCCCAGGCCGACCAATGAGGTCGGCCGGGGGCGGGGCTTGGCTCCTTTTAAATGACCCGGAGGCGGGAACTCGGCCTCTTTGCCCCTGCTCACCAGCGCAATCGGTTCCAATGCCTAAGCCAATACCGCTCAACATTCGTAACCAATAAAGTTGTGGCTTTATTCACCCACTTGAAATCTATCATTTGTGTCTTGTGTCTTATTCTCACGGGGCGGGGGGGGGGGACATTGACACACAACACATCTGATGGGCACTAGGTTGAGGAAGGCTAGTTTAGCAAAAGAACAGAGGAAAGGCCCATTTCTGCCCAATCAAAGCATAAAAAGAGGTTTCTCTTTTAACAACAGGGCGGCATGACTATAATGCTTTTGGTTAGATTAATATATGCAAAAGATCAGAAAATGTCTGCCCATGAAACTTGAAAGCTAGAACTGATCATCTGAAACAAAAGGCCTTGTCTGTTTCATCAGAGAGACACAGATTCTTCTCAATATCCAAAGGTTCCTTTTTGCCAGTGCTCTATTACAACAAATGAGTGTCTATTAAAATCATGTGCCTCTGCTAATTCTCCCTCCCCCACCCAAATTAACTCCCGTCTGCCGAAGGAAGAACATCTCAATACTTCTCCTTCCTTACTCTCCCCCCCCCCACCTCTGCTGACAGGTAGGAAATTAACTGCGTACCATGAGCTATTGAATTCAACTTTAACAGTATCAATAAACATTCCTGATTAAATTATGACATTGATTTTATAATTCTGACCATTATGTTTTTACATCAATATCATCATATGACAAGCAAATGTAGTTACCACTTTCCTATTGATCGCAGGAGGCATGGCACTCCAAAGCACTCATTTGACTATATTACAAAATCAAACTTGATTTCCTACATATTGCAGTAGCTTTGGGTCATAACCTAATATGATGAACCAAGGACAGATGGGTTGTCAAGTCATTCAAAGATACGTTTCTCTCCACCATTCCCTCTCCCTCCCTCAAAAGTCAAGGAGCCAAAACTGCTGCCAGGTTCTTTTAACAGTTCTGTGCAGGATCTGACTTGCAGGCAGGCACACAGCTATTTTCATGTGTCAGACCTTAATCTCCCCTTCTTAACAGTGATCAGCAATCTATCATGCTTCTGCCGAGTAATACAAACACTATTTATTCACAAGAAGGAACAAAGCGTTATTTATAACACTCATTCAGGCAATGCAACCAAGGGGGGGGGGGGCGCGGAAAGAAAAAAGTTTCCATGACAAGGGAACATGATGCTCAGCCTCCTGCAGTCCACTCTATCAAAGATAATAGTTACATGTTGGCCCATTCTGTTTCACCATAAGGTTTAATGTTCTGTTAAGAGAATGTATAATTCAAAAGCACCTGTGCTATGCTGATCCATGCATGGCCGTAAATCAAAGGTGTAATAGTGCTGGATATTTATGCCTGAGAGAGTGAAAAGCAAGTCTGATCAGATTAGGGAAGTTCCAGTTGCCCAACCTTCTCCTCTCAACTGTTATAATTTTCATTGGGGGGGTGGGGGGTTCCTCCTCTGTCAAAGCGGGAGGTACCTCTCTGATATGAGAATCTAAACAAAGGCGAACAGTCAATTGAGACTATAAGCTACCTTGTCAGTTTCCAGCATTACAACATGCCTCCTTGAACACTGATATGTTACCTGGAGGTGTCTTTTCAAACCAGCGAGTCATGTTTCTTCCTGTGTAATTATATCGGCATCTGTTTCAAAAAGCCAGCTAATCCTTTGGGCTTTGTGGGTCAGCTGAAGGCTTGCACTCTGATCACGGGGACGGGATTAATCTTTAATATTTGCAGAAGTATTTAGAATCATAACAAGTATTTGCCTAGACAAGCCTCGTGGAAAGCAAGAAAATAGTTTCTCTCCAACACCAAGCATGATTGTTAGAAAGAGTAAGAATTAAGAAGACAACATAGTGAGTTACCAGATTTTGAATGGAAGGTTGTGCGTCCCTGAATAAACGGCACAAATTATTACACATCAGACTTCTTGGATATGTGATCTCTCAGAAGCACATCTAAGTCCAAAATTTGTAATGCGAGTATTAGGACCAAATTCCTCACTCCCTTCTCTTTTTTTCCATGTAGACCACGGAAGAAGAACCACAATCTCTCTAAGGTGGTGCTGTTGCTACTAGGCAAAACCACAATTTTGCAGTGAGTAATGATCATAGTAATTGGGAGACATTTCCTTGCAAGAGACATTGATGTGGGAATCTGGAGGTGATCCCTGGAGGGAGTGGAGAATGGCTGCCTGAAAGGGGTCCAGCAGAAACCCAGTGTTTGTTGTAACTGCTACTTAATAAAACCACCATGCTTCCTCTTTTCTTAAGATATTGAACTCAAAATTATTACACGGCTGAAGGCGGTTGGAGTGTTAACATTCATCGGGTCCTCCCTAACAAGAGGGCACGTGTTGCGGTGTGACCTGGAAACATAGCTGCCAAGTTTTCCCTTTTCTCGCGAGGAAGCCTATTCAGCATAAGGGAAAATCCCTTTAAAAAAGGGATAACTTGGCAGCTATGCCTGGAAACCAGACCCTGTGTTGTGGGTGGGAACATTGGGATGGCCACAACACCCTATTGGAGGTCCCTCGATCCTGGGTGCAATTTGACCATTGGGGTGTCAGTCAAGTCTATTGAGGGACCTCTATTTAAGCCCATGCACATGTCCCTGAGCTTCCTCTTTTGGGCTCAGTGCATCGGAACACCCGCCCACCTCTCCCTATATTTAGGGCTTGCGCCTGACCTTGCTATGCCGTCGGGTGTGTCGTCTGTCATTGGGACAGGGGCACAGCAGGTATTTTCCCCACTTGGCTGATTGGCTGGTGCCACTTGGGTTTCCCCTGCCACGTAGCAAATCGTAAGGTTGCAGATAGGCTCTGGTTCAGGTGATAGGGTTGGCAGGGCGCTCTGGCCATCCCTATATAATGGGTATTCTGCTAAAGGAATCCACGGACTCATTGGATGGTCTTCCCTGTGAGGGGTTGTGCTCTGAGCCTGAGCCCAGGGGACATCTGGGGGGAGGCCTAGCAGGGCTCCTGCTTTCCACTGTCCCAGGTGTTCATCCAAGGCTGACCTATGGTTGGTGCCCTGGGTCAGTGATACCTGCAAGGGTGCAGGGAGCTAGTCGAACCAGAGCCTATGCAATCACTCACTTGGTCGTAATCAATAAAGTTGTGGCCTAAATTCTGCCAAAAATGAAACCAAAAATTTGAGTCTTGTGTGAATTTATTTCGGGGGGTGGTTAAAAGGTCTCCACACGCAAATACACACAATGTGAGCAGCCACAGTACTACTGCTTGCACAACCACTTGTGCAACAATGAGTAATTCTCAACTGCCTTACACTGCATCTCACCCTATGTAATCATGTGACCCTTTCTATCCTTTACCCCTTTTCCTAGAAGTAAGTTCCACTGGGGGCTTCCGGTCCAGCGCCAGCGCCGATCGGCGGGGTCTTTGTCTCGCTCCGAGACAGCCCGTCTTTGCTAGAGGAGGGAGGGCAGCGAGAGCAACGCTGCACCCCATAGAACCCCGGGTCGGGCGTCCCAGAGGCGAAACTGCTCGGCAGAGCCCCAAACCGGACTCCCCAACTATCCGGCTGCCCTAGTAAGAGCGCCGGAGTGAGAAGGGTCGAAGTCGCGGGGGCCATTTTGAGCACCATCGTCGCTCTAGCAGAGAGAAGCTCCGAGCCGGAGGCGGAGAGCGCTGGATTCTTCCAAAAGAAAGAATTAGAAATCAAGACTGTAAGTAAGCTCTCAAATTTGGATTAGATATTGAATATTAATTTGGATTAATTTGGATTTAGGAGAGAGGGAGACAAAACGGAAGCCACCCCCTCCCACCGGCAGCTAAGGAACAGTAAAATAAATACCCGAAGCCACGAACTGAATAGTTAAAAGGTATCCTCAAAGACATAAAAAAGTTCTCCCCTGGATGCAGGGTAAAAGGGGAGAAGGACGATTCCCTGCAGAAAGATGAAAAAGAATGAGGAAAGCCTTTTGTTTCCCCGGGAGCCGGCAGCCCAGACAACCCAGCGAGCTGACGAGGATTTATAAATGAGCTTTATTTTATTTAGACTTTTAAGAAGTTAGGAGTATATGCTTTTGAAATGATTGGATTGTGAAATGTTGGTTTGGATCTTTGTGAATTTGGAATTGGAAAATGCAACTACTTTGCTGAGACTGGGAAAATAAGCAGCGACCATTTTTCACCCCACACGATAAGTAGTGACCTTGACAAGACGGAACTATGTCAACAAAAAGGTACTCGCCTGAGTTCCAGCGGATTGTTTTGACAGCCATGTGGGAACTAAAAATAGGACTATGCCGAGATGAGATTCAACAGCAAGAACTAAAGCAGCAATTTCAGATGGTGATGGCTGAATATGATTTTTCAGATGATGATGATATTGAAATGGAAATAGAAGAGGAAGATAGTGACAATGACAGCGACAGCAAGCTGGATGATTTTGACAATGAGGTGGATTCTGATTTGGAGCATGAAGATAACAATGATGATGACTGGGACAATACAACACGAAATGAAGCACACCACAAGGGAAAAGTTGACATTGTTTTACAAAAAGAGAAGCGGAGTACCCCTCCTTTGAGGAGGGAACGAC
Organism: Zootoca vivipara; assembly: GCF_963506605.1. NCBI lineage: Eukaryota > Metazoa > Chordata > Lepidosauria > Squamata > Lacertidae > Zootoca > Zootoca vivipara. Next base: position 6,570,079 of record NC_083278.1, on the reverse strand, counting down.
AGGAACCAATGGAATTACAGATTTCCCACAAGGAGAAGGACATGAACAACTTAAGAAGGGGAGAAACTCAGGGGGGCCTCATGGATATTTGGGGGGCAAAACATTGGAAAAAGGGGGTGGGGTGAAGGAAGAATGGGAGTGTAATTATTAGGATGGATTATCAAGATCAAATTAGGATTGTTGACTATGGAACTTGCTGGATTGGAGGGAGGTAGCCGGAATTTGGGGAAGAAAGGTTATATTGGGATTTGTTAGAATGCAAGAGTTGATTATGGAAAAAGTTAGAATAAAAGAAGTCTAGGGATTTAAAAAATTTAAGAAGTCTATTGAGGGAAAAAAATTAGGCAAGGGAAGAAAAATTGGATTATGAATTATAGGGATTAAGAGATTTAGTGAAAATGGTATTAGCTAAGTTTAAAAATTTTATGAAGAGGAAAAGTAAGTAGTTTATAGATAAGGAAACTGTTAAAGAGGATAGTAAAGGGATGAAAACCGGGAAAGGGGGGAGGTAGGGGAAGCACACAAAAAATGGTTTATTAATGTAAATTTGAAAAAGATTGTTTTTATTATTGTTTTCTGTCTTTTTCCTTTTTTATCATTTTTTCTGAATTTTTTTCTTTTTTTTTTTAGTATAGTTTTTTTCTTTCTGGATAGCTGGGTGGTTGTCTCCCTGCTTTCTGCCCCTGGAGCTCTCTGGTGGCAGGAGGGGACTCTGGGGGGGGTGGGGGAGTGGGGGACATAAACTCAACTACAAAATGGACCATCTTCAACTGCCCGCCTGCATGGGATTCTCCTGTGGCAGGGGAGGGCCCATGGGAGGGGGGTGGAAAGAAGGTGGAAAATCTGTCTATGTAAGCGTCTTTCTTATATATATCTTTTTTGTAATCTGTAAAACTAATAAAAATTATTTTAAAAAAGTAAGTTCCACTGAACTCAATGGGATGTACTTATATTTTCTCTTTTCTTTTGATTGTATATATAAAAAATATACAGAAAAAAGAAAAAGTCATTAATAGAAAACAATATACCTCGGCTGAGGTATATTGCTGAGGCTCCAATACTTTGGCCACCTCATGAGAAGAGAAGAATCCTTGGAAAAGACCCTGATGTTGGGAAAGATTGAGGGCACTAAGAGAAGGGGACGTCAGAGGACAAGATGGTTGGACAGTGTTCTCGAAGCTACGAACATGAGTTTGACCAACTGTGGGAGGCAGTGCAAGACAGGAGTGCCTGGCGTGCTATGGTCCATGGGGTCACGAAGAGTCGGACACGACTAAACGACTAAACAACAACAACAACATACCTCGGTTTATGAACACAATTGGTTCCGGAAGTCTGTTCATAAACTGAAGCGAACTTTCCCATTGAAAGTAATGGAAAGTGGATTAATCTTTTCCAGATGGTCCGTGGAATACTTAAACTGAAGCGCTCATAAACTGAAGCAAACTTTCCCATTGAAAGTAATGGAAGGTGGATTAATCTGTTCCAGACGGGTCTGCGTAGTACTCAACCTGAAGCGTACTTAACCCCAAGCATGGATGTAATTGGTTCCGGAAGTCTGTTCATAAACTGAAGCGTTCATAAACTGAAGCGAACTTTCCCATTGAAAGTAATGGAAAGTGAATTAATCCGTTCCAGATGGGTCCGCGGCGTTTGTAAACCGAAAACTCATAAACCGAGGTTCCACTGTATATATATTTAACGAAGGAGAATAATGACTATGGGGTCACATCATCACCAAATTATTCATTCTGGAAGCAAATAAAAATTGTCCATCTTTCGACAAATCAGTTTTCATGTGATAGGTTCTCATAATAAGTCAAGTTAACATAGTAAGTTAACTTAAAATTTTTTGCTTTATCCCAGATTCAAAAGTACTATTTGGACAGAGGGATTCTTCCCCCCCCCCCAATACATTGAAATTTACACTTTATCTGCTGTTAATGGAATGTACTTCTGAGTAAACAGGTATAGGATTGCATTGTTTGAGGCACTGTCGCTTTTGCTAGATAATATAGGTTCAAGTTGATCTAAATCTGTCATTTTAACACTTACATCAGTGCCTTTAGGATATGTCTTTACAATTCCATTCTGTATTTCAGATTCAAATAGTTTTTCCCCCAACTCTTCTTTCTCTTGGGCTTGCTGCTTACCTGCATTAATATATCATTGGAGTCATATGGATTACTTCCTTTGCCAAAAACAGTTCACTGTTTGCCTTGCCACAATTTTTATAATCAGTTGTGATTGTCCAGACAATGATTTTCCACCTGTTTTTCTCCTCCTCCTCCTCCTCCTCCTCCTCCTCCTCCTCCTCCTCCTCCTCCTCCTCCTCCTTCTTCTTCTTCTTCACCATACAAAATGGTTGTGGCTGTTGTTTTTAAAGAGGGAGGTAAGCTTAGGAGCTCATAAATAAGCTATTAAAACTATTGGTCTCAGAAGGCAGCATATTAATTGCCCAGAAAAGTCATTAAATTTATGCCATGAATTTCAAAAAGTGTTTGACCGAAGGTGCCGCCTCTTGTTTATTAGTAATATTAGCATGAAGTTCAGTTAATCATGTTTTAATTTCCTGACCCCACCCCCCTCTTCTCGTGAAACTTAATTTGTTTCACAGGGATAAGATTGTGTAGCTTCTTATATACATATTGAACTCTCTCTCAACAACTTATTTCAGGTAGATTATTGGGGGGGGGGGGAGAGAATGCAATATTTCTCATTTTTCCCCAGACTATATGCCCAGATTGAAAAACATATTATTGTGATGCTATCTTCCCTCACCACACTGAAGTGAAGGAGTCTTTTTATTTAGGGGGGGTGTTCTTTGTTTGATTGCTTAGGACTTTAACGAAAAGTTCTAAGGGAGCCTAACATGCACTCAAAAACAAATAGAAATACAACAAGAAACCATACAAGTCTTTTAAATGGATTAAAAAGGAAAACCTCAGTCTGTATCTGTATTCAATTTGAACTAGTTTTTTAAATATTCATTTATTTAAGTAATTTATATGCTCCTTAACATTTTTAGCAACATCTCTTAAGTGGTTTACAGACCTCATAAAGCATTATAAATCGAAACCAAAATATGGTAAGTACAATAAAGTATTACAAATAGAAACCAGATGCAATAAATGCATTTATATATATATATATAAAAGCTGGTGCTTCTTTTGCACTTGATGTTAGCCAAAAGGCAGAGAGGTTGATGTTTATACAATTAAATCGCTTCATGGTGTTTTAGGGGAAGTCATTCATAAATGAAATAAAGAAAGATGATGCAAGGTAAAAGTCAAGAATGGCAAACAAAAACAACAAAGATTGGAAATGGCTTCTAAAAAGCAAATGCAGATTTTAAAAGGCCTGGGGAAATTGAAAGGTCTTCGTGTAGCACTGAAATGATGACAAAGTAGCACCAAATGAGCCTTGCCAAGGAGCGCATTTCGCAGCCAGGAAGCCACATCTCACCTGAAATGTATCTTAAGGCCTGGGTAGTACATGTAGAAGGAACCGATCCTGCAGGATGCTGGTGGCAAGCCATGAAGGGTGCTGAAGGTCAAAAGCAACATCTTGAATTGGGCCTGGAAAAGGACTGAAAGCTAGTGAAGGTGATGATGTAATGTATTAATACCGACCAGTCCTAATCACTAGCCTTGCACCCACGTTCTGGACTTATCAACGGTTCCAGACCATTTTCAAATGTACTGTATTACAGTAGTCTTACCTTGGTTCTCGAATGCCTTGGTACTCGTACATTTTGGCTCCCAAACGGCGCTAACCCGGAAGCGTTCCAGTTTGTGAACGTTCTTTGAGTGCAGGAAGCTCCTGCAGCCAATCGGAAGCAGCGCCTTGGTTTTCAAACGTTTTCAGAAGTCAAACGGACTTCCGGAACGGATTACGTTGGAGAACCAAGGTATGACTGTAGAAATGAATCTCCACTTACATGGGGGTTCTGTTCCTGGCCACCGCACGTGTCACTTTCAGTGCGAAAAACAGCACGCATGTCAGTGAGAGCGCGCATGCTGGTTGTGCACAAGTGGGGAGGCACCTGCAATGCAAACTGGGAGTTACCAGCTTACAGTAGGTCAGAAAAACAGACAGGAGACCAAACTCCAATGCTTACTGAAATGAGATCCTGCTAATGTATTACCCAGATTCATTGTGAAAACCAAAATTAAGTTTTGTCAGCTTGCAGCCTCTTTTCTTTTCTTTTTTGCTTCAATAATATTGCAGATGTTTACAGCTCCCGATGAAGGAGTTTTAAGCCTGAGCTAAATAAGCATCTCATTCCAGTAAGGACTGGGGTTTGCCTGTGGACAACTGAAGCAATGCTATCACTGTCCAGCTACAGCTATAGGCAGTAGGAGCTAATGAGGCTGTGCTTTGCTTTCCTGGCTTCCCGATGTTACCAAGTGGGAGAAGGGGGTAGTGGCAAGGTGGTAGGGACTCAGCGTGGATACGAGTGTAGCGGTGGAGCCACTCTAAAGCTCTCGATGCTGCACTCACACTGTGACAAGCTCCCTGATGCCTTGGATGCCCTCCTCCTGGTAACTGGCAGCAGAACGTAGCATTGGGAAGCCAGGAGAGCCACGCAGAAACACTGGCACCGCACAGCCAACGTCTACTGGTTGTGGATCTCTCATTCACAGAGGCCACTTGTGGTTCTAGTGTCAAAGGTGGTTCGAGATCAATATTTTAGGGCACAGGTAGATAACCTGTGGCTCAGGGGCTTTATGCGACTCCGACCCTATATTATGCTTTCCTCCCCATGGATCTTATCACAGCCTGATTAGGCCACCCCATCAGTTCCTTCTTTCCTGTTTGCTTCTTCATTATTTATTTCCTGTCTTTTAAGCATGGGTGTTTTTTTATGTTTGTGTTTTTTACCTTTGCCTCTTTGCAATGCTCGAGAAAAAGGTCTTTCCTCCAGCTGCCCAAGAACAAATAGGTAGCTCCTGTGTGCATAGGAATCGTTTTCATTTGCTTTCCAGAACAGTAGCTGGGTTGTATCACCATCCACTGAAAGTAATGAAATGGGGCTTACTTCTAAGTAGCTTGCATGGAATTAAGAATTCTAATCTGAGGTGGCCATAGTGAAACTGAAGCAGGGTCGGTCTTTATTCAATTTAGTGTATCTAGAGCACTTTGAACTCTGGATCTATTCATCATTGATACTGGCTACTCCCACCGGCAGCAGGTGCGCCCAACAGAATACCTTCGGAAGAATGCTGCCCTCAACAGGCAAAGAAGTTTGACTGTCCCTGCTTTAGTGGGAGGACAAATCCCTCTAGGACCAATTTAAGACCACTCTTCTGGGCAGATGAACTACCTACTAACTGCACCTCTGTCTTGACTCCATTTAGCTTCAGTTGATGGTCCTTCATCCAGTCCATTAACACTTTTAGCCATAGTTTAGCACTCCCAAGGCCTCTTTTAAAGTTGATCTACAAGTGAAATAGAGTTGGGGATCACCCGCCAATTGGTCACATCTTACTCCAAATCTTTGGATTACCTCACTGAGCAGTTTCAGGCACATTTTAGAAGCATGGGGGAGCACTGCAGGACAATGAAGCATGAATGTCAAAGAGTCAAGCAGAAATCCCCCAGCATGCAGGGTAGGAGTGGAACTACTAAACTCCCAGCCGCCCCTCCTACTGACAGCTAAAGAATGCCATGGTCAACAGTACTGAATGCTGCGGAGAAGTCTGGAAGAATCAACAGGGTCTCACACTCCCACACTGTCTCTCTCCCAGTCAGGGGAACCAAGGCGGTTTCCTTGCCAAAATCCATTGGGAGCTGTCATTAGGGGATTTGGAGTGTAGTGCTATCAACATGCTGATGACACACAGCTCTGTTTCTCTGTTAAATCTGAATCAGGTCTGGCCATTCAAGCCCTGGAACGGTGCCTGGAAACAGTGGTGGACTGGATGAGGGCCAATTAGCTGAATCCTGATCATACAGAGGCCCCGTGGATGGGGACTGGGTTGGTTTCCTGTTCTGGTTGGGGATGCACTTCCCTGAAGGAACCAGCACATGTTCTAGGGATGTTCTTCATCCCACATAGATGGGTGGCCAGGGTGACTAGCAGCACTGTTTTATCAGCTTCAGGCAATCCTGGACAGGGATGCCCTAGCCACAATTATCCATGCACTGTTAACCTCTGGATTGGTTTGCTGTAATGTGCCCTATGTGCAGCTGCTGCCCTTAAAAATGGCCCAGAATCTGCAGCAGTTAAGCATCCCATTGGAGCTGACTGCCATGAGGATGTAACACCGCTTCTAAAAAGAACTCCACTACCTGCCAATTTGCCACTGGAGCAGGTTTGGGTGTCGACATAAACTTCTAAACAACTTGGGGCCAGTTTCCCTGAGGGAACACCACCTGGACCATCCAGATGTTCGGATGAGGCTCTCCTTGCTGTGTGGCAGTCTGTTGAAGTCCAACATCGTGCTAAGATGATTGTTGCACCAGGGCAATCAATCAATCAATCAATTTTTATTTATACCCCGTCCTCCCCAGTCAAAACCGGGCTCAGGGCGGCTGACACCAGTAAAATTACAACAAGACGTAAAAGAAAGAAAAACAATTAATTAAAATACAGTTTAATTTTTTTTAAAAAATTAAATGCAGCCTCATTTTAGAGTAGCCCAAATCAAAATCTTATTCACATTTCCTCTCCTGTGTGCTGGTCCAAGTGTTTGCCCAACCCCACCCCACCCCAGAGCCAATTGCCGAGGCATGGGGGCACAGGTGGAGGAGAGGAAGGAAAGCCCTATTGAACTTCTGCTGGCAGGACACATTCATTGCACTAGTTGCCCACATCTTCAGACCTTGAAAACTGAACGTAATCAAATAAAATACAACCAGTCAAGTGCCCTCAATAAATTCCCTGATCAGTTTGTATTACTCTTAGTATTCAGATTATGGCGGATTTGAGTCCTCAGAGTATCTAGGAAATGTGCCACTGTAGCAAATTGGTACAATAGGAGTAATGATCACAAGATTCATGTAGAGCCCTAATCTAGCGCTTTGGGAAACAGCCCCCACAGTTCAAGGGATGATCAATTCAGTTCAGGATCCACCTGAGTCTGTTTAGTTTCTCCTCGCTCCATCCACTGTAAAGAAATAGAAACTTTTTTCCTTTTCATAGAAGTGGATGGATTTTGCAGGCATACTAGCCCCTCTAAAGTGTATATACTGTAGCTGACCATTATGATTTGTTGTTGTTTAGTCGTTTAGTCGTGTCCGACTCTTCGTGACCCCATGGACCAGAGCACGCCAGGCACTCCTGTCTTGCACTGCCTCCCGCAGTTTGGTCAAACTCATGTTCGTAGCTTCGAGAACACTGTCCAACCATCTCGCCCTCTGTCGTCCCCTTCTCCTTGTGCCCTCAATCTTTCCCAACATCAGGGTCTTTTCCAAGGATTCTTCTCTTCTCATGAGGTTGCCAAAGTATTGGAGCCTCAGCTTCACGATCTGTCCTTCCAGGGAGCACTCAGGGCTGATTTCCTTCAGAATGGATAGGTTTGATCTTCTTGCAGTCCATGGGACTCTCAAGAGTCTCCTCCAGCACCATAATTCAAAAGCATCAATTCTTCGGCGATCAGCCTTCTTTATGGTCCAGCTCTCACTTCCATACATCACTACTGGGAAAACCATAGCTTTAACTATACGGACCTTTGTCGGCAAGGTGATGTCTCTGCTTTTTAAGATGCTGTCTAGGTTTGTCATTGCTTTTCTCCCAAGAAGCAGGCGTCTTTTAATTTCGTGACTGCTGTCACCATCTGCAGTGATCAAGGAGCCCAAGAAAGTAAAATCTCTCACTGCCTCCATTTCTTCCCCTTCTATTTGCCAGGAGATGACGGGACCAGTGGCCATGATCTTGGTTTTTTTGATGTTGAGCTTCAGACCATATTTTGCGCTCTCATCTTTCACCCTCATTAAAAGGTTCTTTAAATTCCTCCTCACTTTCTGCCATCAAGGTTGTGTCATCTGCATACCTGAGGTTGTTGATATTTCTTCCGGCAATCTTAATTGTACAGCCTTGCAAATATCCTACTTTAGTCCCTTTGGCACACCTCACTCCTTCCTAATTTGATGCTCACCCTACTACTTAGGGTTCCTCCAAATGTCCTACTGGTCCAGCTGGCAAAAGGCCCTGAGCCACTTGGAAAAACTGCTGTGGGCGACACTGAGAAGACTCAATTGTGGTGAAGAAAAAAATGCTTCACCACCACACAGAGTAAGGTCCATGATGAGCTCTTACTTCTACTCATTTGTACTCATGGCAAATATTTCTCCACTTGCATTCTAGCCTGCTCCCAAGGAAATAATAGAATGGATTCCAATTCCAGTTGTAATTAGACATAAGCTAATCATTAATTCCCCATTTTCTTGTCTTGAGGTAGGAGGGATGGGTGAGGAATCTGGTGAGCCATTAATGCAAAGCAGAAACACCTGATGCAATCTGCTCAGTTGAATGCACAGATTGGGCCAAGGGTCTGCTCCAAAATCCATACGATTGCCAGAGACCCACTCTCTTGCGGATTTGCATGTGAGGTGGTCTGAGGGCTGCTGATTTTTAAAAAGCAATTTCAATATAGCAAATACTCCTGCAAGCGAAAGGTCTTTATGCTGTCACTCTCAAAGGGAATTCTATGTATTTTATGTACATTTTATGTATTTTGTGTTCAATTTCCCCTTAGAGTAGCAGGGTAAATTGAGTGTAAAATATGGAAAGCGTACATTAAATAAATACATTCCCCCCTGAGAATGATGACACATCATCAGGACCTATCACTGACATGCTGCGTTGATTTGAAGGTGTGTGTCACCAGGATTCCCCCACACCAGCAGCTGAAATTACTTTATTTAAAAGTACAACAGACAGCCCTTGGACCACCTCAGACGTACTTTATTTAAATCTGTGCAGATTTTTAAGGAAACAACAACAAGAATGTATTAATCTCCTTCTACACAGTCATCTCAGGGCAATATACAATAAAATGGATAAGAATTACCCCCTTAAAAATGGCATAGTCTCATCCCATGACAGAAGCAGCTGGCATTAAGCAAGGCTGGAGTAAATTAAACCAACATAAATACACCAGATCCAAACTCCATTCAGGAGTGGGGCTATTGATGGCTGAGCTGGCCTAATCCTGGCAGAAGAAAAGCAAGCCTCTACAAGTAAAATAGCGTTTGAGTTAAAAGGTAAAGGGCCCTTGACCATTAAGTCCAGTCACGGATGACCCTGGGGTTGCAGCGCTCATCTCGCTTTACTGGCTGAGGGAGCCGGCATTTGTCCGCAGACAGTTTTTCCGGGTCATGTGGCCAGCATGACATAGCTGCTTCTGGCAAACCAGATCAGCACACGGAAATGCCATTTTCCTTCCCGCCGGAGTGGTACCTATTCATCTACTTGCACTTTGATGTGCTTTCAAACTGCTAGGTTGGCAGGAGCTGGGACCAAGCAATGGGAGCTCACCCCGTCACAGGGATTCGAACCGCCGACCTTCCGATCAGCAAGCCCTAAGCTCTGTGGTTTAACCCACAGCGCCACCCGCATCCCATTTTACTAGTTTAACTTATGTTTGGATGCCAGGTCACAGGACCAAGCAGAACAGGCATAAGAGCAGCCTCTCCCAAATGCCCCTTTTCCATTCCTCTCACCACTGGATCCGCTGGATCCACTAGATTCAGCTCAGTTGGAATGGGGAATATGGAAGTTTAAGCAGGCAGAGGCCCAACCTTTCCCATCCCAGCAAATATTGCTATAGGATTTCTCCCTACCCATCATTAACACCAACAGAGATATTTGTCAGGGTGGGCTTTACCTAACTCACCTGAGCCCATCCAGGTACTTAGTGCAACACCAGGGGGGAGAGTTAGAGTATTGCCATCAAGGGTGGAGCATTGCCATTTCCCACTGAACATCAGATAGGCTAGGACGGCTTGCATACGATGTTGCTGCTGTTTTGACCACCCTGTTGCCCGGCAGTCTCCCTGACCAAGGGGGTCTCTATTGGAAGACCTCCAGATTAAAGGGCAAAAACCCTCCACAAATCATAGCTGTCAAGTTCTCCCTTTTTTAAAGGGAAATTCCTTTATGCTGAATAGGCTTCCTCGCGAGAAAAGGGAAAACTTGACAGCTATGCCACAAATCCACCAGGAGTCCCACTTCTGTTAGATTCAAACATTAAATGACAGGTGAATTTGCTGTCTTACATAGTAGCATCATACTCTCTTCCTATTGCGTTAGATCCAACTTCTTATTTTCCAGGGGTGGGGAAGATGGAGGAGGAGGAGGAGGAGGAGGAGGAGGAGGAGGAGGAGGAGGAGGAGGAGGAGGAGGAGGAGGAGGAGGAAGAAGAAGAGTTTGGATTTGTTATCCCGCTTTATCACTACCCTAAGGAGTCTCAAAGCGGCTAACATTCTCCTTTCCCTTCCTCCCCCACAACAAACACTCTGTGAGGTGAGTGGGGCTGAGAGACTTCAGAGAAATGTGACTAGCCCCAAGGTCACCCAGCAGCTGCATGTGGAGGAGCGGGGAAGTGAACCCAGTTCACCAGATTACGAGTCTTCCGCTCCTAACCACTACACTAGACCACACTGGGAACCAAATGTTGTTGAACTCCAACTCCCATAAGTTACTAGCTGCCATGGCCAACGGGCAGGGAGTTGGAATCTAGAAACATCTGGTAGACTTCAGGTTCCTGAACTCTGTTTCCATCATGTATGACTCTTCCGTGCCAAGATATATTTTAACAGCACTTGCAAGGATGACACGGCTTGCTGGGGCAAAGTGGTCCAGCGGAATGTCAGGAGGAGTGGATCCTCGACAAACAACTAGTACAAATATGCCAGTGTTTTCTTCTTCTTAAGCCTTTGCTTGGAGTTGCTATTGTTGTTGTGTTGCATATCATCTCCCTGGGAACGTAACCCTTTGAAAACCTGCTTTTCGAGTTTCAGCTTTGAGCACAGTGAAGTTATGCTGATCCCCAGCTGTGCACAGAGCAGATAATGTCATAAGAAGCACATCAACAGTGATGTAGTCTGCCAGTGTCTGAGTAGCGCTGATGCTTAGCAGTGCTTATCATGTGGTGCTGAGTGCAAAATCAAGGGATGACTTGCACGTAAGTCATAAATTAACTGGTCCACACCAGTGTGGTATCATTGACACCAGATCTGCCACGAGATTTCCATAGCATTTTGAGGGCAAAATCATGTGCAGATCCCTGCTGAAACTGATGCCCCAATTAGTGCAGATCTATTAGAGGTTCCTGGAGCATCAGCTACTTACAGCTAGATCAGTTTGGGCTCTTGAAGCCTGAGGACATGGACAGGGCACTATGAGGCAAACTATGTGCCCTCTCAGTCTCCACCCATCAAGGTTAGTGAAATTTAGTAGGAGACAATGGGCTAGATGAGTTCCAAGGAGTGGTTAATGCTCTGTGTTTCATAGGGGAGGATCTGCTGCTGATGCCACCACTGGGTGCTGGCTTGCTGGTGCTGACCCACAATAGGGCCTTCTCAGTAGTGGCTCCCTACTGATGCCTTCATACCTATCCCTCATTTTTAGCATTTAGGTGGAATTTTTAAATGTTTCAGCCACCATTCGTTGGCTGAAATATGTTGTTTCTGGCAACTTTCAAATTAGTTTGCTATGAGGATATTTGGTTATTTTAACCACCTTTATTTTGTTTTTCCTGTTCTGTTGTTCCAGTTACAAGGAGGAGGAGGAGGAGGAGGAGGAGGAGGAGGAGGAGGATTCACCTAATTAGCCCCATCTGTGGAAGCCATGCACTAGGACATGAAATTGAATGCCAACTAACAACAACAACAACAACAACAATTCTAACAACAACAGCAACGTTGAATAGGCCACCTCAGATCAAACATTGGATCGAGCTTTCATTATCTCCTCATGTTTTCAAAAGCAATGCTTTTGAATGAAGTCCATCTACACCTTCAGCTTCCAGTGTAGGGAAATCAAATTACTTACATGCATATGTGAACCACGTCTTGTTAACGGCACCAACCAGTCAAATTTAAAGATTTGATTACCTCTGCAATTGAAATCAAAGGAATTTTGCAGTACTTCACAGGATGGATCGTATCCATTGTAATATGCTTTTATCCTACAGTTTTCCAAGAAAGCTTCACGTTTTCATTTCATTCTCAGCCGATTAATCCTGACATTTTTAGAGGGCCCCTGACCCCTTTCACTTAATTGGTCTAATCTTTAGTTGCAATGAAACTAGAAGTCTCTGTTTATTAGGCTTCTGGTGAGTTAAAAGAATACTCTTTTGCTGGAATTGCGTCTTGGCTAAAACATTTTCCCGTCAGTATTTTTCATATGCTCAGCAACATCTGCAGGATGTGAAAAGCAAAGAAACAAACCAGATGTTGCAGAAGGTAGCGACACTAAAAGAAACAGAATTTTTTGTCCATCATCTGTTTTTATATGTTGGTTACTCCAACCGCCAAAAGAGAGAGAGAGAGAGAGAGAGAGAGAGAGAGAGAGAGAGAGAGAGAGAGAGAGAGAGAGAGAGAGGAGTTGTGGAAGGGGAATAGAAAGAGAGATGGCTCATCTAAACTCTCAAAACAAGAGATTCACAATGCTTTGTAAAAACTGACACATATTCTCATTCAAGCCAAATTTCCCTTAGCAATTTAGGGGGAGGGGAATAGATTAAGGAAATGTGGGTGTTTATCACAACCATCAACGTTTATTCATTTAGGTAATTATCACTTAATTAGGCTGTCAAAGGGCAGGAGCAACTTCAGCACTGATATACCCAACACCAGGAAAAGTCCACCACCTTCTCTGTTGCAAAGGATTTGTCTCCTCCTTGATGCCAGGCTTATTTCTCTGCCAAGCTTTTGTAGAATGACGATTTGACGGGAAGTGGAGATCAAAAATTACGCAACTGAAATCCATCAGTCATAGTTCACACTGTCAAGAAGTCTCAGCCTGGTACAACAGTGCCCCCAAAAGCAAGCAATCCGTAAAACCTTGAAACTGAACACCCTCTAAGCAAATCTTGGACTGCACAAAGTTCCAGGCTGCCTTTCATATGCGAAGTAGCTATTTTAAGAGCCACTTGCCAGATTAAAAGATGTATTACAGGGCTGCTGAAGAGCAGGTGGGGCTCTGAAGGGAAGATGAGAGCCTCAACTGGATGCTGAACATTTTCCAGCAATTTTAGCTCATACTAAAGGAATTTCGCAGACGGATCATGAAAACCACACACAAGCCCTACCCCCCCAACCCCGGAGGACTCTGGGAACGCCAAAGGAACAAAGTATAACTAGATTAATATATAAATCTTATTAACTCAAAAGCAGCCAAATATAGTCATTTGTTATCAAAGACATTGAATCATATTACAAATTGCAACGTTTGGGTCCCACAGGCTCCCTGCCAAGTTGAAGGCCTAATTAAGGCGGCTGGAAAAAAGAATAGTGTCCTAATTAGTTTAATTACAGTATGATGAATTATCAGACTAATTCTTAAAAACAATGTGCAATTAGCCTTTTTGAGTTCATAGCCCTGCTTTGCAAAGTAGGAAATGAAGTAGAATGTAATTTGTCTCTAAGCACAAATGCTTGTATTTTAGGAGATCACTTAAAAGGAAGGGGCAAGGGAATGAAGGAGGGGGTCAAAGGTGGCACACAGCCCAGAGATCCTTATTTTGCTTTTTTGTACTTTGTCTCAAATGCTTCAGTTGTGGGGTTCAACACCCAGCCAAGTTCATCACCCTTCCAAAAACAAACAAGCAGGAAGTCAGACCATCTCTTCTACGTGCCATTGCTTAGCGCAGCCCTTTAGGTCCCGGTTCTGCCATGTTGCCAGATTTGAAGCGCTGCTGCAAAGTCTCCACTGGTAACAGCAGAGCAGACTTCCAGCATTTTAAGCACTCGGTGGTTTTTATTCCCTCATCCTCTCTCTCTCTCTCTGAGGGAGCCAGATGCAACACATCAGTGGCACTTCCTAGAAAATCAGTGGCGGGATCTCTAGCAGAAGTAACACCTAAACATTAAATGACACGAGGAATCTTTTGCAGATATTCATTTCCAGGGGTGTTGGGTTGCTGGACTTCCTGTTAGTCCCAGTCTGTTTTAACTAGCAGTCTGCAAGCGTGACAGGAAGGCTGCCCACATCAGCCCCACCGTGTGGGAATCCCTGGCAGACGACTGCAGTGTCTGGAGACAGACAGACAGGTCAGGTCTCCCCAGCAGAGGAGGAATGACCACTGGGAGGAGCACAGAGAGAAGAAACGCCATGGTGCATCTGCACCAGAGAAACCAGACTCCTTCATCTGCCCCAGCTGCAACGAAACATGTCTCTCCCGTAAGGGTCTCTATGGCCATAGCAGGCGCTGTAACTCTCCAATGGTTGAACTTTGCCCCTGACGGGCACACTCTTCCATTGTCTCCCGAGACAAATGGATGCTAACCAACCAACCATTAGTGAAAGAATTGGCTGAGGTCATTTGGCACATATACATTTCAAGCTCAAACGCCTCCAACTTCTGGTCAGCCCAGCCATATTGTTATCCATAGATTCCTCCCAGCAACAGAGTTCATAGCTCCCATCCTATCTAGATTGTTGGTGAGTCCAGAGCATCATCATCATCATCATTTATTATTTATACCCCGCCCATCTGGCTGGGTTTCCCCAGCCACTCTGGGTGGCTTCCAACAAAAGGCTGGAGACATCAAACTAGGGATGGGGGAGAAATTCATTCAGTTGGTTGTTGTCGTTGTTTTTTACATTTATTTAACTTGTACGCTGCGTTTTATTTCAAAAAATATTCGTGCAAATCTACCCAATTTGACCTTCCGGAACCAATTCGCAAACTGAAACACAGCTCGTTCTTGACATTCGCACTTCATTCAATTTTTTTGATGAAAAAAATGTTTGCCGTAAAGTGTATATGAAGGGAAAGTATGCTAAAATGTGTGTATTAGTAAAAAAAAATGTAGAGAAATGCATTATGTTTTTGAAAAACAGCAGCATATAATAGGAGAAATTAACCTTTTAATGAAACTACACAGTGCTGTGTTAAGACTCACAATGTTGGGTGCACTCAGCCCTCTGGGCAGCAAATTTGCATCATGGTTTATGCAAGGAGTACCCAACATGTCTAGGAATAAACTCCAATTTTATATCCTGCTTGTTTTTGAATTTTTATATCTTACCTGCAGAAGGCATACAAGACAACAATAACAACAGCAAATTGTAAACAGATAAACCTAAAGAGATAAATAATAATTATACTTAACATCTGTACAACACTTCTGTTTTTTATATAATAATTTTTATTAATTTTATAAACAAAAAATAACAGAAACATACCAAAAAATGCATTAACTAACAGAGAAATGAAAAAAAGAAAAAAGACAGAAAAATCCAAATATAAATCCACATTCCTTGAACATTGTGTATAGGGACCTCCTCGAGTTCCATCGATCTGCGCTTCATTTCATTTTTATCTTTAGCAATTTCTTATACATTTTTATATAAATTTCATATTGTTTCAAATCTTTCATCCCTCTAAATACTTCACATATTCTCTAAATCCACAGCTTCCATAGAATTCTAAATCTAATCTTAATATACAATTTTAGCATATTTTTTCAAATATATTTTGAAATCTTTCCAATCTTCTTCAGTCACATCTTCTCCCCGGTCACGGATTCTCCCGGTCATCTCAGCCATCTCCATATACTCCATCATCTTCATTTGCCTCATCTTCATTTGCCAACAGCAAATTGTAAACAGATAAACCTAAAGAGATAAATAATAATTATACTTAACATCTGTACAACACTTCTAGAACAGAACAACCCTGAAAGAACCCAAAATGGTTCTTATCCTACAAATGGCAGGAGAGAAGACCTGAAAAAAATGTCTGAATGGGATACTCACTTCTAAGTTCTAACGTAGGTTAAACATACAGGTATGTCTACAGGGGGTGCACTTTAAATGCTTGATTATAATTTTTTTTAAAAAATGCAGAATGTTTTATTTTTAGAGATTCCCTCAAGAAGCTTGCTTTATATACCTGCATCCATGCGTTTTTACCCAACTTCACAAATGTTTGGATTCATAGAATCATAGAATCATAGAATCATAGAGTTGGAAGAGACCACAAGGGCCATCCAGTCCAACCCCCTGCCAAGCAGGAAACACCATCAAAGCATTCCTGACAGATGGCTGTCAAGCCTCTGCTTAAAGACCTCCAAAGAAGGAGACTCCACCACACTCCTTGGCAGCAAATTCCACTGCCGAACAGCTCTTACTGTCAGGAAGTTCTTCCTAATGTTTAGGTGGAATTTTCTTTCTTGTAGTTTGAATCCGTTGCTCCGTGTCCGCTTCTCTGGAGCAGCAGAAAACAACCTTTCTCCCTCCTCTATATGACATCCTTTTATATATTTGAACATGGTTATCATATCACCCCTTAACCTTCTCTTCTCCAGGCTAAACATACCCAGCTCCCTAAGCCGTTCCTCATAAGGCATCGTTTCCAGTCCTTTGACCATTTTGGTTGCCCTCTTCTGGACACGTTCCAGCTTATCAGTATCCTTCTTGAACTGTGGTGCCCAGAACTGGACACAGTACTCCAGGTGAGGTCTGACCAGAGCAGAATACAGTGGTACTATTACTTCCCTTGATCTAGATGCTATACTCCTATTGATGCAGCCCAGAATTGCATTGGCTTTTTTAGCTGCTGCATCACACTGCTGACTCATGTCAAGTTTGTGGTCTACCAAGACTCCTAGATCCTTTTCACATGTACTGCTCTCAAGCCAGGTGTCTCCCATCCTGTATTTGTGCCTTTCATTTTTTTTGCCCAAGTGTAGTACTTTACATTTCTCCTTGTTAAAATTCATCTTGTTTGCTTTGGCCCAGTTGTCTAATCTGTTAAGGTCATTCTGAAGTGTGATCCTGTCCTCTGGGGTGTTAGCCACCCCTCCCAATTTGGTGTCATCTGCAAACTTGCTCAGGATGCCCTCAAGCCCATCATCCAAGTCATTGATAAAGATGTTGAACAAGACTGGGCCCAAGACAGAACCCTGTGGCACCCCACTAGTCACTACTCTCCAGGATGAGGAGGAGCCATTGATGAGCACCCTTTGGGTTCGGTCAGTAAGCCAGTTACAAATCCACTGAATGGTAGCATTGTCTAGCCCACATTTTACCAGCTTCTTTACAAGAATATCATGGGGCACCTTGTCAAAGGCCTTGCTGAAATCAAGATAGGCTACATCCACAGCGTTCCCTTCATCTACCAGGCTTGTAATTCTGTCAAAAAATGAGATCAGATTAGTCTGACATGACTTATTTTTCAGGAACCCATGCTGACTTTTAGTGATCACAGAGTTTCTTTCTAGGTGCTCACAGACTGTTTGCTTAATGATCTGCTCTAGAATCTTTCCTGGTATTGATGTCAGGCTGACTGGGCGGTAATTGTTTGGGTCCTCTCTTTTCCCCTTTTTGAAAATAGGGACAACATTTGCCCTCCTCCAGTCTGCTGGAACTTCGCCTGTTCTCCAGGAATTTTCAAAGATTATTGCCAGTGGTTCTGAAATCACCTCTGCCAGTTCTTTTAATACTCTTGGATGTAGTTCATCTGGCCCTGGAGACTTGAATACATCTAAACTAGCCAAGTATTCTTGTACTACCTCCTTACTTATTCTGGGCTGTGTTTCCCCTGCTGAATCATCTGCTCCATATTCTTCAGGTCGGGCGTTGTTTTCTGTCTTGGAGAAGACTGAGGCAAAGAAGGCATTGAGGAGTTCTGCCCTTTCTCTGTCCCCTGTTTGCATTTCACCATCTTCTCCTCTGAGTGACCCCACTGTTTCCTTGTTTTTCCTTTTGCTACGGACATACCCATAAAAGCCCTTTTTGTTGCTTTTAACCTCTCTAGCGAGCCTGAGTTCATTCTGTGCTTTAGATTTTCTGACTTTGTCTCTACACGTGCTGGCTATATGTTTGAATTCCTCTCTGGAGATTTCCCCCCTTTTCCATTTTTTGTACATATCCCTTTTAAATCTTAACTTAGTCAAAAGTTCTTTAGATAGCCAGCCTGGCTTCTTTAGGCACCTTCCATGTTTCCGTCTCATTGGTATTGCCTGAAGTTGTGCTTTTAATATCTCCCTTTTAACAAACTCCCAACCATCATGAACTCCCTTCCCTTTTAGTATTACTGTCCATGGGATTTCACCCAGCGTTTCCCTAAGTTTTCTGGATTTCACCCAGCATTTCCCTAAGTTTTTCTGGATTGTCGTTGTCTTATCCAGGCTCTGAAAACCGACGGCCTTTTAGCAGCACCAAGAGGCATGACAAAACTTGTCTGGCTGTATAAAGGTAAAAGGACCCCTGGCCGTTAGGTCCAGTCGCGGACGACTCTGGGGTTGCGGCGCTCTTCTCGCTTTACTGGCTGAGGAAGCCGGCGTGCAGCTTCCGGGTCATGTGGCCAGCATGGCAAAGCCACTTCTGGCGATTCAGAGCAGCGCACGGAAACGCCGTTTACCTTCCCATCGGAGTGGTACCTATTTATCTACTTGCACTTTGACGTGCTTTCGAACTGCTAGGTTGGCAGGAGCTGGGACCAAGCAACGGGAGCTTACCCCGTCACAGGGATTCGAACCGCCGACCTTCTGATCAGCAAGCCCTAGGCTCAGTGGTTTAACCACAGCGCCACCTGGGAACCTGTACATTATGGGCTGTATAGCTCTCCATAATTTCATAATTCCATAATTATGGGCTGTATAGCTCTCCATAATTTCATAATTCCATAATTATGGGCTGTATAGCTCTCCATAATTTCCCCACACAACCCTCTGGAGCAATGGCCGCACATAAAAACTACCTGGAATTTCTCTGGATGGTCCAGCAGAGTTAATGCCTGGGGGAAAAAATCACAGGTAGCAATGCCATGTGTGGAGATGCTCATTTAAATGAACCTGTTGGCAGGGAAACCTTTACTGTACAGGGAAGAAGACTGCTGCTTCCCAAGCAGTGAAAAAGGTTAACCTAAAGCAGCAGGTACAAAGATAACCAGAGCTCATCATTAAAGAAATTCAGTTATTTTGTCAATTTTACTTATTTACAGGCCAGAAGATTAATGAGTTCAGAGACAACAGAGACAGTAATTAGGTTTCAAAAGCATGCTATGGCACAATCAATCATTGCTTGGAAGTGTAATGACATTAGGATAGAGCCCAGCCATTATTAGCAAGTGATCAGCAAAGACTGAGAGCGGGCACTTCGGGGCTCTGTTTTGTTTCAGAAACAAACAAACAAGCGGAAGAGGATTCTTGCATCCAAGGCACAACATCTTTGGTCCCTTGCACCATGTCGTACTTGGGAAATTCTCAAAGGAGAAATTAACAGCTTATATTTTACATTAAAGAAAGAGTCTATATGGGGGGGGGGGAGCTGCCGCAATAGCCTCACAGGAGCAGCGTCCCTAAGGTATAAAGATACATTTTTTAAAAAATGTAAATGTTTGCCTCTCTCTCTCTCTCTCTCTCTCTCTCTCTCTCTCTCTCTCTCTCTCTTGCTGGCCTCAGGATGTTGGCCAGGTTTGAATCCAGATCACTGTTTTTAATGGTAACCTACCTTTCTTTCTTTCTTTCTTTCTTTCTTTCTTTCTTTCTTTCTTTCTTTCTTTCTTTCTTTTCTCAGATCTGAAGAAGTGTGCATGCACACGAAAGCTTATACCCAAGGTTGGTCTCCAAGGTGCTACTGGACAATTTTATCTATTTATTTCGACTGTGTCAGACTACCACGGCTACCTATTTGAATTGCACTATCCATCAACTTTGGCTTCTTCAAATATTTTAAAGCAGGCGGCGGCTAAGCGACCTCGTCCCCAAGGAGTTGGCTCCTATAGTTTCTGGGCTGCCTCTTGGGCATTGCAGCAAACAAAAAGCAGCCAGTTCCTGATCAGACCACTTTATCCTTAGGTCCTCCTTTAAAAACAAAACAAAACAAAACAAAAAGGAAGCTTTGCTTCTCTTGGACAATATAAACTCTGCACATGCTTATACATTCAACTCAAGGTGCTATAATTTATTAAAATAAAAGCATCCTTTTAAAAGTATGCTCTGAGGGGGGTGGTTTACAATCAAGTGGTGTATGAAATAAATAAATAAATTTGGTTTTTTTTATGAAATAAATAATCATAGGCAGTGCTATTTTTCTAGAAAAAAAAGGGTTGCCGGAACTCACCACGAACACCTCCCTCATTCTCTTAGAATGGCAATAGTTCTTACCTGAGATGTGCCAGAATGGAGGTCTGTTGAGTTCCAGCTGTGGGGGGGGGGGAGCCCTGATCCTAGGGGACATTTTTGTGTTTTTATGTTTTTAAATACAGTATCTTAAACCTTATGAAAGAAATAGGTTGTATCCAACGAAGTCATCCCATTAGTGCGGGGACCTCCACCTTGTGCTAACAGGACTACTTCATCGGATACAACACATTAGAAATAAATAAATAACATAAGATTAAATAAGAATTTAGGTACTGTGTGCGATATGACATTGAATCAATCATGATGAAGTTCAAAGTGGGGGGTTAGTTAATATTAATGAAGGGTACTGCCATATAGAATGGCAGGCACGATTGCAACATATTTAAACCAATCAATCTGTTCTGGTAAGAAGCCAACACGACATAGAACCAATCAAAGTTTTGTAAACTGAATTAACAGTTGCAAGAATGGACCCAAGCATTCCAGGCATGAAATACTGTACAAATGAACCAACTATTTGGGGTGGGGGGGAAGAAAAAATCCTTAAAAATATAGGAAAAGAAATAGGCAACAAAAGTACAACAAAGTGAGAAAATAGACAGGGAAACCAGTCAATATAATCAATTGTGGTAACAGCAGTTGCCAATGCAATTACATTTTATATGATCAATGCATCCTTTTGTTAGGCAAGGAAGGGCAATAGACAATTTCCCTCCCAGAGTCAGACGGTTACAATTATGCTTCTACCAAAGGCTGCTAAATGCTAAGTAGAGCAAGTGAAAAGTGTGGTGCTTGTTGTTTAGGAGCTAGAAACATTTGATACTTCATGTTTTCCTAACTATACAATATGCTTTTCTAACTGTCAATGTCATACTGTCCAACTTTTCAAGCACCAAAACCAGAATGCAAATTAGGGACGCATTCCTGGATGAGTCACATGACTCACACCACACTCTTATCCTGAAAAAAAAACCACTTTTGGGGGAGGGGGGAGATCTCATGTAATGCCCCAAAATACACATTTTGGGCACTGCACAAGATCACGACGCACAAAAAGTGTTTTTTCAGGGTGAGAGCACAATGTGAGAGCACCCAAAATGGTAGCTACAATGTCCCTTTTTTATGTCTCATTTTCCCTGGGGCACTTGGGAAATATGCAATGTTACTGATCATGGTGTTGGGATTTTTTGTACTTTGCAAAACTCAAAGCTCCTGGAAAATGCTGGAACCTCTCTCTAGAGGCTCAATTTAGGTGACATTTCTGATGGAAGAAGGGCCAAAGTGGGGAGGGCTGGACAGACCATCTAGCCCAGGGGCTCAAGCTCAAAGGGGCCCTCTAATTTAGACACTTATCAATTTGGGGGCATTCAATAAGTTTCGCAGCCTGTTTTTATGTGCATTGGATGAAATTGTGTGGCACACACACTCAGCTCACAGCTGCAAATTTAAGCCATTAAGAGATATGTTTGATAACTTCTTTTTGTTAGCCGATATACAGATTTTTCATAAGCTTAACATCGACAGTGACATTGCGAGAAAGCAAGTTTTTCCCTCAGTTATTAGTGCATTTGCATAGAAAAGGTCCAGAAAACATTTGTTAATTTTTTTAAAAAAATCAAATTATGTTTCACTTTTTTTTCTTTTTTGGGTCCCTTATTTTCTTTTCACGTGTCATCATTTCGTCCAATGGCTGTATTTCTTACAACTAGGTGCCTCAGAAGCCAGAAGTGGCCGAAGCCTTTAAGAGTGACTGGTTGGTAACATTGATGATACAGACCTTCTTATGAAAGAGGATATCATGATTTAGAGGAGGAGTGGCTGCCCCTCTCAAGCCACTTGGGCCGGTGTTTGGGTCTTACCACCTGACAATCAGCTGATACCACGTCAGCCCACCTGACAGCAGCACATCTGGTGGAGGTGGTCCAAGGGTGCTATCTGAGAACCAAGGGACACACCCACCCCAAGGACTAGCTTGGCACTTCTCAACCACCATTAAACCCATAGGGCTGTCTCAATACATCGCTGGCCTGTATAAAGTGGGCTCTGATTGGGTATTTGTACTGAGTTGAGGAGGTGGTGAGTCTGGAAGGGTTCATATACCCCGCTGTCGTGGTCACGTCTTTTCCTGGTGGGTGTTAGACTAGATCCATTAAGATGGTCTGCACCTCAGAGATTTGCGGAATCGAATGGAGAATTTCAATACTCATTAAAAAAAAAAACCTTCATGCCCACCAGGTAATGGTAATTCAACACAATTCTTTCCCTCCCATGGGTTTAACACAAGAGACCCTTCTAGTATAACCATTTCCATGTAACACTGTGAAATTCAGTCTGCATGAAATGTTCTGATAATTCTTGCAGATGTTTTATTAAAGAAGGTGGAAAGGGGGCCTGAACAAATCCACTTAAAAATTAAATACCAAAATATGCAGTTCATTTTAGTGTTGGGTACACATTTGCTTTTGAAACATTAAGGCTTCACCACCTCCCTCAGACCCAGAACACATCCAGTGCAAATTGCAAAGCCACACCATTCACGTCCTAGAGGATGTATTAGTTTGCAATGCCTGCCCAGCAGGAAAGTTAAATTCTGAAGTCAGTATTTCCATTGCATTTCCTGTTCCATGTCCCACGATGGCCCTTTTTATCACCAGCATTTGCATTTGTTCCTCAAGCCAAGCAATAATACAAGTGCACCATATGGGAAGAATTGATGCTTTTGAATTATGGTGCTGGAGGAGACTCTTGAGAGTCCCATGGACTGCTAGAAGATCAAACCTATCCATTCTTAAGGAAATCAGCCCTGAGTGCTCCCTGGAAGGACAGATCGTGAAGCTGAGGCTCCAATACTTTGGCCACCTCATGAGAAGAGAAGAATCCTTGGAAAAGACTCTGATGTTGGGAAAGATTGAGGGCACTAGGAGAAGGGGACGACAGAGGACAAGATGGTTGGACAGTGTTCTCGAAGCTACGAACATGAGTTTGACCAAACTGCGGGAGGCAGTGCAAGACAGGAGTGCCTGGCGTGCTATGGTCCATGGGGTCACGAAGAGTCGGACACGACTAAACGACTAAACAACAACAACACCATATGGGAATCCCTAATTTGATAGATGGCTACATTTCATGGAGCGGTTATACTCTTGTTTCTAAAACAAGCTCTTAGCAGCAGAACATTTCTCCGGGATGAAGTAGCTCTAGCAATGCCTGGTTCTGCATGACTTTGAAAAATATAACCAAAATGCTTTTTCTAATCAATGAAAGAGCTGCTGTGTTACAAGCAGGGGCCTGGTAGGAATTTTGCCATTTGGCTGATGGGCTGGTGCTACTTGGGTTTTGCCTACCGTGTAGCAAATCGTCTACACGATGGAAGGAGTTCTCGCTCCCCCAGGATGCTTTCCCTTACTGACCTCTGGTGGTCCCCAGAGTCAGTCCTGTTCCTGCCACCGTGCAGGTTCAGGTAGTCTGGAACCAATGCCTAAGCAACCACTCGCATGCTGTAATCAATAAGAGTTTTGGCTAAAATGTAATGCCAAAAACCTTAAACTAAAATCTGTGTCTATTGTGTCTTCATTTGGGGGTGGTTTGGGGGGTCTTCACACGCAAATCAGGGGACGTTTTAAGATAAAATCATGCAGCTCCACAGAAAACAAAAGATACTGGAAAAAGAGAAAAACAAGAGAAGTAAATGCTCACTGTTCCTCTCCAAATTGTATGTTGTTTCCTTCCAAATCTGGTTTCGTTCAGTAGCATATACAAGTCAGTCCCACTGCTGTCTCTACAATTGTGGCATTCTGTTTAGGAGTGGATCTTTGTTGGACAAAGCTGGCTACAGAGTAGACCTCAGCAAATCGGGACCCTTGTTGTGTGTCATTGGTTTCTTCCTCCTATGCAGAATAAGGCCACCCCTTGATCCTTGTGCTGAGCTCCATTGAAACTGGACGAAGCTCAGAATACAATGGTTGCTCCTTCATTCATACAATGAGTGGACACAAAAGTTCTCTGACAGCCAACACAAAGGCTGCTAGGCTAGTGCAAGAATGGGTGTCACCACGTTACTTTGTCATATGTGCACTCTCACACAGGACACAAACACAAATCCTTCTACCCACTCCAGCACACTGTGTATTTTTATTTTTTGCTGTCAGTGTGGGGCCTTTGGGGTGCTTAGAGGCAGAGGCACAGCATGGGGGGCAGGGTGACGTGGCCCTGGGTGCATATTTTTGAGAGGACAAAATTAGGCAACCCCACATCAGGAGCTTGTTAGAGGCAGGCTCAATTCACTTTCCACGCGGGCTCCACACATGCCCCCCTGGCCCCCACCCCAGCTGCCCAGTCCAACAGGGGGGCACAACACTTGCTCTGCCTCGGGCACCGGCAATCCACGCTATGCCACTGCTTAGGGTGGCAGATTTTAAAACAGGGGTCAGCAACCTTTTTCAGCCGTGGGCCGGTCCACCGTCCCTCAGACCTTGTGGTGGGCCAGACTATATTTTGAAAATAAAAATAAAAAATGAATGAATTCCCATGCCCCACAAATAACCCAGAGATGCATTTTAAATAAAAGCACAGATTCTAGTCATGTAAAAACACCAGGCAGGCCCAACAAATAACTCCGAGATGCATTTTAAATAAAAGGAAACATCCTACTTATGTAAAAACACGCTGATTTCCAGACCATCCATGGGCCAGATTAAGAAGGCGATTGGGCCGCATCCAGCCCCCGGGGGGCCTTAGGTTGCCTACCCCTATTTTAAAAGGTAAGAATAAATAGCCCAGAATACAGCCCAGCAATGCAGTGGCAATCAGTGCTACTGATATAAAATTGATGCAACATGTTCTGTCTACCTGGTCCCCACCAGCAACAGGGTGGTCATATTTTGTACCAATTGCCGTTTCTGAACCTTTTTCAAAGGCAGCGCTCTGTAGAGCCCATGACTGTAGCCATTCTGGATGTGAGAAGTGGCAGGACAACAAAGACACGGTCCATTCTCTCCAGATGCAGCTGGTATACCAGTCAAAGCTGGTAAAGGATACTCGCTGCTCACCAACAATACTCTTAACATAACAAAGCCACTGTTTATCTTCTTCCTCCTTGTGAAATGCAGCACAACAAAACTAGAAAGCCCTTCTGCTAGAGCTGCCCGCTCTGTGTTTTATGTTTTAATATTTTAAGCCAAGTTTATTATAACAAGTCGGTGACAGTGCTTTTAGTAGGTTAATAAATCATGGGCCTATCGTATCACTGGGTGACAGCTATGCATAGCACAAGCGGAAATCTGATATTATTTCAGCAAAATGGCCTCTTGGTATTGGCTGCAAGTACACTTCAAACTGTTGGGTTTTTTCCCCACTTAGCTAAGTGCAATGTTTCATTACAGCTCTTGTTTCAACCTGCAGCATATACCTTGGGTCCACCTGCTCAGTAAAGAACTGTGAAGAGCCTTGTCTGGATCAGACATTTGCAAGGCCTGAATTACCTGTAGCTTTTCAGCGGCATGTAGTGACCTGCATTTTGCTTGGTTTCCTGACACAAGTTATGCAATAGTAATGCAGCTGCAGCAGTGAGGCCACTGAAAGAGCAGGAAATGCACGACACCTGAATACAATTAAGCTGAGAAATCAACTGTCATGGTTTTCCCCTACATGAGGAAAATACCTTCCTTCTAGCTACGGTAATGCACATGTCTTCACTATCAGAATGATAGATCCTTTCACCATTTTCATAGTGCCCTCATTTACAGTGGTACCTCGGTTTATGAACACAATTGGTTCCGGAAGTCTGTTCATAAACTGAAGCGTTCATAAACTGAAGTGAGCTTTCCCGTTGAAAGTAATGGAAAGTGGATTAATCTGTTCCAGATGGTCCGCAGAGGACTTAAACTGAAGCATTCATAAACTGAAGCAAGCTTTCCCATTGAAAGTAATGGAAAGTGGATTAATCTGTCCCAGACTTTCCGCAGAGTACTTAAACTGAAGCGTTCATAAACTGAAGCGAACTTTCCCATTGAAAGTAATGGAAAGTGGATTAATCCGTTCCAGATGGGTCCGTGGAGTACTCAACCTGAAGCGTACTTAACCCAAAGCATGGGTATAATTGGTTCCGGAAGTCTGTTCATAAACTGAAGCGTTCATAAACTGAAGTGAACTTTCCCATTGAAAGTAATGGAAAGTGAATTAATCCGTTCCAGATGGGTCCGCAGCATTCGTAAACCGAAAATTCGTAAACCAAGGTGTTTGTAAACCGAGGTTCCACTGTAGATGTTTTTTAGAACATGTGTGTGCCTTGAAAAGGAGCAGGACTTCCCTTTGGAAGAATGAGGCATTCACCTCAGACAGTTTTTTTTCTGGTGGGGCGCAGGGGGACGCATACCCCTAAACATTTTGTGAATCTAAGTTTGGCCTCATTGAGGGGCAGCATTTCAATATCAGTAGGAAAATGAGAGTACCCCTAAACATCTTTTAGAGAGAAAAAAAGCACTGACCTCAGGCCTCATGTGTTTGGGGGGCAGGGCAGCCACCCATCTTCCCCCTTAAACCTCAAAGCTGGCCTGCTGTCCCCAAATATACTGTCCCCAGACACTGTCCCATCACCTTTGCTGGAATAACTCACAAAGCACACAGAAATTAAGTTTAAGGTTTTTGGCATAATTTTGGCCACAACTTTATTTAAATACAAAAATGTGAGTGGTTGCTTAGGCATTGGTTCCATGCATACATCATACATCTGTCTAAGACAGAACTAACTGATTTCCCCGCTTCCTGAAGTCAGTGCGGGGAAAGCATTTTGGGGAGAGAATGGAGCCGGGAGGCTGGCCCTTCGCCTCTCCGCCAAATGCTCCCAGGGGCTTTTGCGTGGCCCTAGCACCTTGTCAGGGTACGGACTAAAGCATGCCGAGCCGCTGGATTCCTTTACCGGAATTCACCCATGCAGCAGCAGCATTGGAGGGGCCTGCACAACCAACAACCAAATCTGGCCCCTCCACCAACCAACAACATAGGAGGGCCAGCACAGCCAATCGTGATCCGTCCCCCAACCAATTTATGAACCAATGCCTAACCGCAACCTTACAAGTTGTGACGAATTGCTATGCAGTAGGCGGAAACCAAGTGGCACCAGCCAATCAGCCAAGTGGAAAAATTCCTACCAGGCCCCTGCCTCAACAGCAGACGACAACCATGACAGGCACAGCAAGGTCAAACACAACAGCCTGAATAAAGAGGAGGGTGGGCGGGTGATCCGAAGCTCGCAGCAAAGGGAAAGAGAAAGCCCAACGCTGCGAGCAGAAATATAAGGCCAGTGGGCTGTCCCCAAAATTGCAACATCCAAATCTTCCCTACAGCAGAATCCACCAATTGCAGCCCTGGTTATCGAGACTTCTCTCACCTCCAATCGAATACTCCAATGCCTAACCGCCAAAACTTACAAAGTTCAAGAGAGCCAGGACTTTAATCCGCCAGCATATCTGGGATGTAGAATTACAATGCCACATGAGTGAAATGACCAAATATTCAGCAATAAGGGACTATGGGAGAGGTTTCTCTCCAGCTAACTATCTGTCAGAAATTCAGATACCCAAATACAGACAGTCTTTTACCCTCGCCAGATTCAATGTCTTCCCTTCTGCACTACTACAGGGCAGATTTGAGGGTAAACCATATACAGCACGGGTCTGCCCTTGTGGCTCTATGGAAGTAGAAACTGCCTCACATGTACTTTTACGTTGTCGTTTGTATGAAGATATACGTTTGACTTTTATTACACCTGTCTTGCAAAAGTCCATGAAAGAATCCGAACATCATAGTTTAAAACTACTGCTAGAGGATAAGAATCCCAAGACTACATTAAATGTAGCCAAATTTTGTGTGTCTGCAATCAATCGCAGGAAGCAAGTGGTATCCCATAATGATCCAACCCCTAAATGTTAACTACAGGGGGTTCGTTAATAAGTAATTTTAATTTTATATTTAAATCCTTGTTATATTTACACTGCCCTTTGCATTTTTGTTATGTTTTATGATCTGTGATATTGTGCGTGTTGATGCTGGTCTGCGACCGTATTAATAAATTCATTCATTCAACTTACAAAGTTGTGACAATTTGCTACGAGGCAGGCGAAAAACCAAGTGGCTGGTGCCAATTTGCCAAGTGGAAAAAAATTCCTACCAGGCCCCAGACAACCAAGGCAACCAACTGAAGTCCATAGCAAGGTCAAAGGATAAGGACCTAACCATAGGGAGGGAGGGAGAACTGCGCAAGCGGGAGTGAGGTAAAAGAGGGCGCAAGCCTGGCCGCGGCTTGTTTAAACGGGCTAAGCCACGCCCCCTTCGGCCGATCGGACTAGCAGATATTAAATGACGTGGCCGGGAACTCCCTGTGATGCGGAGCTACCTAAGCCCCGCGTGCACAGGTCGGACTCATGATCTGCCCGCAACGTCGACTCCCTGCGAGGGGAATCGGCTTTGTGTGACTTTAATCGGCTAGCCCTCAACTGCATAAGGATGAAATCACACAAGTTAGAAGTGTGTAAGACGTTATTGTACTGCAAAACAAATTCCTCAGCTCTAAGGAATCACAAGGTTCAGGAGTCAAACAGTCTGATCTGTTTCTGAGATGCTCTGGGCTCCCTCTGCTTGAATTTGTGTTTCAGGTTCCAATTCACTCTGCATTTCCCCATGCACTTTAACAGGGAATCTAAAAGTTATATAACTTTCCAGCTTTTGGCCAAAGTGGGTGGAATTTGCAGGCACTCCAGAGTGGATGTGTCTGGTGCTTGCTTGTATCCTCCAATAGGCCTCACTATGTAAGACTCTCTGGAAGCTGCCTGCAAAGTTCTGAAAGGCTCTAGGGTTTGGTTTTTGTAAAGCAGGGCATGGGTTGCAGAAGGGTTAACAAGACATCCCTGGGTCTGTTGGGCGGGTCAGTTGGGATGGCCACATGTGTGATTGGCGGTTTGCTGTTGGTGGGGAAATTGGTACGTTGCAAGTGATTTGATTGACAGCCATAGCCTTATATATACATAGCTACCGTAGCAGTTTGCGGTTTCACTTTTGCTGATTGCAACGGATCTCCCTCCCTCCCTCCCTATATTTAGGGGTTCTTTGCGCTTGACATTGCTATGCCTGTCATGGGGTAGCCTGTTTTGGATCAGGGGCCTGGTAGGAATTTTGTCCACTTGGCTGATTGGCTGGTGCCAGGTGGTTTTTGCCTACTGCGTAGCAAATTGTCACAACTTGTAAGGTTGCGGTTAGGCATTGGTTCAAATTGGATGGTGGAGGGGTAAGGATTTGGTTTGGGCCTGCCCCTCAAAATTGCTGCTGCCTTTAGGGGTATTCCATTAAATGAATCCTGGGGCTCCACATGTTTGTCCGTACCCCCTGTAGGGGCTAGGACCATGCATGAGCCTCGGGGAGCATCTGAGGGAAAGGTGAAGGGCTTGGTTCCCTGCTCCGTCCTCTCTCAGAGGGTGCTCACCTATACTGGCTTCCCTAGTATGCTAGCGGGAGTCAGATTTGTCCCAGGCGGGGGACAGATGGCTGGAACCAATGCCTAAGCAACCACTCACATTAGTTATATTTTTAAAAAGTTGTGGCCAAATTAATGCCAAAAACCTTAAACTTAAATTCTGTGTGAAGTGTGAGTTATTGGGGGGATGTCTTGGTACCTCAGCACACAAAATCAGAGCAATATCAGATTTTTTTTAAAGAATCTTCTGTCACTGTGGTTTAACAAAAAATAATAATATATTTTTAGATCTCTTCCGTGCTTCCCAGGCAACATATTAGGTCACCTCACTTCTTGCAAAACCCACAGACCTAGAGAAACATAGAAAGTTACATACCCTCCAACATTTCCCCAATGAAAACAGGGACATCCTAAGAAAAAGCAGGACATTCCAGGATCAAATCAGATACTGGGATGGCTTCTGTAAATCCAGGACTGTCCCTGGAAAATAGGGACACTTGGAGGGTCTAGAGTTACAGGGAGATATAGAGCATATTCAGCACAAAGTAGGAGAGCCATTGGTATCACCCTTCAACTTGGGGTGGGAGAGAATCCTGAATCACCCCGATTCACCTTATTATTTGACCCACACACAAAGCCAATGAACCCCCATCCACCCATACATTCCAGATTGGTCATGTCAAGAGTGGAACTTCATCTCATGCTTTCAGTGTGATGGGAAGCAGGGAGCTTTTGATTGGAAACAGGAAACAGTCTGTCCATCCCCCGTCCCTGTCCCCGTCCCCCACAATATTATTTGCGGCCATATGATAGAAATAAGTCCCTCTGGTGCAAAGGAGACTCACTCCCACATTGGTGTGTTGAGGACTGCAGCATCTGCAGGCAGGGCTTTCACTGAGACACTCAACTATAGATATAAAGCAGACAAATTTACGATGTGAAGGGGAACAGCGGAGAGGATTTCAGCAGACAGTCTACATCTGGGGGTACAGAAAGCGCCAGTTATTGTCACTGAGCGCCAGTTATTGTCACTGAGCAAAAAGCCTGGGTCATGATGACCCCAAAGAAACGGTGCCATATTTCATTTTTTCTAAAAACAGGGCTTGGAACAAATGGCTATGACACCACCAAGCATAAAACAGCTGGCCATAATAACTCTATATTTATTCCTGTAAGGACTTGCAAGTTATTTGCCAGTTCTACCAGATCTCAAGAGCAAGAAAGGTACCAGTCCTGGTAGTACCTTGGCAAAAGTGACATGCCTGAAATAGGGAGAGCTGCGGGGGGATAATAAAAGACAAAAGTAAGAGCAAAAGTTGCTTCTCTTTGAAAAATGTGTATAATATATATACTTCCCGTGGCTTGAGTTCAGTTGTGACCTCTCAGCTGGAAGCTGTCTTAGCCTGCTTTTCCCTTCCACCTGCCTGGTGAGAAAACATCCACCATCTCTGTAAGCACGGATAAATCTGTCATACTGACTTACACGATGAACTCTCTGGAGGAAGAGTAAAGCAGTCCAGAGGATAAATCTAACCCACAGAAACAGAAGCAAGGATGTCAGAGTTTACAACATCTCCTTTTAACCCCTTTGGTATGGGACTTACTGCCTATAATTATCACTGGCGCAGCCTGACACCCTGAAGCCTTTGCGGCGTGATGAATTCTCAAATATTTAAGTACCGATATGACACAGAGAGCTCATCGTCAGGGGAACAGGATGCAACAAGAACAATCCTTCCTCTGAGGTTGTGGAAATGGTGGCAACAGAAGAAAGGGAAGGGTGCTCAATGAGGGCAGCCTATTTTAATCGCAAGTGTGGATTAAGTAGCAGGACATGGGTGGCACTGTGGTCTAAACCACAAAAGCCTAGGGCTTGCCGATCAGAAGGTGGGCGGTTCGAATCCCCGCTACGGGGTGAGCTCCCATTGCTCGGTCACTGCTCCTGCCAACCTAGCAGTTCGAAAGCACGTCAAAGTGCAAGTAGATAAATAGGTACCGCTCCGGCGGGAAGGTAAACAGCGTTTCCGTGAGCTGCTCTGGTTCACCAGAAGCAGCTTAGTCATGCTGGCCATATGATCCAGAAGCATAGCTGCCAAGTCTTCCGTTTTCCCTGGGAAATCCCCGTTTTTCCAGCTGTTCCTAGCTGAAAAAAACGGATTTTTTTGTTTTTCCCCGGTTTATTCTGGCACGGCGGCCATTTTGGAACTGGGCGGAGCATGCTCAGAAGCGACTTTTGATGCTGCTCTGCCCAGTTCCAAAATGGCTGCAGTGCGACTTCTGGCGCGGCAGCCATTTTGGAACTGGGCAAAGCAGCATCAAAAGTCACTTCTGAGCATGCTCCGCCCAGTTCCAATATGGCGCCAGCGCTACTTCCGGTCTGCTATTTCCGGCCCGGTCCCTTATTTCTCTGACAGCAACTTGGCAGGTATGTCCAGAAGCTGTCTGCAGACAAACGCCGGCTCCCTTAGCCTATAAAGCGAGATGAGCGCCGCAACTCCAGAGTCACCCGCGAATGGACCTTGCGGTCAGGGGTACCTTTACCTTTACCTTTATGGATTAAGTATAATTTTAAAAGGT
This sequence comes from Zootoca vivipara, assembly GCF_963506605.1. NCBI lineage: Eukaryota > Metazoa > Chordata > Lepidosauria > Squamata > Lacertidae > Zootoca > Zootoca vivipara. The sequence continues at coordinate 6,537,768 of NC_083278.1, read as the reverse complement.
AAATTGCAGCCATACCAGAACCCAAAGGCCCAGGCCATTCTATGCTGAATTTAACTGCACCCTAGCCTGCAGCTCATTGTTACCAGTCTTTGACTCTCCCTTGTGCGTGGTCCACTTCTTCTCATGCCGGGTTGTTCTGAACCTAAAACACCTAGCAGCAATGAAAACACAGCACCACTCCCTTACCCAAACAGAGCATTCAGTTCCTTCAAAAAATAACTATTCTAAAAAAGCAGATGCAGGGTGTACAGCTCAAACATTTTAATACTAAAAATAATGGAAAAATAAACAATTTGAAACCGGTTTATTTCGACTGCAAGAGGGCGCATCACAACCAACTCTCACATTTCTCAGATGCCTACAAGAATGGGAATGGGTGGGGCTTCTCAGAAAGTTTAGGACCATATTAGTTTAGTTTGATAACAGCACTCCATTTGTTTGTTTGTTTGTTTGTTTGTTTGTTTGTTTGTTTGTTTGTTATAAAGTGTATACCCAACCCATGAAAGCTGTTTCCCCCTACAGTGGCTTACCAATATCGGTCCATAAAAATACCCACCAATGTTATTTTGTATAATAATAAAAATTAGTCAACCTTGAACTCTAAACTGTTATCTGGGGCATACAATAGCCAACATGATTTCTCTGTTTTGCATCATTTTATGTCAGAAATATATTATTATAGTCAACTATACACGTAGGTACAAAAGGAATGACTGGAGAAGATAAAACTCAAACCATATAAAAGAACATATGATCCACCATTCACTGTCCTCCTCTTAAACTCGGACTTTATAAACAAAATCAGTATGAGGAATTACAATAGGGAAAGAAATAGTAAAGCGGGGGGGGCAAAGAAAAATATATACATAGAGTGTTTCTATTGCATGTTAATTTTGGGGGTGCATGTTTCAGCAATATAAAAAGAACTGGTATATGGGCCATTTCCTCCTTAACAGGCCACATAGCTGGGCATTGTGCCCATGGAGCCAAATCATACAGGATGTGAGGACCGAATGAGTCCCAAGCTTTCTTATTATTTGTGAATATTTCAGATACATTACTTGTTCTAAACTTCTTCCATAAAATATTTATTTTCAGAGTATTTTCGTGGGTAGTAGTAAAAGGAAGGTAGACAGTACAAAGTGAGATTGCTTTAAAAAATATTGTTGAGTCCCATGGATCTTAAGCCTGCTCATTCTTGTGGGCAGACTTAAGATATAAAGGACTCAGTGAAATTCTCTTTATACTGAGTGATATTATTTTATCGTCTTTCTATGTGCCATTGAGAATGAATGGGTTTCCCCACTCCTTATAACAGACTTTCACAGGGAATAACAGAAATGTGCTCCATCTACTATACCATTTTCATCCCTTTTGAACTATTTATACAAGTATTCAGAAGCTTAACCAGAAATGAAAGAAATTCATTTTAGTTTATATGTAGTAAGAGACTCTGGGACTCCATTACATCTCTAGCAGCGGTGAAAAGGGTATTTTTTTGTTTTTTGTAAAGGCAACATAAGTAAATCTGTTTAGCCTGGAAAAGAAGAGACTGAAAGATATGATAGCTCAAATACAGTGGTACCTCTACTTACGAATTTAATGTGTTCCGAACACACATTCGTAAGTCGAAAAAAATTGTAAGTCGAATCCCATAAGATTGCATTGGGAGAAAAAATTCGTAAGTAGAAGCAACCCTATCTAAAAATTCGTAAGTAGAAAAAATCCTATCTAAACCGCATCCAAGATGGCGGACGGAGCTCCATTCGTAAGTAGAAACATTCATAAGTAGAGTTATCCGTAAGTAGAGGTACCACTGTATCCAAAAGGCTGTCACATGGAGGATGGAGAAAGTTTGTTTTCTCCTGCTCCAAATAGTAGCACCCAAACCAATGGCTTCGATTTACAAGAATAATAATAATTTATTATTTGTACCCCTCCCATCTGGCTGGGTTACCCCAGCCACTCTGGGCGGCTTCCAACAGAGATTAAGAATAGATTAAAACATTATCAAATCTGTGGTTACATAAAATACACTCAACAAACACACAAGACATAACCGGCTGTGCTCTTACATAAATAAAATATATTATTTACTATATCATATTAAATAACTTATAGAGTTCAACGGAAATAACTTATAAAGTTCAACAGAGTAAGCAGAAGACCCAGTACAGTGGTACCTTGGGTTACAAAGGCTTCAGGTTACAAACTCTTCAGGTTACAAACTCTGCTAACCCAGAAATAGTACCTCAGGTTAAGAACTTTGCTTCAAGATGAGAACAGAAATTGTGTTCCGGCGGCGCAGTGGCAGCAGGAGGCCCCATTAGCTAAAGTGGTGCTTCAGGTTAAGAAGAGTTTCAGGTTAAGAACGGACCTCCGGAATGAATTAAGTTCTTAACCAGAGGTACCACTGTAGATCAATTCATTCACAGATCAGTTCATTCACGAGGCCCATACATGTACTAGTGTCTATTCCACCTGTGTCTTTGAATGCTCATAAAATCCAAACAATCCACATGGGACCTTGTACAGTTCCACAGAATCCTTTCACTATCCTTTCACCTGAAGGAGCGTCTCCACCTCCATCGTTCTGCCTGGACACTGAGGTCCAGTGCTGAGAGCCTTCTGGTGGTTCCCTCGCTGTGAGAAGCAAAGCTACAGGGAACCAGGCAGAGGGCCTTCTCGGTAGTAGCACCCGCCCTGTGGAACGCCCTCCCACCAGATGTCAAAGAGAAAAACAACTACCAGACTTAGAGGACATCTGAAGGCAGCCCTGTTTAGGGAAGCTTTTAATGTTTAATAAATTATTGTATTTTAATACTTCTGTTGGAAGCCGCCCAGAGTGACTGGGGAAACCCAGCCAGATGGGTGGAGTATAAATAATAAATTATTATTATTTCAACTACTATTATGCCATAAGATCCACAATCTTATTATATCACATATGAACTTGTACAACTGATGAAGTCCAGAACAGCGAAACAAGGCCAATAGTCCGGAAATCCTTGTCTAGACTCTGTGAAGGGACCCTGGTCTTTCAAAGGCACAGTTACCCCATTCAGGACCAGGGAGCCCTGTCCCCCAGAAACAGTACTTCTGTCTTGTCACGATTCAACCTCAATCTGTTAGCCACCATCCATCCTCCAACCGCCTCCAGACACTCACACAAGACCTTCACCGCCTTCACTGGTTCTGATTTAAAAGAGAGGTAGAGCTGGGTATCATCCGCATACTGATGAACACCCAGCCCAAACCCCCTGATGATCTCTCCCAGTGGCTTCATGTAGATGTTAAAAAGCATGGGGGAGAGGACAGAACCCTGAGGCACCCCACAAGTGAGAGCCCAGGGGTCTGAACACTCATCCCCCAAACCACTTTCTGGACACGGCCCAGGAGGAAGGAGCGGAACCACTGTGTAACAGTGCCCCCAGCTCCCAGCCCCTCTAGACAGTCCAGAAGGATGTCATGGTTGATGGTGTCAAAGGCCACTGAGAGATCCAGCAGGACTAGGAAACAGCTTTCACCTTTGTTCCTAGCCCGCCGGAGATCATTGACCAGTGCGACCAAGGCAGTTTCAGTCCCATGATGATCCTCGGATCCCTTCCAACTTTACCATTCTATGAGGCATGTTCTGTCTTCGCTACCTGAAACCGTCTTTCTTTCCACTCAGAAAATGTGCCTTCCAAGTCTCCAAAGGTGTATACGATTTATTCGGCCTATTTGCTAAAGAACTGAGTTTGAAATCACCTGGAACATCTGTTGCATTTCAGTTCGGTAAGTTCATAAATAACAGAAATACAGCAGCATCTGCAAGCTTTATGTGAAAAGGACTGCATTTAGGGAGGGGGGGGAAGGTAGCTGCATTTCTCATATCCAGAGCACTTGATCACCAGAAATCATTGTACTCAGGAAGCTTACTTGATTAATGGACTAGCATGTGAAGCCATCTGCTCTTGGGTACCCAGCTCTGAATCCCAGGGCCCCTAGCTGGGTCAGCACTTTTCTGATGCTGAGAAGTGACTTTCTAAACTTTTTTCCCTTTTTAAACTGCTCTTGGTCTTTGATGGTTGGGAAGAAGAAATGATGCATGAAGTTTCATTTCTCTTGGAGGGGGGGGAACTCCTCCATATCTTCAGAAATGTGCAGAGCTTTGTAGCAGAAACTGAGCAAAGGAAGATGTGAATGTGAACAGGCTGAAATCACAATGGCTTTATTTGCAAGTATGATTAAAGCCAGTGGTTTTTTTTGGGGGGGGTGCATACCACTAAACATTTTGTGAAGCTGTGTTTGGCCTCATTGAGGGGCAGTATTTCAATATGAGAAGGAAAATGAGAGTACCCCTAAACATTTTTTTGGGGGGGGGAGTACTGATTACAGCAAATCTCTGTGTGGACAGGGCAAAACTGCCCATTACCCAGAGATAAATTTGTTAATTCTATGTATATACATAGACACACAATGCTGAAATTGAAATAATAATAATAATAATAATAATAATAATAATAATAATAATAATAATTTATTATTTATACCCCGCCCATCTGGCTGGGTTTCCCCAGCCACTCTGGGCGGCTTCCAACAGAAAAATAAAACACAATTATCTACTAAACATTAAAAGCCTCCCTGAACAGGGCTGCCTTCAGATGTCTTCTTAAAGTCTGGTAGTTGCTTTCCTCTTTGACATCTGTTGGGAGGGCGTTCCACAGGGCAGGCGCCACCACCAAGAAGGCCCTCTGCCTAGTTCCCTGCAACTTGGCTTCTCGCAGCAACGAGGGAACTGCCAGAAGGCCCTCGGTGCTGGACCTCAGTGTCCGGGCAGAATGATGCAGGTGGAGATGCTCCTTCAGGTATACTGGACCGAAGCCGTTTAGGGCTTTAAAGGTCAGCACCAACACTTTGAATTGTGTTCGGAAATGTGAACTTCCGTAGTGAAGCACAGGTGGTCTGAGTTGCCAGGAGTAACTTCTATCAGCTTTGGGCTGCTTTTCCAGGGGTAATCGTGTCTAGAGAAGACAGAGTTTTTCTCAGTTATGCATGTCCTGGTAACATCAGGGATAGGCTACTATTAAGCAATATGTGGGGCTGCCTTTAAAGATGGTTTGGAAGCATCGGCTCAGTTGCTTGTGGGGGCAAAGCGTTTAGAGCATATAGCACTTACTGTAAGCTATGAACGCATTGGCAGCTTGAAACACAGCAAGGTTTCTGGAAAGTTCCAACCAGAGACGTATGACTGATGAAGATGATGGACTATGCCAAAATGGCAAAATTGACCAGGAAGAGAAGAAGTTTAAGAAGGAATGGGAAAAATTTTAAATGTATTTAAGAGAACACTGTAAACAACTAAAAACTTTGGCAGGATTTGAGTAATGTTTGTGATATACAAAGAACTCTGAAAAAAATGGATTATTTGTTGTTGTTTTTTTAAAAGAAAATAAGGGAGGCAGTTGGGAGAAAAAGACTGATAATGGTAACGGTGAAAGAGCGGAGGAGAGTCAGGGATTCAAGGAATCCTAAAGGATGGTGTTGATGTATAATGTTTGAATTCAAATTGGTTATGTAAAACTCCCTCCCTCCCTCCCTCCCTCTCTCTCTCTCTCTCTCTATATATATATAGAAACACAGCACAGTTTCTACTGCCTGTTGCATTTCAAGTTGTTTTGTGATGTTGCTGTTCACAACAAAGAGAAAGATTTGGCCAAATTCTCTTTCACTGAAACAGTCATCTGCATATGCACAATGGCTGGAGATAATGTTTACACAGCCTCTGTCTGTTCCAGATGAACTGGCTGCTCGTACTTTTCCAGAGCCAATTTTAAGTACTGGTAGTGACCTTTAAGGGTGAAATCCATGGAGAACAAGGGTCACTGCCATGTCTATAAGGTGTGATGAGCAGGAATATTGCTGCACCAGCCTAGAACTTGATCTGGTGCAACAAGCAAGCCTAGATTGGGTCTGATGCTGTCATGTGACGGCAATGAGACTGGCTGCAGATCCAATGAATGCCAGTCTTAGTCAGCCCTAGCTCCTCCCACCTCCAGTATGCCATGTTGCAGGGCCTTCCACTGGCTATAGCTGGCAGGGAACCTTCCATTGGCTCTCTTGCTCACCCACACATTTGGTAGAAGAAGGGGAAGGCTGGCATCAATGGATTGCATCTGATGCACACTTCGATATTTGTGTGTGTTGTGTGCATGCATATACAGTCATGCCTCGGTTTCAGTATGCTTCGGTTTGAGTATTTTCAGTTTAAGTACTCCGGACCCGTCACTGGACCCGTCTGGAACAGATTAATCCACTTTCCATTACTTTCAAAGGGAAAGTTCGCTTCAGGTTAAGTACGCTTCAGGTTAAGTACAGACTTCCAGAACCAATTGTGTACCTAAACCGAGGTACCACTGTACCTACTTTAAAGAGCATGCCCACTACTGGGACCTGACCCCTGGATGAGTCAGAAGGTGATGGAATCAAAATGGTTTCCTTTTGTTGTGTTTGCGACCTGTAGAAGGCAATCATACCAACCCAAAGGAATGAATGGTGCAGTATTGTTGAAGGATAATGCCTCTTTGAAGCTCTACCTCTCTTTTAAATCGGAACCAGTGAAGGCGGTGAAGGTCCTGTGTGAGTGTCTGGAGGTGGTTGGAGGATGGATGGCGGCTAATGGATTTAGGTTGAATCCTGACAAGACAGAAGTACTGTTCTTGGGGGACAGGGGGTGGGCTGGTGTGGAGGACTCCCAGGGGTAACTCTGCCTCTGAAGGACCAGGTGCGCAGCCTGGGAGTCATTTTGGACTCACAGCTGTCCATGGAGGCGCAGGTCAATTCTGTGTCCAGGGCGGCTGTCTATCAGCTCCATCTGGTACGCAGGCTGAGACCCTACCTGCCCGCAGACTGTCTTGCCAGAGTGGTGCATGCTCTAGTTATCTCCTGCTTGGACTACGGCAATGCATTCTATGTGGGGTTACCTTTGAAGATGACCCGGAAACTACAACTAATCCAGAATGTGGCAGCTAGACTAGTGACTGGGAGCGGCCGCTGAGACCACGTAACACTGGTCTTGAAAGACCTACATTGGCTCCCAGTACGTTTCTGAGCACAATTCAGAGTGTTGGTGCTGACCTTTAAAGCCCTAAATGGCCTCTGCCCAGTATACCTGAAGGAGTGTCTCCACCCCCATTGTTCTGCCCGGACACTGAGGGCCAGCGCCGAGGGCCTTCCGGCGGTTCCCTCACTGCGAGAAGCAAAGCTACAGGGAACCAAGCAGAGGGCCTTCTCGGTAGTGGCGCTCGCCCTGCGAAACGCCCTCCCATCAGATGTCAAAGAGATAAACAACTACCTGACATTTAGAAAACATCTGAAGGCAGCCCTGTTTAGGGAAGTTTTAATGTGTGACATTTTAATGTATTTTAATCTTTGTTGGAAGCACCCCAGAGTGGCTGGGGAAACCCAGCCAGATGGATGGGGTACAAATAATATATTATTATTATTATTATTATTATTATTATTATTATTATGTTTATGTTTATGTTTATGTTTATGTTTATGTTTATGTTTATGTTTATGTTTATGTTTATGTTTATGTTTATGTTTATGTTTATGCAATGTCCGAAGCCTAGGAATTTTTGGGAGGAAAGTATTAAGATGTATAAATACTACTTGGGGGGGAATTAAAATTCTCAGATGATAATATTACTTTAAACCATATACTGTACCAACTTTAAGGGGTTTGACAGCAGGCCAACGTAGATGGACTCCCTATGCCCTAACTTCTGCCAAGAAATTGAAACTGTTTCATAGGAAAGATAATATAACGGCCCCCTTTGAGCAATGGATAGAAGATATGACAACTCTTGCAATAGACAGAGTCCTTTCACACACAAATTGTGTATGGATAAGTACAATGATATTTGGAACGCATTTATAAAAAATATAATGTTTTGTTAATAATTTTATATTAGTTGGAATAATTGCACTATTTATATACCCATATTTCGTATTGCAACACAATTTCAAGTATTTCTTTTCCCTTCTCTGTCTTTTTTCTTTTCTTTCACTTTATTTTCTCACTGAAAATTTTCAGAAAAATGTCAGTATTTTAAAAAGGATACAAAACAACAGAACTTGAGGACAGTTAAGTACTGGACAAAATTAACTAAGCAACAGAGTCAGCAGCTAATATCCAAAATGTGAGATAGAAGGATTAGAACATACTTCCCTGGTTCACTCAATAATTTCCAGCAGCGTTTTGCAGTCTTTCATCCAGGCTGCATTAGAAAAAGAGCAGGATGGAGGGTTATACAGGGGAGTGAGCATATGCTACGAAATAATGGATGTTCTTTTAAACTCACTTTTAATTGGAAATGTTCCGGGAAGCTGTCCTCTAGAGGCAAGCCTGTCTATTAGAGGTTATGAACAGTTATTGTATGTATTACACATGATGAAATTAGAAGTCTCGTCTTTGCTTTTAGACGAGACTAATACATTAATAGTTCAGGTAAATAAAAACATAAAAAACAGCAAAGGATCAAAAAAGATCAGGATAAACATTATGCAAATACATTCCCATTTGTAATAGACAAAGTCTAAACTCATTTTGTTGAATCAATGAATCTGACCATATAAACAGGAGTGTTTGAAAATGCTATTGCAATGCCAGCACAAATGTACAAAACCCAGCAAATACTGTAAGGTAAAGGTAAAGGGACCCCTGACCATTAGGTCCAGTCGTGACCGACTCTGGGGTTGCGCGCTCATCTCGCATTATTGGCCAAGGGAGCCGGCGTATAGCTTCCAGGTCATGTGGCCAGCATGACAAAGCCGCTTCTGGCAAACCAGAGCAGCACATGGAAACGCCGTTTACCTTCCCGCTGTAGCGGTTCCTATTTATCTACTTGCATTTTGACATGTTTTCGAACTGCTAGGTTGGCAGGAGCTGGGACCAAGCAACGGGAGCTCACCCCATTGCAGGGATTCGAACCGCCGACCTTCTGATCAGCAAGCCCTAGGCTCAGTGGTTTAACCACAGCGCCACCTGGGTCCCTAGCGCCACCTGGGTCCCTGTAGCTATGCCTTAATAAAATCCTCAATAAAATTCTATTGTTAGTAAAAAAAAATGAAAAACAGGGTGCACACTAATGTTGCCCATCCTGAACACATTATGAAGGTCTTACTTCTGTGTGATGTGTTTGCAATCACAATGTTTTTAAGGTAAACAGAGACTTATTTGCTCATCCTCAGAGACAAACTAGACATGATACCATTCATGCAATTACCATTTATTTACAAGGATGGATGTTCAAAAGGTAAATAGCAGTCCAGATTGGGACACAGGAATGGGTATACCTTTTATCCTTTGCCCCTTCCTTGCTGCCAATTTCAAGAGGACTGCAGAGTTCTTTGTTATAAAGTCCTAGTCCACCTACAAAAACCTGAGATTCCCAAGAAAAGCAACAGTGAAACATGCTTAAAAGCAGGGTCAGTTTGCACTGAGTCACTTTAAATCTAGTTCTGTTCCTTCCCCTGCTTAAAACAAACAAACTTAAAAATCACTAGTGCAAATTCAACAGCAGTGAATTTCATATTTCTCAAATATAGAGAGCTTTTAATTCTGCCATGGGATAACTAAGCAGCTGAAACGACCTTGCAGATGATCCAGAGTCAGGGCAGGGCTGCAGGGCAGAAGTCCATTCAGCAGAGTGAACAAGAAGTCCCCCGAATTTGAAGTAAGTGAGCCCTTGTAATGCCATTAAGACCACAGCCCAAAACTACCTAACTGCACCTCCACCAACATACAAATTTACTGTGCCTCCAAGTGAAGTCATAGTGTCAATAAGTTTACTTTCCCAGACCATCTGGGTTCAAAAAGGTGCCTTTTATCATCAAGGAACCGGCCATAATAGGAGACTGCTCCACCCAACTAAAATAATTCTCACGTGGAGGACACTGTTGTAGAGAGCATTAAAGCAACATCAATATTTATTATGAAGATGTGTATTGATTGAGCAGTAAAACGATGCAGAGTAACACACAACAGAATAAATCAAACTTTATACACGGAAGGGGGGGAGAGATATTGCTAAGGAAAGAGTGAGAATTTCATGGCAATATTGATTTTTGTTTATATAGTTCTGCTTGCTATCAACAAAGAGGAAAGCGCCTTTCCAACGCTTTCGATGCCCTGCCTAAATTAAGAGCAGACAAGCGCTTCATGTTTATAGCTGGGATCCCCCACTTCTGTCACAGTGATAATTCCCTGTGACAAAAAGGGGAGGAAGAATTGGCTCCTCTGTCCTGTAAACGGTGACAGATAGCTTAGCTGACAGTGCTCGCTCTAGGCCATGTGACACAGTGAGCAATGACAGAGAGATTAGAGTAGGCCATGGAAGAGCATGAGACTTTGGGGAGACCAAGCAAAGCAAAACAAATAAATACATGTATACACATACATTGGTTTCAGGGCCATTGTTCAATGGAAGAAGGAAGAAGTCATCCACTTGCTGATGGAAGATAATAGTAATAAGGTTTTATCTGAAACGCTTTCCTATTAAAAATGCACTGTACAATAAACTCAAATAAAACCTCTTTTAAAATACACCCAACAATTAAAAGGCAAGGAAAAAAATACACCAGAGTTGAATAGCAGCAGCGATATAAAAATGAACCTAGCTAACCGACCTCAAGGAAAACTCTCTCAAACAGTCAGGTTTGAATTATATGGTCAGAAGTACACCATTACATTGTAAGTAGGGCAGGAAGTCCCCAAGAGTTGGTGCCATTATTCCCACCAATCTCAGCTCCAAAAAGGAGAAGACCCAGAATAGAGCAGAATTGTGCCCCAACCCCCTTTGCCACTATCAAGCGAGGTAAAAAGAACTCACCTGGCCAGGCAAAGGAAGGGGTTTCTAAAACCTGGAGAATTTGCGTTTTCAGCATGCTCATCCTCCACACTTTTGAGGACGTTATCTGCATGCACAGGTGCCAACGCCACAATCTGAACAAAGTTGCCATCTCTTTGCCATCTCTATCTTGGTGTACCCAAGAGGTGGACTTTGTTGCCATTCCTCTTCCTCCAGGCGTACGGTACTTTGCATCTCTTTTAAGAGCTCTTCTAAGCTATTCATAATCTGGGCAGGAGAGCTGCTGAAGTGCTTCTAAGATTCCAGCATGCCAAAAACACAAATTCTCCTGCCATGGACACGATCCCTCACCATCTGCACAGAACATGAGACAAACAGTATCCCAATGCAATGATTTGCATTACAGGGCTGACCTGAAGATTCAGTCCCAGTAAAGAACAACATACCATTAGAAAGGATACTATGACCAGTAATTCAGAACACAGTAGAACTGTCAGTGCAGGATCAGGGCCACTACACCACAGCCTTTTTTGCTGACAGTTGGAGAGAGAAGGATCAAAACTGCGGAAATGAATTGTCTATTTTTTAAGAAAGAGTAAGTAATAGCTTTTTCTGGGCTGAAACTGGCCGTGCATAGCTAGCAGCTCTGTTTGGATGGCAGAGATACACTAATGATTAATGATGTGCCAAATGGGTCAGGGGCATTCCGTTCCAACCCACAGATACACATCAGCTCCAAAGGATTGAGCATTTTGGTGTATAACTTCCAATTGTCCATGAAAACAATTCAGGTCATAAAACTCACCTGACAGTCTTCTCCCAGGTAGCACCAACGTACCCTGAAGTATTTGTGCCACCTCCCCCTGGAAAACAGGAAACGCATACATAGCATCTTCAGGTTCCATCCTTCAGTGGTTTCTCCAAACAATTTTCCAGATGATATTTTGCATTATGATGTGTCATTCCATGTTGTATCAATCATATTACAGATGTCACTTAATGTAACATAATGCAATATGATTGACACTATCTGAGATGACTTGTCACAACACAACACATCAGCTGGGACATTTGTGGCAGATGGAATCCAGCCCACTCCCCTCTTGAATCCTGGAATATATTCCACTTAACATTAGATTTGCCAAGACTCTAAATGTATCATAGTCCTCCCCATTAAGGGAATCAATAAATATCTGCTGCATGTGTCTGATTTATTCCATAATTTCTTCCAGACTGGACCACACCTAGGAAAATGCTGTCAGTTGTTATGAAATTATTCCACTTACAGTGTATATAACTTGCGTGACACATGTTTCTCTGCCAAGAAAAGCTTTACAACGAAGGAAATATTGGAATCTGGGGATGTCTACCTATTGTTCTGTGCTAGTGATGACTCTGAACAAAGCCATGAACAGACTGATGCCTCCTAACAATTAATGTGGAGTGAGCTTGAGAAGTGATCTGTAATGCAAAGATAGTATTGCTGTGATTAACTGCGTCATTTATTGCCGTGGTTATATTGTGGGCAACCTTAAACTAAGCTGTGAGCATGAGCTCCAGCACTTATCGAGGGCAAGGGAGAGATATGAATCAAAAGCACTTCTTCCGAGAACTTGCAAAAGGGAAGAAAAAGCCCCAGAGAAGCAAGGCAGCAAGCTATGCTAAGATTTCTTTTTGTGGGGTGAGTGTGCACTTCAGGTAGGGTGAGCCTTACATTGAAGCCACATGGAGCAGGTTTGAAGAGCAGGTTTTTGGAGGGTGTGCCATGCCATCTTCCTATCCCCAAATGACGTCCTTCTCTTGTGCTTCAAACACAAACACAAACGACTGGTGCTGTTTTTATTGGACACGTGAGGAGGAATTGATGGGAAAGAAGTGGGAAAGAGATGCGTCAGGGCATGGTAGGAAGATATAAATGATTCTTGTTTGATGATTAATTGGAAGCATTCATAAGCCTGTGGTCTTGCGCTAATTATTCGTATTTACCCTGTCATTTCTGTGCAACATACAACCTTCCACCAAACAACACTGCCACAATTACAATACTCATATCACCAGCCATCCAATTCAGCTTACACAGTATAAAAGCAATCAGAGATATATAATAGCCTTTTTTTTTGTATATCCCACAATCAGCAGTTTGTAATGGTTATTTCTTCCAAGTACGGTAACATTAACAGCCCTGCCGGTAAGGCTGTGTTTGCAAATATAAACATTGTGGGCCAGATCCTTCACTGGAGTAAACAAGCACCGTTCCAGATACGTCAGCAATTTACGCCACCGGGGAAAAATTGTTCCTGTTTCTTCACCCACCATCTGTTACGGATGCAAGTTCAACCTTGAGGATAATTTTTAATTTAAACAAATCCTAGCAGTCCTGGATTTCTTCCCTTTTACTGTATTTATTTATTTTCTAGAATAATTTCTCATTGCAAAAAGGAGTTGTTGGTTTACGTTCAATACTCAAAGAAAGGAGGGGCTCTTAGCATATTAAGTACCCGGACTCTTCCACCCAGCCACATACGCTAACTGGATTTTAAATCTGGGGTGGCCAGCACTTTATAAATCAAAATAGGCAGCTAATTAGAAGGAGCAGGCAGAATGTAGTGCAGAAGAAATTGCATTTGAAAATGACAGCAATGCACACACCTGACGCAATCTGCTTCTTCTCTTTCGTGTTCTCTTTTCAACGTGTGAAATAGCCGTGTTGAGTTTTCATCCCCTTCCACATTCAGTACATGCAAAGGGTTGCTATGGGGTGTAAAGCATAATTTACTAAACACAAAGCACAAACATTTTGCAAAGCCAAAAGCCAAATCCTGCACATTTAACACAGACGAAAATATGCAATTTGATCAAGAGAGATATGTTTGATTTTTAAAAAAGTACATCAAAATGTGATGCTGTCACCCGTAGTAACTTAAGTATGTGGTCCTAACTACAAAATAGCTCAGATAAGAAGAGATCATGGAACTTTAATAATTCTAGCAACCTCATACCTGCCATTGCTCAGGAATTCTAAGAAAATCACTGCAGTTTTTAAACCAGTAGTTAGAAACCCTGCTTTGGAAGGTTTGAAATTCACTGGTTTGGGAAGGTCCAGTCCACCATCTTCATTCAAAATGGCATCCGATTGTGTTCAAACCTAGACAAAAAACCTGCTCCTTGATCTCAGAAGTCATTATGCAAAATCATAAGAGGTGTCAAAATGCAAAGTGAACAAACAGACAACTTTCCAAAATATAAAGTAGATTCTTAAGCTGTCAGAAGCAGTCATTATTTTGTGATGGTTCTGTGGGAAATTATTAATCTATAATAATATAATAAATATAAATTATAAATATAAATATAATATAAATTCATATAAATATAAATATAAATATATTTCTCTTCAGACTCATATCAGCTCAATTTAATAAATAGAAAATGATCCAGCCAAACATTTTGTAGAAACACAAATGCAAGCGAAATAGTCACGGAAGCACACGAAGGAGATATTGAAATCTAGGATTATGCATTTAATAGGATAGTTTGGAAAGAAGAATATCGAAGAAAAATCTTGACGCCGCCAGTCCAAGTTCTGAGAAACTTCTTTGAAGTGTACAAGAGGTGATGTGTTAGGCCTTGAGGGGCTACCACAGGAATTGATGCCCCCACTTTTAGTTCTTTTAAACCCTTTGCTTCACTTAGATGTGATGAACTTTGTCTTAAAATGAATGAGCCTCAAGGGATAGACCCAGAGAAATCCCCTACAAAGGAAATTTCCCCTTCCCTTCTGTCCACTGGTGTTGCCTGAACACTTGAATTTCCAAGCAGCCTTTGTGACCATCTCCAACCTATCTCAAAACCCATTGCTTGGCACCTTTAGCACTTTTCTCCAAACAACTTCAGAGGGTAACTTTTGGGCTTTCTGAGTTAATTTTTGTTCCTCTTCAGTCCATGAAATGCTGATGTGATGTGTCATTTATATGATAAGCTTTCCTTGCTATGAGCATTTGTTTGCTTGAGCAAATGAAATGTGAAGCCCGTGGTCAATTCTTGAAAAACTAGCAGGATTATTGTTATAACCTGCAGTTTTATAAGTGTATATATTTAAAGTAGATGAATAAATGAGCAAATTAAGTTAATTTGGATATGCAGAAGATATTAAAAATAAATTTAAGGAACCGCAGAAAGTGGGGGAAGAAAGTCAAGTTTTGAAATGTTAAAATGATGGTAAAATTAGTGAAATATATAAATCTGAAACATGAGTTTGACCAAACTGCGGGAGGCAGTGCAAGACAGGAGTGCCTGGAGTGCTATGATCCATGGGGTCACGAAGAGTCGGACACGACTAAACGACTAAACAACAACAACATAAATCTGAAAAGCATAAATAAAATTTGAAAAAAATAAAGAATAAAATAATTCTCTCTCTCTCTCTCTCTTTCTTTCTTTTTTAAAGTTCCATCTGGAATTTGTTACCAATGAATTATTTTTTATTATGCTGATGTCATATGAAGACTCTGAGAAAAGAATAGAGCTTGGTTTTCTTTCAGAAGTGGTTTTACTGAAAGTATCTTAATGCATTGTAATGATAAAGAATGGACTAGGATTGTTAGAATCTTTGCTGCTGTTTTCTCTTTAGTGATCTCCAGCAGAACAACAAAATGTGGGCTATCTCTTTTTTTTGCACTTAATCCTGAAGGTTAATTTTAATGGTGCATACATTGTAAACAAAGGGGATATTTATTTCAGAGCACGGCTCCTTTGCAGTGTAGGGAAGGTCACTTACGTTCCAGGGATTAAGAGGAGGCAGGGAGACCTGCAGAATGTGGTGCTGATAGATGGGCTTATTAAAAAGGGTAGTCTTGTGGAAGGACTGCCATTGATGGCCTTGACATGGCAGAAACTTCAGAAAGAAAGGGATACAATTGGAGAGCTGTGCTGGAAGGGCGGGGGGACAGTGAGGCAAAGACAAAAGGCTGCTCTAATTTGTCAAAGTTGTATCTAGTTCCACTGAACAAAGTTAGCTCAGAGATGAGCAGAGCCACAAATTAATGCTCATTCACCAAGCCCTGATGGAGCGATAGGCCGGCATACAGCTTGGTCTTTGTAGGGTAACCTGACCTCTACCAATTGGCTTCAGATAATTCTGCCTTGTGGGCAGAACAGTTTCCCTTGTTTCTTCTCTAATAGGATTATTCCTTCCAATATTAAAAAGATAACATCAGTGTCTTTCAGTGTTCCTATAAACTCTTTGCTTCAGATAGTTATGTCACCCCATCTGATAGAACCTACCGTCACATAAGCTAGGGAAAGATGGACAACATTACGACAAGTTCATAGATGTTCTGGATGTAAAAAGAAATCCTGACATTTCTCTTAAGAAAAGGGAGACTGCCCTAGCAGGCAGGCTCATCTACAGACATTAAAATATGAGACACTATTTTCACTTAAGAAAAGGTTAAATAAATATTTTCCTTACACTAGATTACTGCTGATTTGCCAGTTGCCTCCTATGCTGTTTCCAAAAGCCAACATGTGCCAATAGAAGCATCAATGAATGAAATGATGTATTGGCCTCCAGTTAGTGTGAATATCTTCCACCTCCTCCCCAGATGTGGCTTGGTAGGTGGTAGGCATGCCTAGATAAAAGGTAAAGGTAAAGGGACCCCTGACCATTAGGTCCAGTCGTGACCGACTCTGGGGTTGTGCGCTCATCTCGCATTATTGGCCGAGGGAGCCGGCGTATAGCTTCCAGGTCATGTGGCCAGCATGACAAAGCCGCTTCTGGCAAACCAGAGCAGCACATGGAAACGCCGTTTACCTTCCCGCTGTAGCGGTTCCTATTTATCTACTTACATTTTGACGTGCTTTCGAACTGCTAGGTTGGCAGGAGCTGGGACCAAGCAATGGGAGCTCCCCCCGTCACAGGGATTCAAACCGCCGACCTTCCGATCAGCAAGTCCTAGGCTCAGTGGTTTAACCCACAGCGCCACCTGGGTCCCTAGGTATGCCTAGATACTCTTGTCTAAATTAAGGGAACTGTTATGGAGCTCCAACATGGAGTCGGAGTAATCCCAGAAAAAATTATGGCCCAAGTATGTTTTGGTACGCACACCTGTGAGCAGTGCCAGATTTACACAAAAACAAGAGCTTCTGATTATGAGGGGACTCTAAATAGAAAATAAAATTCACTAAATTTCAGGTCCATGGAGTTTTCTTGGCAGGGATACTGGAGTGGCTTGCCGGTTCCTGCTCCAGGTGGTTCATGTTTAGTCAAAACCCTCCACTATGACCTGCCCATCTTGGGTGGCCCTGCATGGCATAGCTCATAGCTTTTCTGAGTTATTCAAGCCCCTTCACCACGACATGAAGCCCCTTCACCATGACCCATGAAGACGAAGATCATGGCCAGTGGTC
This sequence comes from Zootoca vivipara, assembly GCF_963506605.1. NCBI lineage: Eukaryota > Metazoa > Chordata > Lepidosauria > Squamata > Lacertidae > Zootoca > Zootoca vivipara. Next base: position 6,520,507 of record NC_083278.1, on the reverse strand, counting down.
CCATCACCTCCTGGCAAATAGAAGGGGAAGAAATGGAGGCAATGAGAGATTTTACTTTCTTGGGCTCCATGATCACTGCAGATGGTGACAGCAGTCACAAAATTAAAAGACGCCTGCTTCTTGGGAGAAAGGCAATGACAAACCTAGACAGCATCTTAAAAAGCAGAGACATCACCTTGCCGACAAAGGTCCGTATAGTTAAAGCTATGGTTTTCCCAGTAGTAGTAGTAGTAGTAGTAGTAATAATAATAATAATAATAATAATAATAATAATAATAATAATAATAATAATAATTTATTCTTTATACCCCGCCCATCTGGCTGGGTTTCCCCAGCTACTCTGCGCGGCTTCCAAAAGAAAAATAAAATACAATAATATATTAAACATTAAAAGCCTCCCTAAACAGGGCACATTTAGTGATATATGGAAGTGAGAGCTGGACCATAAAGAAGGCTGATCGCTGAAGAATTGGTGCTTTTGAATTATGGTGCTGGAGGAGACTCTTGATAGTCTCATGGACTGCAAGAAGACCAACCCTATCCATTCTTAAAGGAAATCAGCCCTGGGTGCTCACTGGAAGGACAGATCCTGAAGCTCATGCTCCAATACTTTGGCCACTTCATGAGAAGGGAAGACTCCCTGGAAAAGACCCTGATGTTGGGAAAGATGGAGGGCACAAGGAGAAGGGGACGACAGAGGACGAGATGGTTGGACAGTGTTCAACATGAGTCTGACCAAACTGTAGGAGGCAGTGGAAGACAGGAGTGCCTAGCGTGCTCTGGTCCATGGGGTCATGAAGAGTCGGACACGACTAAATGACTAAACAACAACAACAGAATTTCAGGTTTTACATAATTGGTTTAAAAGGGGGAAATAGAAATAGAAATACTTTATTGTCACTGTACCATTTGTTTACAGTGAGATTAAACAAGCCCCCCATCCCCCCCACAATCTCTCAGTCCTTATTGCAATCTGGGTGCTGTCACATGACCACCAACCCAGAACGTCAGCTGCAATGTTGCTGTCTTCCATTCAGCAGCCTCACGACCCATTGGTAGAAACTGTTCTTTAACCTGTTGGTGCGGCTTATCATGGTTCTATATCTCCTGCCCAAGGGCAGGAGATTAAAAAGGTGCTGGCCAGGGTGTGAGTCATCCCTGAGAATGTTCCTCGCTCTTCTGAGGCAACGGTCTCCCGCGATATCATCTAGCGGACTCAGGGGACAGCCCACAATATCGTGTGCTGTCTTCACCACCCTCTGTAGGGACTCTCTGTCCATGGCTGTCAAACCAGCATACCACACCGTAATGCAGTATGAGAGAACACTTTCTATCGTGAACCGATAGAAAGAAATCATCAGTTGCTGTCCAACCTTGTTCTTTCCGAAGACCTTAAGGAAAGGTACAAGACAGACGTCATCATTTCTGTTTTCTTTGTCCTTTCTTTTAGAATAAGGCACATTTTTTGGGTACTTAACCTGACTTAGGGCCTCAGAATGGGCCCTCTTTGTGTCAGCCAGTTCCTTCTATGCCTGCTGACTTAGAGAGCCACAGAGTTAATTCTTTCGTAGCCACCTCTGCCATTTAAATGAAGCTCTCGGGGTTCTATGGAGCAGTTTTCAGCAGTTTACACATCACAAAAAAGGGAGGACAATAGAGGACACATATTTGCCTGAAATCTGCATTTGCTAATCTCCATGTATAGATGCATATTTAGATGTAATTAACTAAAATTTCAGTAATGCATCGGTGGAAGGCTGGTGACCTGTGTGCCTGCTCAGACTGCTGTCCAGGTGCTTCGCATTGATGGGCAACTTCAAGGCCCCTCCTGCTCCCCCTTCCATCTAGTTGGGGCAGACAGCCCTCCAAACAAAGGACCCTTTCAAACAGAGGACTGTCCTCTGTCAAGTAGGAGACCTGCCCACGCTCCTCACCACTACACAGTTACTGTAGATTGTCTCAGGCAGAGGACATGAGGAGTTCCTGAAAAGCTTGCGTCACTCACCCACATTTCGAACATTCAGCTCATTGCATGATAAATCAGAATTTATTTCTTCTAGGACACAAACAAATGTCCTCGCACTTGTGTTCCAGGCAAAGGGTGTGTGCATAGCAAGTCACTGGATGTCACTGTGACAGTGATTGACAGGTGACTGGTCCTGCCCTCCTGTCAAACTTGGCCCGTGGGGGGGGGGGTAAGATACGGATTTTCCCACCCCAGTCGAATGTAATTCCCAACTGCTGAATTAAAACAAGGATGGTTTAGTGCATTCTTCACCTATAGACTCAACTACTAACCAGTTTAAATCTATTCTAGCGTGATATTATATAGCCTGGTGTGTCCTGGTTTAGGTACGCTGCTTTGTTCTCTCAATATAACTCCCACCTGATCGTTATCCACTCATTAAAGTGTTTTCCTTTGTAGCAGCATAGAATCTAATCCCAAAGGACACTGAAACATTTTGCATGTATTTTCACATTTAAGTAGGTAACAGAAGTATGTGCCATGGACACAGAGCTGTTTCACTGGCCATATGGTATATTCTAAATATTTTCCAGACTCAGATAATATTCCATATCTAACTTTGGTATCATGAAAATTTAATTAGGTGTCCAGTAACTTCTTTTAATTTCTCACCCAACCTTTTCCTTTGATTAACAATGTGGATAGCATCAATTTGAAATAGCTAATAATAAAAAATACATTAGGTCTACAAACATGAAGCACACACTTCTAAAATATTTTATTATTCAATTGGGGGGGTGGATCTTGCATTACTTTGTTTGGAAAAAAATAATTCAAAGTTAGCATCTTCTGCAAATGTTTCCACACACACTTTATGGTTTTCCCTTTCCTAGAGGCATCAGCTCAGTCAACTTCTTCTCCTTTTTCCAGAGGCACCTTTCTACTTGAGATGGCACTTCCACCAAGCAAGGATTTCCAGCTATGTTTCAGATACTCTAGTTATCGCTTTTCTCATCAATTTTATACTGTAATGGTTTAACTCCAGCTTTTATTTATTGTGTTGCCTTTTATATAGTGGATTGCATTCATGCACATCAGGGGCGGGGAACCCTTTTGGCTCCAGGAGCCAAATTCTTATCAGGATCTAGCCTCCTGGGCCAAACTTGAAAGCTGAACGAAGCTGCTCACCTGTCATTCACAAGGATGTGATGAATTGTAGAGCTGAAGCCTAGTTTATGCAATTGGAAGGTACCACAAAGGTGGCACCTTTGTCCAATCACTTGCCAGTGTAGGAAATCCACAGTTAGAGTATCTCAGATTTTTGTTACTAAGGGTGAGTGGAAATGCCTAATTCCGTTTCTCATTTTTCAAGACTTCAGTTTGGTTCACCACATTTCCACAACAGTTTGCAAAAAATATTGGGGGGAAAGAGAGAGAGAGAGAGAGAGAGAGAGAGAGAGAGAGAGAGAGAGAGAGAGAGATCCACCAGAATTTTATTGCAACTTTCTCTTAATCTACACATCATCATGTAATTTTCTCTAATAATATGTCTTTTTGTGTGTTATTTTCACTCCTATATGCATTTATTTTCACACTAGGCAATGCACTTTTGTACAAACAGCTTGGCTGAAGAACTGCAATGCGATGCAAAATTCAGAAATTTGCAAATTTCAAAGGATGGCTGTGCTGTGGTGCTTCTATGGTTTCAGGAAGTGCAAATTCAGCAACTTGGCCTTTAAAGGTGAACTGAATTGAATTTTTCAGTACCTCTACTTGTAGCCATTCAGATTCTGCTGACAAAAATAATTCAAGAAAGGAGACTCCACACGGCAGTCTGTTCTATATGCTGTTTGTCTGCCGTGTCCTTTGGTTTTATATTGTAGCTTGCTGAACTTTTTCTTAGAGGAGGGTCTGAAATGTCAAAATCATTGACATCGTCATCCTCACACGTACTCTTAAAGTTATGCGAGTTCTTAATGGAATTGTTTGGAGAGTCCTTATACTAAAATTGGGGTTAGAAATAGGAGGCCTTTGGGCCAAATGCACCCCCATAGACTACCTTTCCCTCTACCCAGTTGCTAACCTTGAGCCAAAACAGACTAATACATATGTAAACTGTGCATAAAATGGCATCTGTGACAACAGAGTTGGGTAGCAAATAATGCTGAAGGGAAAACATTGAGGGAATAGCCCCATATTCTTTCTCTTGAAAAGTGAGCCGATGATCAGGGTTGCAAAACTTTGGAACTCCTTTATCTTCATATTACTTACACACACACACACACACACACACACACACACACACACACACACCCTTTCCACAGAACACAAGGATTCCATATTTCACACTTCTCAACTCCAAAACGAAGTTGTTCTTTGACATGCGCAGAAGTTATGCCTATACCTGTGGACTGGTGCTAGCTTTCTCAAACTTCAAAGATGCAAGCATTAGACATTACTACCTATGCTACTACTGGAAATATTTCCTCCTGGTATGCTATATCGCTGTGCAAATCAAAGCAATATGCAATCCAGCATAATGTTTTGCTGCAGTCTCAAGAAATCTTTCAGTTGCTTCCTTTGCATTTAAACTGGGATCTTGCATTAACGATTAATGAAACATGCATTAACAATTAATGACTTCAAGATTCCGTATTACTGTCAAATGTCTAATGCATCACCTTTGATAGCTTTATTTGGGCACAATAAAATATGTACAAAATATCAAGCTAAGCAAATGATCCTTTTGGATGTAGCTATGAACAATCTGCTTTTTAAAAAAAGAAAGAAAGAAAGGCAAACGTTTTTAAAAGTTGGATCCCTTTTGCTTCCTTTACTGATTTTCCTACATAAACTGAAGTCCTGGTGTGTATTCATTTCTCAAAAAGAAAATATGATCAATTTTTGTTTCTGTTTCCCCCTAAAAGTCCATTTCCCCTCTGATTTCTGCCCTGCCCCTCACTGCCATGATGCTGGAAATCTGGTAATCCCATTCTCTTCCCACAAATCACCCTGCAAGTGATGCAGTAAAAGGTAAAGGGACCCCTGACCATTAGGTCCAGTTGTGACCGACTCTGGGGTTGCGGCGCTCATCTTGCGTTATTGGCCGAGGGAGCTGGCATTCAGCTTCCAGGTCATGTGGCCAGCATGACAAAGCTGCTTCTGGCGAACCAGAGCAGCACATGGAAACGCTGTTTACCTTCCCGCTGTAGCGATACCTATTTATCTACTTGCACTTTGACGTGCTTTTGAACTGCAGGCACCGAGCAACGGGAGCTCACCCCGCCGCAGGGATTCGAACCACCGACCTTCTGATCGGCAAGCCCTAGGCTCTGTGGGTTAACCCACAGCATCACCTGCGCCCCAACCAGTGCCATAGGGGCCTCAATATAGAAACTATACTGTATTTTTAAAGACACTTTTTTCAAAAGTTCCACTATTGTTTGCCAAAGTCTGAAAGCCTGGTTGTATAAAGCTCTCTTTCTCCCTCTGCTTAAATATGCTGATTACAAACCTTTCAGTATCATTACCTTTCAGTCTTAACTTTCAGTTCACAAGCTTCCCAGCAAACATGATGCCAGAAATAGAAGTGATACTGAGTTTTGAATTCTGATGGGCGCAGTTGGAAGTTTCTGATTGGTCATCAGCCCTGGCACATCTGTGCTGCAAATTCAAAATGAATGCCCATGTTTGTGTTATATAATTTCCCTAGCAGGAGAGATATGCATATGACACTTTTCCATGATTAAGGTCATTTTGCTTTCACTTTTCATACCTTTAAGTAACATTCAGCACACCCTGCTTCCCACTCCAGGTGTGCGCAACTTGATGTACGTGAATTCTGATGAGCAAACATACGTGAAAGAGCAGCCTATAAGTTATACTTCCGTTTTCAGTGCTGACATGGCCATATTCAATCATTTGCTTGCGTAGATCAAATCTGATAAAACTTTGATGGAAGACCTCCAGAGGGCCAGCCCATGGATGCAAGCATAGAAAATGTTCTGAGGAAAGGCTAGTAGTTTCCCCTGGGAAAACCTACCATATTGACACTGGGAAGCTAGCCATGTAGACTGCGCAGATGAAGTTGGACTGGCATGACCAATGGTCAAGGATTAGAGGTTGTGGAAAATGGAGGATTTATAAAAACGTAAAAGGACCCCTGACCGTTAGCTCCAGTCGCAGACAACTCTGGAGCTGTGGCGCTCATCTCGCTTTACTGGCCAAGGGAGCCGGCGTTTGTCTGCAGCATGACTAAGCCACTTCTGGCGAAACCAGAACAGCGCACGGAAACGCCATTTACCTTCCTGCCGGAGTGGTACCTATTTATCTACTTGCACTTCGATGTGCTTTCGAACTGCTAGGTGGGCAGGAGCTGCGACCGAACAACGGGAACTCACCCCGTCATGGGGATTCGAACCGCCAACCTTCTGATCAGCAAGCCCTAGGCTCTGTGGTTTAGACCACATTTATAGTTTACAGTAAATATCCTGAAAGTTGGAAATTAGGCATGCAGGTGAAGAGATGAACCCTCCAAACACTGATAAGGCTAAGAAAAACATCAGAGGAACAATTATTGTTGTTGTTGTTTAGTCGTTTAGTCGTGTCCGACTCTTCATAACCCCATGGACCATAGCACGCCAGGCACTCCTGTCTTCCACTGCCTCCCGCAGTTTGGTCAAACTCATGTTCGTAGCTTCGAGAACACTGTCCAACCATCTCGTCCTCTGTCGTCCCCTTCTCCTTGTGCCCTTGTGCCCTCAATCTTTCCCAACATCAGGGTCTTTTCCAAGGATTCTTCTCTTCTCATGAGGTGGCCAAAGTATTGGAGCCTCAGCTTCACGATCTGTCCTTCCAGGGAGCACTCAGGGCTGATTTCCTTCAGAATGGATAGGTTTGATCTTCTTGCAGTCCATGGGACTCTCAAGAGTCTCCTCCAGCACCTTAATTCAAAAGCATCAATTCTTCGGCGATCAGCCTTCTTTATGGTCCAGTTCTCTGTATTATTTTAAACAAGTATTAAAATAATACAATACCTGCAGTTCATCAAACAAAAAGTGCCAGGTCGCTCCACCAATATTTGTTTTACAAATAGCAGATGCTATGCTCGTCCAATATCTAGACAACTGTTGAGTAAAACAATTAGATGCTAAATGACGGGACTGCAAATGGCAATGGCAGTGCACCATTATTGGTGATGGCAATCTACTGTCTGTATTGGCATTCAGTACTGATGGACCTGTGATCTGACTTGGTATAAAGCTATGATAATGCAGAAACATATTTATAAAGCAATGCATTGGGATTTCAGGTCGTGAAGGAAAGCCAGATACATCCGATTTGTTGCAAGGCATATGGGCAAAATGCTTCTTTCAGCCGGGAGCACAATGTAATCTGAATGTCCACTCATATATTTCCATTGTTCCTGGCAATTCCCGACATTACTGCTTTAGAGAGACTTGTAATTACTTTCCTTATTTTAAAGCAGGCAATTTTCGCAGAATGCTCGAGTTTCTTAGAAACGCACTGTTAGAGAACAAAGTCAGGATTCAGTCATTCTTCCAGTGTAGCTCTCTTTGAACTAAATCCTACTTTCAAGAAAATTCTTGCCATGGTTCAGTGGTGTTTAACCTATCATATAATATCCAGGTTTACTGTGTTAGAAGAAGCAGAACAGTATTAAGCTTTTCCCACAAGCCTGTGATTGCGTTTGACCCAGTAACCTGTATTAGATTAACATTTATTCTACAACTGCTCAGCAAGCTCTGGACCTTGGTGAGCTGCAGTTTATAGAGGACACTAACCATTTTTACAAGTGGAGCAGGAAAAGGGAATTGAATCTGAGGGAGTAATTCCAAGCAAGTATGTTGCCGCAGCAGTTAAATTGTTTATACGAGGAGTAGGGGAATTACATCTGACTGACCTCTCTTTTTATCTGCTTAAAAGACAAAGTGCAGGTCTCCGTGGCAAGTATGAACTCCTGGGGAATGCAGCTTAAAACAAATGCACAGATGCTAGAGCGCTTTGCTGTCTACCAATAAGAGGGGCTTTCAAAGTGGAAAGGAATGTAAGCAAGGTAAAATGGCTGGGATTAGAAATGGTTTCAAGTTAGGCAGTCTACCAATACATTCATACACATTCCCAAAGAAGTCCCTCTGAGACCCACCTGACGGCCTGTGAGAGCCCACACCAGCATATGAGCAGGAAAGTATTTACCATTCACCTTAACCCTTTGCTGGTGTTGCACGCCACCCTAAACTCTGAGCAGTTGCAAGATGCCCGAGGCACTTCCTCAGGAAGTTTCCTTTGGGAAAGATAGCTTGGCAATTTCCCAGACTCAGAATGCTTCATTAGATTTTTAATAGGGATTAGAAGAGTTTGGAGCGCGCACGCACACACACACACCACAAACTCCTAACACTAGTTTAGGCTATTCTCACATAAAATGTGCTACCCTCACATTTTAATCCCTTTGTAAGGGCAGGTCCATCACCTGTATAATGTCAGTTATAGTATAGTGTAAAGTCACCGGCTTTAGCAAAAATGCACCAGTATTATTCAGGGTAATAATAATCTGGCTAAAATTTATGGGCCTAGCAGCACATGTACTTTATGAATCAAGGAGAAAAAGGACTGGATAATGATAAAAAAAAAATCATTGGTGTGTTTGCTAAGTTAGGCTAACAATTCATGGTGTGCTGTAATATGTCCTCCAATTCCTAAAAAGTATTCTTCCTCTGAGAAAGAGGGTTGTATTTTTCTGCCTCATTCTCATTCTGCTTCATTCTTTAGAATTTCAGTGGGTGCAGGAGTTTTAAGCTTACTATAGCATTGTGAAGTAGCATGTGTGTTTTTATTTTCAGTACTTTCCCCCCAACACTCTTCAGCTCACCTGGTTGTCAACACTCCTAGTCTAAACGAGCCTCATTGGAGAAGTTGCCTCACAACATCCTCCCCTAGGCTTTAACTGAAACACTGACATCCAGGAAGGCTGCATTGTACAGATCACTGGAAAGATGATCTCTAAATGAACACTCATAAACAGCCATCACCCACCTCAAAAAATAAGGTAGGCATTAGGGTGTACAAAGCATTCTCAATTCAGTTTGGGCCCAGATTGGGGACAGATTGCTCCATGCCCCACTGTCAGGAGTATGGGCAGGAGTCAGATTCTGGGGCCTGTAGTGCTTTGCAGGACTGGGGCCTGCCTCAGCTTGTGCTGGAGAAGCAAGGAGTGGCCACTCAGGTGAAGACCTCAGCTTGTGCTGGAGAGGCAAGGAGTGGTCACTCTGGTGAGGCCACTTGATACCTCAGCATTTCCCTTCAGCTCTTTGCCACAGCAACGCTACCCCTGCCTGGTTGCCTCTGGCCTCTGGCTCCTTGGACCCTTGCCTTGACGACGCCTTGATCCTCGGTCCTTGGACCCTTGCCTTGACGACGCCTTGATCCTCGACCCTTGGACCCTTGCCTTGCCGACGCCTTGCTCCTCGACCCTTGGGCCTTTGCCTTGCCGACGCCTTGCTCCTTGACTCCCAGACCTTCGCCTCTGCCTTGCTCCTTGACCCTGCGACTGCCTGCTGCTGGACCCTCAGCCCTGCACCTGTTCCTGCTTCTACATCACCATCTTGCCGCTGGTCCTGGCATCCTCAGTTAGGGCTTCAATCGCCCGCCGACCGGACCGTGACACCCACATGACCTGGGCCCAATCCAATCCATGAACTGAATCAGATGTCCTGCACAGCCCTAGAGTTAGTCAGTAAGGAGAGGGGCAGGGGAGAAGGAGGTGTTGCAGGCAATATCTCCTTGCTGCTCAACTGCATGGTTAATCAGATCCTGATTAAACATGCAGTCAGGTGGTGAGTAGAGAGGAGGCTAGACTCTCTGCCTGCAACATTTCCTTCTCTCCCCCTACTTGCAACCTAACTGCATGTTTAATGTCCTGCCACATCAACTCAATTGGGTTCAGGATCCAGTATTTGTCCAGACCAGATGCATGAGGAAAAACCCTACACCCCACTCATGAGAATTTCAATGAATTTTCTCTTCCCTTTGATAATTTTTGAATGCATTTTCTCTTCTCGTTAAATTATGGAGAATAGCCAGGAAAAAAAACATAGGATAAATTTTTGGCACAATACTACGAAGGATAGACTTCCGTCAGTCCGTTGGACCCAAGCACTGCATATTTTTAATGCCAACAAGGGTTATGTATGCTAAGTCACAAAAGAGCTTCTCCAATCCAAAGGTTAGATATAATTAGGGAAATGTGGGAGCAACTGAAAGTGATAAAATTAACAACTATGTTGAAAAATAAGGCAAAATATGTTGGTGGAATCTGGTAACTATTTATATTCAAAGAGGGAACTGAGGATATCCAGAAATGGGAGAGAGATTATGCTGTTATGACTAAAGTAAATCATCAAAGTGAAAAAGAAGCTCATATACATATATAAAATATACATATTTGGATGCAAAGAAAAGAATGCAAGCTATATTGAAGATATTTGTATGACTTTGATAGTTTGTATGATAGAATACACTAAAAAAAAAAACCAGCCCTGTTTTCAACCTCCTGCAGAGGTGTATTGAGTGCTTAGGATATGGCATCCACATCTCTTTGCCAGAACTACATAATTCATCATCTCAAGTTTTGGCATCTCAATAAGATACTTTGGCACAAATGTTTAGGATTACGGCTTCAAAGGCCAAAACTAGTATAATGCTATCATTCTGCACATGTTGATGCAGGTTCCTTTCTTTTAGTATAGGAATGATCCAAGGAGCATTGATGCTGTATACCTAGGGCTTACAAAACATAAAACTACCATTGCTCTTCCTCAGACTCACACAATATATATACCCCAACCCCTAACAGCGGCTTCTCCCATCTTACTTCAGAGCAATAGCATCCAGTCAATGAGGCTTACATGCACAAAGGAATATTTTGAAATGGTGTGTTAGGCCTCTTCACAAAACACAAGAAAAGGCAAACACTAAATGCGCGAGTGTAGGTTACTCTTCCCCTTTCTACCACTTCTTATAGCATGTAAAAGAAAACTCATTCATCTCTCCCAATTGGACGGGATTTGTGGTTTGAGCCTTGTGGCTAAGGTTTAAACTATGCATGATGCTGAAACATGGGATTCCATTTATTTATTTATTTTAAATTTCTATACCGTTTTATATTCTTAATAAAAATCTCAAAGCGGATTACAGATTATTAAATCAATAAAACAATAGCCGGGCGATGTTCCTCCAGCCTCATGAGGAGCCTCTTCAATAGGGCTGGTGAGTGTGGGCCTCACCCCCTAGGCCAGATGGAAAGGGCCTTGCTGGGAGCGTCCTTCAAACTCACAGCTGGGCGATGTTCCTCCGGCCTCATGAGGAGCCTCTTCAGCAGGGCTAAATCTCAGGATTGTGGGTTCGAGCCCCATGTTGGGCAAAAGATTCCTGCATTGCAGGGGGTTGGACTAGATGACCCACGTGGTCCCTTCTAACTCTACCATGCTATGATTTTATGATTCTACATATCTGCTTGTGTCATTTGTTGGTCTTCAGTGGAAATGCAGCGCTGCAATTCCAAGCACTGGTTCCTGTATTTTTCCTCCACAGGTAAGAATAGATCGAACAACAACAACAACCACACACACACAGACAGACAGTGCAACCATGTTTAAACCCTACAAAGAGTACCCTTCCATTAAAAAAGAAATGAAAAAAGATGGAGATCAAACTCCAGTGCCATGTAGTTTGAGTCTGTTTGCTCTGATTGAGCACTAAAGATCGATTTCCCTGGGGGAAAGCAGCAGGACAAGGGGAAGTGTGGATAAGTCCTTTGTTAAGCAAAAAAATGGTTTCACAGCACTGGACAGTGGACAACAAAAGCCACCATGACAGAAAATAGTGTTGCCTGGCTTGGGGCACATGGCCTTGCAGTAATGTAATCGCCAAGGAGCAGAACCCTCACCGAACTTGCAGGAACTGAGAGGTCAGCCTTGCAAAGGACATACGTCACCTGGAATATATATTGCCTTCTAGTTCTGGGCATCACATTTTGAGGAGGATGCAAGCAAACTGGAGTGGGTTCAAAGGAGGACATCAGAGAAGCTCAATGGTGTGGAAAGCAAACGGCCTGAAGAATGTCTGAAGAAACTGAGCAGTGTTTAGCTTTGAACAGAGAAGTCAGAGATATGGGACATGAATGACAGCCCTCTCCCTCCCTCCCTCCCTCCCTCTTTCTCTCCACCCTCAGCCGCTTTCATGGTCCTTTCAGAAACTTTCAGAACCTGGAGAAATACCGCAACACAATATATGGAAACAGGGACAACAAATGGAGGATGAGGAGCTGTCAACATGTCATGGTCCTGAAAACATGCAGTAGTAGTCTCTCTGTTTACTTGTTTGTCTCCCATACAACCTCCTGCAGAATTTAGGAAGAGTCTAGCTGCACAATCCTATTATCCGTGTCTACTCAGACATAAGTCATATGGTAGGTAAGCGTGTGCAGGCTTGGGGCCTAAATCCAATATGCCATGAATTATTTGGCAAGATTAGAGCTATGGCTTGTTTACAGAGAACCTCCTTCTTTTTCGGATTGAAGAAGCTATTTTGTTTTCCTCACAGCCGAGCCAGCTCTGACCCTATTCCATTTAGAAATTGGCTCAATTAAAGGTTGATGAAACATTCTCCCTTACACCACAATCAATAGGTGCAATTCTACAGCTGTCAGTGTGGCACTAGGAACTTGACACTGGAGCCCCTGGCCCTGCTGTGTGTGTCTTCAAACTCCCACATTACAACAAGGGCAGGTGGAAGCCAGAGGCTTACCCCGTAAAACTTCTGCTTCTCATCCAGGGTGATAGCAAGGCTTTGGCCTCAGTATTTCATGCGTTTCTTCTTCCCCTCTTCCCTTCTAACAAACACTGTAGGAGACAAACAAAAGCGGAGGCAAAAGACATAATCACGAGCGACTGGGGTGGGGGGAGGAAGGGAGACGAAAACAACAGCCAGGAAAGTGGAATTTGAGTGCACCTGGGAGATGTTTCTAAAACAATAATGGAATAAGGCCCTGGTCTTGGATGAGAGTGGAATCTGCCCTGAGGATGCCACCTACAAACAGGCCTGAGCACATTGATGAAATTGTTCAGTTGAAGCAATTTCTGTCAATATGATGAGCACTGGGTGGAAAGAACAGTGTGTACAAGTGCCCTACTTTAAGCCCTCTGCTCTACTAGGTAAGAGGAAATATTTTTAATACCGAAAACAGAGGCCAGCTGCAATCCTCTCTTTTTGCCTTCTCTCAGGGCCTTTTCTAGACTTCTTTCTGGATTGAGCCGCACCCTGTCTATCCAGGCCACATCCCTCACTAGCCCTCCCTTGCAGCCTCCTTCTGTGTTTTTGCTTGTATGGAATGTGTTCTCAAACTCTGATAAGGCTTCTTACTAGGATGAATGAAAGATGGGGAGGGGGAGGGGGTGTAAAAACTAGCCTGCCGTGCAAAGGCAAAATTCACAATCATTGCTTTGTCCGCTTTCAGCCTTGCCCAGCACTGTATGTGGCCCCTGGAACATTGCCCAAAATGGAATATGGCCCTTGGACTGGAAAAGTATCCCCACTTTTTATTGGACTGTCTTCCCCTCACACAAGGAATGGGGTAATTATCCAGTTGCTGGGAAAGGTCAGGATTGTTGGAAATACTGGAAGACAGGACCCAAATTTGGGGCAAGTTCTCTTTGGTGAGAGAATCCCAGCAGAGATTTAACATGGCAAAACATCCAGCAAATAAAAGCATGGAAATATAGGCTGTAAAACCTTTAAAATGTGCCCTTTCCAGTGAATAGCAAAGTATCCCGCTTCCCTAGCACAAAGGCAGGCCACACATTTGGTAACTTATAACAGGGTTTACTTACAGAACTCTTCAAATGTCACATTCATGTGCTTTTCCATACAGCAGTCAGAAACAGATGCACAGGTAATAATAATAATAAGAATAATAATAATAATATCAATAAATTAATAAATAAAACACTGCTTGGTTATGAAAGGGTAGAAGTTCCTATGCCCCACAAACAATTTAATAAACGAACGAATTCCTATGCCCCACAAACAACCCAGAGATGCATTTTAAATGAAAGCACACATTCCAGTCATGTAAAAACATGCTGATTCCCGGACCGCCCACGGGCCGGATTTAGAAGACAATTGGGCTGCATCCAGCCCCCGGGCCTTAGTTTGCCTACCCATGTCCTAGGCAAATAGCTGCAGCATCTAATTTACCTGATGAATTACTGGAATGAGAGACATGAACCCTCTTCCAACTACACACTGCACTATTGTAAACCTTTTAATAAAACTAACGTTTTGAGATTCTGAGTACTTCTCAGTTGTATCACTCGAGCATGGAACCAGCATTCAGCCATACCAAAAAAAAAAAACCACCCTCCATAAAGGACACAAATACAAAGAAGAAAAAGAAGAAAAACTTGACATCACCCACCCCCCCATCTCCCCAGAGAGAGACAGAGAAGGAAAGAGAGGGAAGCGCATAGAGCTTTTACCTTCTGCTTCATAATTTGGTTTATTTGCTTAAAATATAAAATCCCAACACTTTGAGATTGATATTGAACCTCAACAAATTGTTTAGCCTACGTAAAAGGGGGCATGTTTTAAGGCCTTGGAATTTATTTCATCTGCTTGCTTCCCTGTTCTCTGGGTAAAAAAAATAACAAACAGCAGAAGTTTCCGTTTATTTTACTCTTACCCAGTTGTGTGACTTTGCTTTATTAAGATAGCGGGACTTTTAATGCTGTCATAAACAGCGCTGTAAATATTTCAGGCTGTGCTTAATATGACGGGGAGCCATTTTTGAAAGGCACATTACCTTTGGCAATCTGTAACCTCTCTCCATCTGTTACTGCCCCCAACCCAGAAAATAAAATTTCAGTTCCTTTGCTCCTCCTCACCCTAAAATCCCATTGCAGTTTCCAATCCCTTTGGAGCCTTAGCTCGCCATCCCTCACTCTCTCTTTGCCAGATGTAACAACTGGGATGTCGATGTAATTTTGAATGCCTGAGCCCAGCACAATAAACCTCAACTTTAGTTGCTGGTGGAATGAAATGGCTTTAATCGTGTCTGAATGTGTCTCCTGTTTGAATTCTAAAAGGAAATTGCACAATGAATCTGAGCTGTGTGCTAGAGGACACATCTTCCGCACCATCGAAAAAGCCTACTCAGTCCCACCCTGTCACTTTCCATGGAGACAGACCTTTGGCACTGGAGAGAGTTAGCACACACTTCATCTACAAACTTTGGCCAAAAAACTTCTGAATTTTCACTTTTTGAAATATGGCGACCCTACAATACAACCTCCCCTGTGGTCACTGTGTGTATGGAAACATTACACTGAACTTTGACAACACTGTGATTTGGGTAGTATTGCTTCTTTTGCACAGAGTGCTGGTACATTTCTAGTTGCAGGCCGTGGGGTGGGTGGCTTCATCCTCTCAAAGCTCATCTTATTTTAAAATGCCCACTGCTGCGTCTATCAAAGCTGGCTGTATAGCTGCAGGCCTCATAAAGCGAGTGCTTTTTTGGTGATGGTGATAGATGCAAATCACCATCCTGGAAATGAGTTGGAGGAATTGGCTCTGAGGGTAGCATTCATGGGAGCCATAAAACATTAAGAGGAAGCACCTAGATATATATATTGCATGTTGAATTGAAAGTTCCTGCTCAGAAAAAAAAATGTGCTCAGGTTGCAGTCTCTAGTAGTATTAATTACTGATGGGAGCCACAATGAGGCATGATGCAAAGATCTGGATCCTGTCCCTTCATTAGCGCTTTCCTATTAACCTTGAGTGGAGTCATTTTTAAGTCCAGCAGGCAAGACACTTTTTTTTAAATTTGTAAGCATTTCTGCTTTATTGTTGAATGCTTTCTCATTGCCTTTGTTCAGTGTAAAAGGCTCTCTGTGTAATACAATTTAAAATATTTACTGTTTAGCTGCTTAATTTTGTCTTCCTAGAGGTTGGCTGATGCCACCCTCAGCAGCAGTTAATATATACCTCTGAGCGCATGACGTGACCTTTCTCCAACTCATGCGGCATGCCTGACTTCATTCTCCAATCATATTAAACAGGTGAAATTATCCTCTGAAAGAGCGCAACTCGAAATGGGCAAGGTTTGTTTGGGATTTTTCACCCCTTCTGCAGAGCTATGGCAAGTGGTTAGTATGAAATGCATCAGGAGGAACGAAAGGTGCAGAGTCCATTTCTCACACATTGTTCCTCTGGCGTGAAATAAATTTAAACAAAATTGTGCCCTCCCTCCCTCCCTCCCCTCTCTCCCTCCCCTCTCTCTAAAATTGGGCTTTTGAGGGGGGTATTTTTGATACTTATTCTGCTTTCTTATTAACCCCCACAATGTTTTGTAATGAGCAAAATGCTTTGCAATCTTTATACAACTTGAAACTCACTTTTTGGAAGCCTTTTAAATTGTATAATGGCATAAGCTTTTGCACAGACAACAACAAACTTCATCAGATAGCGAGCAGGAACTTAGCTTCTGTTGAAGCGGATCAGGGCCTACAAAAGCTCCTGCAATTTCATATTAAACATTTCTAAAAAGTGAGTCCCGTGGTGCCATTGAATACAATTCTTTCTCTTTGTTATAGAAGACTAATGTGGCTTTCATGTGCTACGTAAACAACTTGCGAACTTTCATGTTATATTTATACAACTTGCGAACTTTCATATTATACAACTTGTTGAACTTTTACCATATTGGTGTCCCACGTTTCGGCTCAAGGGGGAGGTTATACCATTTCATCCTCACAACAAACCCACAACTAGTTACACACATAGGGACTGATTAGCCCCAAATCATGGAGAGAGCTCAATGACTGAGCACGGACAATCCCAGCCCAAAAAAGCTAACCACACAGGCTCTCCCACTACGTCCACCAGTACTATTTCAATTCTACAAAAACAGGAAACTGATACTGCGAAACAGCAAGTTGCACATAGTTTAACAGTAAATTCATGGATAATTTTGACCGGGGAGGGAGCATTTAAGTCAAAGGCCAACATGCTTTCACTGGGTCTGGCTTTTGAGATGGCTCTCTCACTGATTTATTACAGTCGCACTGTGTTAGTCTTGTGGGAGGTATATCCTATTGTGTGCCTGATTAGCCAAATTCAATTCCCAGAGTATGCAATGCTCTCAGGAAACTGCATCATGGCGAGGGGAGGTGTGAGCTGGTATAGTTTAGTTGCCAAGAGCATGGACTCCAGCCTAAAAGACCCCGGTTCATGTCCCAGTAGCCCTATCATTGTCAGTATGATTCAATGGGCCGTCTTTCCTATTGGGCTTACTGGTGCATTGCGCCAGGGCGCTGGCCTCTCAGGGGCGCCCCCGCGAATGAGGGAGCTGCATGGCTTTGCGGTGGCCTCCCCTTTCCCTGTATGCCCGCCAGCTGTGCCCCGTCAACCATATGGCTGGCAGGCATGCAGCTTGGCTCCCAAGCCTCCATGGAAGGAGAGCGATCCCTGCAGAGGCTTAGGGTAGAAGCTGCGCCCCACCAACTATATGGCTGGCATGCATGCAGCTTCCTTCCCAAGCCTCCGCAGGAGGAGAGCAACCCCTGCAGAGGCTTGGGAAAAGGTCGAGAACTCTGGGAAAGGGGGGGCGGCGGAGGGATCTTTGCAGCACAGCGCCGGATATGTTTAAGACGGCCCTGTCTCTCTCCAAGCTGAGAGTCGTTATGAGGAATTCTGAGATATACAAAATGCTTAGAGTTTTTGATTAAAGCCCTATCAAAATGCCAAGTAACAAGATGATCTCATGTCCAGGTATTCCTTTAGCCCAGGGTGGTCAACCTTTTTCAGCTTGAGGCCTGTAGGGAAGCAATGAGCATAGTCCAGAGTAGGGCAACCAAAATGGTCAAAGGCCTGGAAACAATGCCTTATGAGGAGCGGCTTAGGGAGCTGGGTATGTTTAGCCTGGAGAAGAGAAGTTTAAGGGGTGATATGATAGCCATGTTCAAATATATAAAAGGATGTCATATGGAGGAGGGAGAAAGATTGTTTTCTGCTGCTCCAGAGAAGCGGACACGGAGCAATGGATTCAAACTACAAGAAAGAAGATTCCACCTAAACATTAGGAAGAACTTCCTGACAGTAAGAGCTGTTTGGCAGTGGAATTTGCTACCAAGGAGTGTGGCGGAGTCTCCTTCTTTGGAGGTCTTTAAGCGGAGGCTTGACAGCCATATGTCAAGAATGCTTTGATGGTGTTTCCTGCTTGGCAGGGGGTTGGACTGGATGGCCCTTGTGGTCTCTTCCAACTCTATGATTCTATGATTCTAGCCATAGTGTGACTGGTACATGCTCACATGCACACTTACAACACACAAACAAATACCCACCAAATATGCACATAGAACAGGGAGAGGGAGAGAGACCACACACATACACTGACCACACATAATACGGATGACACACATGCAATCACCCACACATAAACCCACACATAGAGCACTGCAATGAGTAGAAGAGGAACACTGTGCCTTGCTCTCCAGCTGAGCCTACTGATCTTGGAAATGACGCCACCTGCACAGCCAATGGTTGACTACCTCTCTCTTCCTGAGCCCAAGACCTTCAACATCAAGCAGTGATGAAAAAAGCACCTGTGCTCCAAGGCCCTTCAGCTTCCTACCCAGAAATAAAGACTACAAATAGATTTTATTTCAGCAATGGCCATTTTAATTTGCCCTTTCTGTGACAGCTGCAGTGGGTAGAGCACGAGGCTCTTAATCTCAGGATTCCTGCATTTCAGGGAGTTGGACTGGATGATCTTTGTGGTCCCTTCCAACTCTACAGTTCTATGAGCCTATGGGTCTATGTATCTGTGATGCTGGTTATTATACCTTGGATTGTGATCACATTGCATCTGGATCTTATTGAACTGTTTCCTTCCTTCCCGACAGTTGTTAGGATTTGGATATTAGCAAAACAAAGGCATAAACAGAAAGCATAAGAAGTGCAAGCATTTTATGTTATCAATCCAGATATATGTTATGGCCTTGGTCCAGTATACCTGAAGGAGCGTCTCCACCTCCATCATTCTGCCCGAGCATAAATATATTATTATTATTATTATTATTATTATTATTATTATTATTATTATTATCAGGGTTTCATTTGGTAAGGGCTGACCTTCTCTTTAACTGTTGAAATTCCTCAGCATTGGCTAACCATCATGTTTTTGCCAGCATCTCTAAATCACATGGAAAGGTCATGTTGGTTGCATTCACAGGCCTGACAGGGGCTAACTTGGAATAATTTTATTCCAACTATTTGTATATCGCTTAATCACAGTCATCTCAAAAGCAGTCCTTTCTAATTCCCTATTGTGCAATCTATTTAGCCATCCATTCCACTTTTTGCAATGACAACATTCACAAGTGACACATGCCAGAATAAAAGGAATTTTGAAGATACAGTTACACACTAGATGTTTCCTGTGCATTTGTTGCTAGATTTATTACCATATTTTTATTTTTTGCTGTATGATTTTGCTGTATAATTCACACCTGCTAAATGACAGCAGAGAAATCCGGGGATCTTTTTTATGGCTGTTTCCCCAAAGATGCATGGAAGAGACAGGGTGAGTGTATTTTCTGAAAAGGAGTGTAGATTGCTTTCTCTATCTGGTCAGAAATGGGTGGGGTGTTGTTTGTTTGTTTGTTTGTTTGTTTGTTTGTTTGTTTTAAATCCATGAGGATTAGGGTGAGGAGAAATTAGGTTCTTCTTTTCAACTGAGTTCCTTTCATCTTTTATGCAGAAAAGGAAAGTGGTGCCAAATAATAATAATAATAATAATAATAATAATAATAATAATAGTAATTCATTCTTGTTGATGAAACCTCTAAGGAACCTCACAGACATGAAAACCCAAAACAACAATTGCAATATATTTTTATTTTCATTTTGTTTGACTGCTTGGCACCTTTGGCAAGCTGGAACTTCATAGGTTCCAAGAGTGTTAAAATACCTCAGATACTACCAAGCCAAGACATTTAAGGAATCTAAATAAACCTCCAAGGTTCCCATGAACAGCTTTGTAGTTGTGCCAAGCACAGTCTGCCAACAAAGCCAGTTTTCATCAAAATCAGCAAAGCTAGATTCTGTATTTGCTGCAAAGAAACAAAATGAACACCAACATGAACTACCGTACCAATATATTTAGTTTTGAAAGGCCACAAGGGGGCTTCCTGATGTATCCATGGCAATGTCTTCTGCTTCTCCTACTCTTTACTGACTCTTCATAGGCAAACACACACACACACACACACACACACACACACACAAATAACCCAGTATTTACACAATCCAGCTCTACATTTTTTGCGTGTGAAGACCCCCAAAACCACCCCCAAATGAAGACACAATAGACACAGATATTAGTTTAAGGTTTTTGGCATTAGATTTTGGCCACAACTCTTATTGATTACAGCATGAGAGTGGTTGCTTAGGCATTGGTTCCAGACTACCTGAACCTGCACGGTGGCAGTGTAGGGAGAGAATTGCCAATTGTATTATTGAGTTAATTCTGATCCTATGGTTTGCATTGCCTGCATTGTATAATTGTGAGCGTATGGCTTAGCCTGCCCCCCATATATCCCCCTGGGATGTCTTGCTTAAAATGCTTTTTTTTCTTCGCCTCTCTCTGTGTGCCAAAGGGTAAGCCAGACAGAATGCCCTGCTAAGCTATCAAGGCCAGATGACTGTCTTGTCTGACGCTATCAGCCTGACGCACAGAACAGGCAAGCCCCCACTCAAGGCTGCTGGAAGATGCTACTGGGGTAGCATGAGTCAGCATGTGTTTATGCACAGGACCGGACACAGGAAGATCCTTATATGTACTTGTGACCCCCTTGTGTGCGCACATTTACAGAGGAGGGGGAAAGGAGCCCAAGAAGTGTATAAGCAGCTTTGCAATTTGTGTTTCTTTACTCTTGTGAGCTGATCAGCTGGAGTCTCTTATTAATAAGAAATTAAATTATTTCTCTGAACTCAACCCCCGGTGTCATTATTGACGGTCTCTGTCCTGCCTGGGCGCAACTTAAAGGACCCTTAGTAGCTGATAAGGCTGCAGCAGGAACAGGACTGACTCTGGGGACCACCAGAGGTCAGTAAGGGAAAGCATCCTGGGGGAGCGAGAACTCCTTCCATCTCACAGCTCACCCCAGATGCTCCCAGGGACTCTGGTGTGGCCCTAGCCCCTTGACAGGGTTCGGAAAAAAGCAAGGCAAGCCCCTGGATTCCTTTAATGGGATTCCCTAGCAGCAACAATGGAGGGGCAGGCACAGCCAGGCACGTCCCCTCCCCAAAACATTGAACCAAACGCCTAACCACCAACCTTACAAAGTTGTGACAATTTGCTACACGGTAGGCAAAACCCAAGTGGCACCAGCCAATCAGCCAAATGGCAAAATTCCTACCAGGCCCCTGCTCCAAAACAGATGACCCCTAGACAGGCATAGCAAGGCCATAATAATAACCCTAATATAGGGAGAGGAGGGCGGGTGATCCGCTGCACATCGCAAGAAAGTGAAACTCTCCAGCGACGTACAGCAGCTTAAGTAGCCCCGCAGCAGCCAATAGCCAACCCAACTGACCAAATTTCTGCCCCAGCAACAGAGGGGCAACCGATAGGGCATTGTGGCCATCCAAACGGTCCCGCCCCACAACAGGGGGGCAGTTTCTGGTGATCTCACCACAACATGTGCCCTCCATGATGGAGGACCCGACTTATGGGAGGTTATTTATATTCCTTTCTTCATTTCAGCCTGTGCCTGCCCCAAATTATTCTTTCTCTAAGTGTGCATTATAATGTAGATTTCTGTAGGATCACCACCAAAACTACCTGGCAAAGTTCAGAGTCATGTCATTTAAAATCAAGCTTAGCATTCTGGCACATTTTCTATACACTTAAAAAAAAAGTAAGCCTGGAAGCACCAGAAACAAAAATAAGTGTTTTCCCACAAAACAAAAATAAGTGTTTTCCCACAAGGCACCAAAGGGAAGAGAAGAATTGCCAAGGCTAAGGTAATGGTTCTGTGGTGGCTAATCGAAAATTAACAGAATCTTACAAGAAGATGAAAAGACACAGCTGAGAATAACAGTCTGAGAAATTCTGTTATAATATACCATTTTGGAATCATCCCCAACTGTTGGGAGATTTCCGGCTACCATGGGAAACATTCAACAAAGTGTCATGTTCCATCTTCCCCAACTTTGAGCACAACTGTGGATCGAATCCAAATATTTCACCATTGTTGAAGGAAGCATCCAGTCCTTCCTTAATGGTGTGATCTGACTGGGCGACATAAAAGACTACCCCAAATCATCCCGATTCACCTGATGCACACCCCGAAAAATAGTGTTCACATATTGATGCTTGCTTCGTCCTGTTTTGAGACTATCACTACTTACGCAAATGCTCTGTTTTATTAGCCCATGTGCTTTAGATGCTGTTGTTTCTCCCCCTGTGTTTGCTGCTAGCCATGCAGACTTTGGGATCAAAAAGGGATATGAGATGCTAACAGGGTGCCAAGCACTGAGTGGTGCTCTGTCTTGGCCTGCAGAGATTTAGAATAATTCTGCAAGCCTGTACTTAGCAAGAACATTTGGTTATCATTGTCATGGTTTTCATTCACACCTTTCCTGCTGGTGGTGGTGTGAAACAAGGTGACAGTAGGTCAGTGGGCAACAATTATAACCACCCAAGAGATCCAAAGAGAAACAAACAAAACCCCACTTCTAAAGGACCTCACAGTCTATCAAGTTAAATTGACAAACAGCTCTCTCAGTTGCATCTTAATAACCAGACATATTGATCAGGAACTAATCAAGTAGAAAGATGATGAGCTGCAGTTTCCCCCAGTTGGATCATGCAGAATTAGACCTAAAGTTTGGTAAGAGAAAACATTTTATGTTAGAAAGTGGTTGCTGGAGGAATTCAGTGCAATATCTGGGTTTGATGCAGGCTGCATTTAGTGGTGCCACAGAGATAAATGGTGGTGGTGGTGGTGGTGGGATCTCCAACTGAGTATCCTTTTCTTACCCTGCTTTTAAAGGGTGCGTTAATAAAGAAATGTGAAACAGGACAGGTGAAAATACCAACTCTGTATTAAATATGGAGAATGTGAATGCAAATCCTTCCTGAGCATTCATTATGTTCAGCTTTATCAAGCAAACAATGGATTTTTAAGAGTTATAACAATGGGACTCCTATTTTTGAGATATAAATCTGTCCCTCTTGCCAGTAATATCAGCCCCTGAATATTCAATACTGTCATTATTATTATTATTATTATTATTATATTATAAAATTAAACTTTATTGAATTACACATTAAAAATACATTCACAATTACACCCCAAAAAATAAACAAAAATGTCCAAATCATAACAATAACAAAACTTTTAAAAAGAACAAAAAACAAAAAGACAAACAAAATCACACATTTACAAAAAAGTAGAAATAGTAATCATCATAAACATAATCATAATCATAAGTTAATTCATAAAGAACATAAACATAATCCTAAATTAAATCATAAAAATTTTTAACGAATTCTTGCATTCATTCTTTCTTCCATACCCAAAATTCCCATGCTGTCCTTTTCTTAAGATTAAATCTTCTACCCCCTACCCCCCCACCCTCTCCTACTTCCAGCCTTTCCTATATATTGAGTTATTCCATTCTTGATTAACGCATGCTTATTTCCAATTTCTCCTTTTCTTTAATTTCCTCACCCTTCATAAATCTGCCACAAGATTCGCTTTCTCTACCTTATTTTTAAAATATATATCAAAGGACTCCCAATCTTTTCCTGCTTTCTCTTTCCCTATTGAATATTCAATACTGTCTAGTATGTTTCTTCTTCTTGAGTTAATGACTACATAAAATAATGCAAGTCGACACACTCTATGGAAAGAAAGTGAGTTCAATGATTCTGTGATGGGGTATGTCCCCTTATATGACGTCAGCACGCTGTTCCTGACCAGTTCACTCATAAGACCAGAGTCAGGTCTTGCCCAACCATGAAGAAGAGTTATGTGGCCCCCTTGGGTGGCAAATTATAGCTGCCATAGCAAATGGCTGGAAGCAACAACCACATGATTGTGATAACCAGAATACAGAAATGATTGAGGTCCATTGTGACAGAAGTGTCCTTAGTAGACAAGATGAGTTAAACAGCATTCAATGGGAAGTGAATTGAGACTGTGTGAGCAAACTCTTTATTTTCTCTGAAGCTGATGGACAGCTCACTTGGAAGAAGCCAAGGGTGAATGCCAATGTTCCACTCTGCCCAGTGGAAACTTTCATTGTGTATGGAAACAATTTTGCCCAATGCTACAAAAGTGTTTGTAATTGATTTGCTTCCCAAAACACAGTACCTAAGTTGGGGGACATAACATGACTCACTTCGACGACCTCCAGTTTTGCTCTGTGTTACAGAATTCCATGCCATTCTCTCATCCTTGAAGCAGACAGAAAATTGCAGTTATATAGAGCATGGCTTTCTGTATGTATTGCCTCCCTTTAATGATACTGAGAAAACTATATGACCAAATTCAGGCACCCCCAAACTCAGCCCTCCAGATCTTTCGGGACTACACTTCCCATCATTCCTGACCACTGGTCCTGTTAGCTAAGGATTATGGGAGTTGTAGTCCCAAAACATCTGGAGGGCCAAGTTTGGAGATGCCTGACCTAATTTATTGATCTCAGCAAAGTCCTATATACGTAGCTCAGTGGCCCTTTAGTAGTTAGCCTGGTTCATTCGAAACACATTACTGGATTTCTGAAACCTAGAATTGTACTGTAGTTTTTAATCTGATTTAGAGGATGTTCATTACTTCTTCATACCTGGAGGTAAGTGTTCAGCAAGGAGCCATCTAATATCCAAGAAGCAATATCAAACTTCATGTGAGTGGACTTCCCCTTCTTCCCTGTATCCTCTCCAAATCTGCTCCAGTGGATCCTCCAACCCTTTGGATTAGACTTGGGGGGCAGGGATTCTGGGCAGGAAGGAGAGAACCAAGAATACTTTTCAGGATTACGTGTGAAATGAATGGCAGTGGCATCAATGGCATCTAACCTGAATTAAGTTATGTGCACCATGCTTCGTTTTGTCCTCAAGTTTGTTTTTGTTTTCGTTGTTGTCTCAGTTAGAAAATATTTCTTTCATTTCCACTGTGTAAAAATAAAATTGGTATGAATATCTTTATCCCCTTATAATTATCCCAATTAATTTGCAAACATTTTCTGGCTAAACCACTGGAAGTTCTGCAAAAGAAGAAGAAGCTGGTTTTCATTCCAGAGAGCTCTCTTCCAACACGTAAGCCCCTGTGCCAAAAGGATGAATACATATATTTGGATTTAGAAACAAAGTGGTGCCTGTTTTCCAAATTGACAATATGAAGCATCTTCATGATATTCCTTTTAGCATTCATTCAGTCGTGATTCAACAGTGTAGCGGTAGAGAAGGGGCAAAGTGCATTTCTGGGAAAGCAGATCGGGTGTTGTCCTTGTTAAAGTTCTTGAAGAGAAATAAGTGGTATATTTCATATCAACATTCCTGAATATCCAAAACATATGTAAATCCTATTGTAAGTGTTATCTTTCAGCTATACATTCTTAGGACGGCAGACTTCCTTTAATTTCCAGTTTATGACTCAGTTATAATACGTATATAAAAGTTATTTTTCTTCACAAAACCAGATGGGGCAGGAAGCTATTTCTCTGTAGCATGTTCTGCAGGTGAACATAGGGACATAAGAAGAGCCTGCTGGATCAGTCCATCTAGTCTAGTATCCTGTCCCCAAACTGTCCAATTGAATGCCTGTGGGAAACCAGAAAGCAAGATTCAGGCAGAAGAGCACGCTCACCTCCTACAGTTTCCAGCAAATGGTATTCAGAAGCATTGCACCCTTGTGCAAATGAATTGAAACAAAGCCTGTTTTCTATCTTACTTGTAATCCTGTACTCAAAACAAACATGAAAAATCAGTTGATCATTATGGTGTCGGAAGCCTGCTGCCAATAGAAGGAATGATGCGCTCGCCACAATATGTTGAGGTTCTACAAAAGAGAGTTATTCCAGAGCTGGAAAAGAGGTATCCTGACAGTACTGGGATATTGCAGCAGGACCTAGCCCCCTGTCACACATCGAAAGTGGTGAAGAAATTCATAACAGAGCAGAAAATACAGGTACTTGATGGGCCAGGGAATTCCCCGGACGTAAATCTCATGGAGAATTTGTGGGCTATACGCAAAAGTCGCCTCCATGCTGTAGACCTGTGGTCTTCAACCCCCGGGCCACAGACCGGTACCGGTCCGTGGATCAATTGGTACCGGGCCGCCCAAGGAACATTTAAATACAATTAAATTAAAATTATTAAATCAAAACAATATAAATAAAATATAAACAATCAATGCCCCCCCCCCTCAGCAGGCCGCAGTAAAATTATCAAACGTTGACTGGTCCGCAGCGATAAAAAGGTTGGGGAGCACTGCTGTAGACTGTACGACTATGGAGAAGCTCATTCAGGCGCTGATTCAAGTGTGGTACAGGGATCCAAAAATCAACAGTGATTGTTCAAAACTAGTAGACTCCATGCCAAAAGGTGTTCAAATGCTGCTTAAAAATAGCGGAGGTCATAACCGTTACTAATGTACGTATTTGTGAGTTTTGTTCATGTATACAGTGGTACCTCGGTTTAAGTACACAATTGGTTCTGGAAGTCTGTACTTAACCTGAAGCGTACTTAACCTGAAGCAAACTTTCCCATTGAAAGTAATGGAAAGTGGATTAATCCGTTCCAGACGGTCCACGGAGTACTTAAACTGGAGCGTACTTAACCTGAAGCGAACTTTCCCATCGAAAGTAAAGGGAAGTGGATTAATCCGTTCCAGACGGGTCTGCGGAGTACTCAACCTGAAGCGTACCTAACCCGAAGTATGACTGTAATTGGTTCTGGAAGTCCGTACTTAACCTGAAGCGTACTTAACCTGAAGCGAACTTTCCCATTGAAAGTAATGGAAAGTGGATTAATCCGTTCCAGATGGGTCCGCGGAGTACTTAAACTGAAAGTACTCAAAGCGACGCGTACTTAAACCGAGGTATGACTGTATGTGAGTTTTGTACAATAAACTACATTGTTTGTTTCAATTAATTTGCTCAAGGGTATACTGCCTCCAGCTGTGAAGGCCTAGCCTAGCCATGAGCTAGCAGTCATTGATAGCCTTATCCTCCATGAATTCTCTTTATCCTCCATGGTGCCATCTACGCATAAATTTAGGACTATCTAAATCACTTTAACTACTAAAATATGTACCCTAGCTTATTTCAGTTGACCATTGTTGTGAGTTAAGTAGTTACAACAAAAGGGATTGTGTGTGCATATATAAGGAGAGCATGGATAGCTTAGTTGGTAGAGCAAGAGACCTCTTCATCTCAGGGTCATGGGTTTGAGCCCCATGCTGGGCAAAAAGATTCCTGCATTGCAGAAGGTTGAACTAGTTGACCCTCCTGGTACCTTCTAACTCAACAATTCTATGATATATGTAGCCTCCTAAGCATCTTTCCCATTCAACAGCGGGGACACACTGAATGGGGCAAGACACAGGGGCAGGTCATGTACGTGCTCTCACACAGAGATACAATGTTTGCGTGCCGAGGCACCAAGAGGACCCCCCAATAACTCACACAGACACCATAATTTTTGTTAAGATTTTTGGCATTAAAATTTGGCCACAACTTTTTTATTAAAATACAATCAAAATGTGAGTGGTTGCTTAGTCATTGGTTCCCAGCCATCTGTCTCCCGCCTGGGACAGATCTGACTCCCTCTAGCCTAGTAGGGGAGTCAGTAAGTAAGCACCCCCTGAGAAAGGACGGGGCAGGGGGCACAAGCCCTTCTTTGTCCTCTTCCCAGATGCTCCCCGAGGCTCATGCGTGGTGCTCACCCCTAGCGGGGATAAACAGACAAACATGTGGAGCCCGGAATTCCTTTAACGGAATGCTTCTCTATGGCAGCAGCAATCACATGAGGGTCAGGCCCAGCCAAAATCCGTACCCCTTGACCAATTTATTTGAACCAATGACTAACCGCAACCTTACAAGTTGTGACTAATTGCAGCATGGTAGGCAAAAACCACCTGACAACAGCCAATCAGCCAAGTGGCAAAATTCCTACCAGGCCCCTGAATGCAGGCGACAGGCACTGCAAGGTCAAAGCAAAGGGGCCTAAAGAAAGCAGAGGGTGGGCAGGAGATTCGAAGCGAGCAGCAAAGAGATAGCACAAACTGCTCCTTCGGTTTAAACATAGCAAGGGCTGTCAATCAACAAATTGCAACAAGCAAAAATCCCCAGCAACAATCAAACCTCCAAACAAAGCCAAAGATCATCCAAACAGACCCACCCCCAAAGACCTGGGTCGGCTTGTTAGCCCTGCCGCAACCCATGCTCTCTCCTATGGAGAGAACCTGCTTTGTGTTCAGGCCTGAAAAATGCCTACTGTGTACTAAAGACTATATCCAATGAGACATTTGTTTCCTCACCCTGTGCCCCCAAATTTTCCGCTCTGAAGAGACCCCCAAATCACTCTGGGGATGATTTTGAAGGCATGGGGGTACTGGAGGGGGCCGAAGAGGAAGCTCTGTTGTGTCACTAGGTACAGCCCTCACTTTCAGGGATAACTAGCAGCAGCCTGATTCAGTCAAGCATATTGTATATACTGAAGCCCTTATCTGAAAAGTGGGTGTATATGTACGCGTGTGTGTTTGTGTGTGTGTGTGTGTGTGTGTGTGTGTGTGTGTGTGTGTAATAAAACACTTTAAGCAAATGTATATATTGTTGCTGTTTTGCGTCATTCTTTATCTGACAGGTGCTTTAAAAGATACATCTTTTTTGTGAGCCTATTGCTGGGGGACTATCTGGGTAATTCCTATATAGGAAGCAGCCCTCAGTTCAAATTAAGCCTATACAAAACTCCACAGTTAAACATTGCGACCATATTTATGCTGAAAGCAAGTGAGCAACGGTTTTCAAAAATTTCATCTTGTTTTACTACACCTAGATTTATTATTATTATTTTATGGTTTAGAGCTCAAGATATTCCCTTTTACCACCCTGACTGGGGAGATGAATTCCACTGGGAATGTAACTGAGACAAGCACACTTAAGTGTGGGCAAAAGCAGTTTCATAAATCCAAAACGACGCATACTTATGCACTTAATGTGTGACCTCAGTTTTTCCACGTAAATAATGTCATATTTGTGAGGAAGGGGGCCCCTGTGAAATTTTCATGAATAGATCCATTATGTTGCACCTGACCTGTAATCATTTTAGCCACTGCGATTTGTATGTAACCAAATGTTTTACAATGCTAAATCACATTAAGACACTCCATTTCACAGTGAGTCAGGCTGCAATAAGTTTAATCAACTTGCACTGATTCTACCAAGAAGGGGGGGGGGAGTTCCTTCATGAAGACTGAAGTGTCAAGGGATTTTTAGTTCAAGCTTTTCAGCAGGGGAGGCCATTCCAAAATATTTTCAGAGCCCCTCAGCTCCTTACACTCTAAAAAAGTGATCATTTAGGATTTTTTTTAATTGCAACAATATATACTTTCTGGCAGGAAAGAACTGTGTTAATGGTGGCGGGGGGGGGGGGGGACTGGAGTCCAGAGAGACCTCCTGGAACAATTTGAGGAAGGTCTAAGTTATTTGAGGGCCATATTGGTCTCCAAGAAAAATACTCAAGAGAAACCCGAAGTCCTCTGAGGGGAAATATTAGCAGATAGTCATGAAAGGAAAACTTGATTATTAATTATGCCTCCTTCCCGTTTTATTTTTCAGTTTAATATGTCCTGTATAGTTCGACATTGATAAAAATGACAGGAAATGTTCCTGCTCACTTGAAATTATTGCTGCGACCAGCCCCACATCTGCTTCACGAGCCCTCATGAAATGTGAGCCATGAATATCTAATAATGCTATTCATAGCTTGGGTTGGCACTTGAGACATTCCACACTCCATTCAGGGTGTTTCATATAATTATTCTCCACAGACTTTCACTTCAAGCCTTACAAAAATATAAACTTCAATTTGGTTTTAAAAATCATGGTTCATCCTCTTGGGCATGCCCCTCTAAGGAAGCCAAGCTTCTTTGACTCCTCAGCACGATCATATTGTTACCTCATTGTTAAGACATATGATTTCTGTGTCCTCCCTGCCCCCCCCCCCCCACCTCATGGTTATGCAGTTGCCAACGTTTTCTGGCAGGGCTCATGTGTCTTTAATAATTGCCTGACAGGCAGAAACACAGCGCAGGAAGCTTTTCCTGGCACGGAAATGCAGCAGGGAACATTTCACCTGCTAAATTTCTCCAGCTGTTAGACACAGAAGCCCTGCCAGGAAAAGGTAGTTGGCAACCCTTCGGGGTTCCGAGCCTGGAATAACAATTCTGAACTCGCTTCAGCTGGTGGTTTGCTTATGCAAACAAAAACTGAACCCAAATGGGTTTGAATTAAGCTTTGCACAGCTTGTGTGTTTAGGGTGACGGAAGGAAAGCAACCTGCTTGTGTGTCCTTAAGAATGTGAGGACATCCATATTAGCGTCACCCAGGCATTCTTCCAAACCGTGGGGGCCATGGATCAGAGCCTTCAATGCCCCTTTCATATCATGGGAAGGTCCTTAAGATAAGATGACCATTCAGCACTCGACGGTTAATGTTAGCAGTTTAAATCTTCGATCTTGGAACCAATGCACCAGACTTGATGGGGGGCAGGACTAGGAAACCACTGGCATAGATAACATTTGAGGGATATCCCAGGTACCCAGACCCTCTCGGAGATCCAGAGAGAGAGGGCCCAGGCCACCTCCAGCTTTGGAGGGCCCTAGCTGTAACAAAAAATAAATAAAATGATGGCACAAAGAAACAAATTTTAAAAGTGAGTGGTCTGTTGAGCTGAGAGGGCACATTCACCTCTGTCGAATCCTGCGCCATCTGAACCAATATATCTTCACTAAACTTTATGTATTGTTAAAGCTCTTTAACATGACAAAAATCTATATTTGTATGTATTTTGCATGTTCACACCTCTTATTTGCTTAAAAATGGCAGCCTCTTGTGACCCATTCTGGTTCGATGTGCATATACAAGCAAGTTTGCAAAACTGACCAAATCTTTTTTTCTTTCTTTAATAAATTGGAAGCCCCCTTTGAGCTCGAGGCTTTGGGCCAAATGGTTCTCCTTTCCCACACTTGCCCCTGCAGCTACTCTACATCGTATAGTAGCAATCCTGATCATTAAGAAACTTGCAGTTGGGAAGCCTTGCGACTATTATGCAGCACAGCAGGGTGGTCATGCCTGATAAAAGTGGTCCTGTAGCTTCTTCTTTTTTGCACTTTTCCCTTTTGTTAACACCCCAGTCGCAGAATAAGTATAAGGCAGCAGCATGCTTGGCAAGCCCTTTTAGTAAAATGTAGCTTTTCAAAGGTTTTTGTGAAAGACAGAACACTCCTTGCATGAGCCAATTTGAGTTTCTGTCCTGTTCTGCTTTATTTATGCAGGAATCTCAACTTAAGCATTATTGTTTTATTATTTATTTATTCAACTAATACCCAGAGGTTTCAGGGCGGTTCAAACAAGGCCACAACATATAAAATCAAACCAAAAGCAATAACCCAATAACCCGCCCCCCCAAAAGCCACATTCTAAAAGGGTATTGGATGTCAATAAGAACAACCAAAAGGTAAAGGTAAAGGTACCCCGACAGTTCAGTCCAGTCGTGAATGACTCTGGAGTTGCAGCGCTCAGGGGCGTAGCGAGGTGCTGCGACACCCGGGGACGTGGCATCACTACGTAACGACGCCTGTGATCCCCTCTACGGTGTACGCATGTGCAGCGGGATGCTGCACATTCGTGCTATGTACAGGGGGATCGTGCCACCCTGCGACTTCTAAACGGAGCCTAAATGGAACGTTCAGGCTCAGGCGCCGATCGCGGGGCGGGGACGCGGGCCCTGAGTGCCACCCCTCCCTCCAGCAGGCACCCGCGCGGCACCCGATCTCTCGGCCGGCGCACCTTCAGCTTTTTTGTTTTTGTTTTTCGAGGCTGCCGTGCAGAGGCGAGGGGCGGGGACCCCGAGTGACACCCCCTCCAGGGCGGTACCCGGGGCAGACTGCCCCCCGCCCCCCACTTGCTCCATCCCTCAACTCACTTTACAGGCCGAGGGAGCTGGCATGTGTTCACTTCCACAGACAGTTTTTCCGGGTCATGTGGCCAGCATGACTAAGCAGCTTCTGGCGAAACCAGAGCAGCGCACGGAAATGCCGTTTACCTTCCTGCCATGGCGGTACCAATTTATCTACTTGCACTGCGTGCTTTCGAACTGCTAGGTTGGCAGGAGCTGGGACGCTCACCCCATCGCGGGGATTCGAACTGCCAACCTTTTTGATCAGCAAGCCCTAGGCTCAGTGGTTTAGACCACAGCACCACCTGCGTCCCAAGAACAACCAAAGGCCTGGTTAAAAAGGAAGGTTTTTGCCTGGTGCCTAAAGGTATATAACAAAGGCGCCAGGTGAACTTCCCTGGGGAGAGCATTCCATAGACAGGGAGCCACTGTAGAGAAGGCCCGATCTCGTGTTGCCACCCTCCAGACCTCTTGAGGTGGAGGCACACAGAGGGCCTCAGAAGATGATCTCAGGGACCGGGTAGGTTCATATGGGAAGAGGCAGCCCTCGAGGTATTGGAGTCCTGAGCATCCATGGCAGATGGCCATCCAAATTCTGCTTTAAAATCTCCAAGGAAGGAGAGTCCACCACTTTCCAAAGGATCCACCACCTTCCGAGGGAAAATGCTGTTATGCAGAGAGAATGTTCCTTGTTAATACTGCAAGCAAAAAAAACCCTTGTTTGAATCAGAAAATGAATGAATGAAAGAATTGGAACTTTTCTGGATCGCTAGTTTGGCTTTAATTAGAATCCAACACGCTGCAAATTATAGGCAGAGGCTCAGTTTGTGAAATCCTAGGAGGGACAGAGTTCCATATGGCAGGCAAAGGTGTGCACACAAAACTCTTCCAACACAGAACGGCAGCACATCTTGAGAAGAGATTATTAATAATGTGAGAGTAATGATTATAGATTCTGTGCAAATGCTAACGGCTCCCACCAAAGGCCCCTTCAGCAATATCTTGCAACATGAATAACACTTTATATTTGTTTCTTTAAAATTGTTTAATTAGTTAATTACATTGGGAAGAAGTTCTTTGGGATCGTTAAGTTCAGGTTTTAAAACACAGAGATCTGAAATAATTGCCATCCGAGGGAGTCGGCAAACGTTTAGCCGCTTGGTGACCAAAACACAAATAATTACTTTGAGCAAAGAAGCTGCACTAGAAATCCATTCAGCAGATGTTGTGATTCAACATCCGGAGCCAGCTAGGCTACAGGTGAATATCCAGAGGCAATTGTTTGTGTCTTTTCCTATTAGCCTTTTCCAGGTGAACAGACATAAAGAGTGAAAACATACACAGAAATTACACACATCACTGAGCCCAATAGGTTTTTCTTCTTCTTCTAATGTCCTCTCAGCATGTATCTGTATAAAGTTGTCCAGATAATACAGTATGATGGAATTAAGTTAAGCTGCCTCTCATCTCAGAAAATGCTGTATTTGTATTTTTGAACTTTCTACCCCAAATGGAATCTCTTTAACAGTCCAACTTTAAAGCACGGCAAATTGGGATCCTTTCTCCCACACACCACACAACATCTATAGTTTCCACACCAGGAACATCCCTGCAGAGGACTAGCATCTGGAAGCAATGACAAGCCAGAGATAAGAGTTTAGAGTTGAAGATGACCACAACTTTACATGGCACATCCCTGGCTGGGCATCACATGAGTCAGGCTGACTACTGGCCAATGTCACCTCCCAACCCACTTGCTAGGTAACTAGGAGGAGATGCATAAGATATGGATCCTTTAAGATGCCTTCTCCCTCCAATGGAAAAGCTGTGACAGAACTGACATAGCCAATAAATCAGGCATCCCCAAACTGTGGCCCTCCAGATGTTTTGGCCTACAACGCCCATGATCCTTAGCTAACAGGACCAGTGGTCAGGCATGATGGGAATTGTAGTCCAAAACATCTGGAGGGCCAAAGTTTGGGGATGCCTGCAATAAATGAACAGACCCAAAGATCCTTGTAATATGGAAGGCACAAAATCTTGGCCCTTCGCTCCATTAGGCTCATGAGTATAATTCCTTCTCAGTGCTGTTAACCAGCAACCCAAGCTGTGCACAGCAAGGATGACCACACTCAAGAAAGGGTGGGTGGGGAAGTCACATCTGCAACCCAGGCCAGACCCCGTGGACTGGCAAGGGGCTGAAGGGAGCAAGATTATGCCCCCCCCAGGTGATGCCCCTGGTTCGCACACCCCAAGAGCCAGATGAAGTTGTCTATTGGTTCCAAACTTCAGTGTGGAAGTGTGATCCAAGTACCAGCTAGTTTCCGCCTGACACTACAATGCAAGCATAGAGTGGAGGTGAACTTGGTTTTATCACCTTAAAGGTAATGAGCTTCTTAAAATGGACAATTGCCGCTACCCTACCCCAAGACTTATATTCACTAGGAAAGGACCTGGGGAACAGAGGGCATGGAGAAAGCAAATCATACAGGAATGACTTGAACAAACAGATGCAACCAGAAAACTCTGGAACATCATGGGGCTCAAGGCAGATGCTATAGGGAGGACATAAAGGTAAAGGTAAAGGGGCCCCTAACCATCAGGGCCAGTCGTGTTCGACTCTAGGGTTGCGGCGCTCATCTCGCTCTATAGGCCGAGGGAGCCAGCGTTTTGTCCACAGACAGCTTCCGGGTCATGTGGCCAGCATGACAAAGCTGCTTCTGGCAAACCAGAGCAGCGCACGGAAACGCCGTTTACCTTCCCGCTGGAGCGGTTCCTATTTATCTACTTGCACTTTGATGTGCTTTTGAACTGCTAGGTGGGCAGGAGCTGGGACCGAGCAACGGAGGCTCACCCCGTTGCAGGGATTCGAACCGTCGACCTTCTGATCAGCAAGCCCTAGACTCTGTAGTTTAACCCACAGCGCCACCTGGGGAGGACATAGAAAACAGTTATTGGTGGCAACTATGGTCAATGCATCTGAACGTAAAACAGAGGTGGAAATCTGGAGAGAAGACTGGTAGCAGGTGAGCAGAGGAGGAGAAACGGGGAGAAGAGAACAGAAAAAGAAAAGGGTAACCATAATATCACCTAAAAGCATTGGGCAGTTTATCAAACAAGAGTGTTAACAAGATTAATTTCCTGCCAACATGCTTTAACCTCTCTTTGGTTTTCACAATGAATTATTGAAAGTATGGCTTTAAAAGTTAGTACACAGGTAGGTTTCTTTTTAAAATGTGAAATGCGGCATCACATTGTAATCTACGTTAGCAATTGTGAATATATTAAATGTAAAGTAAGGCTAAATAAAAGTCTCAGACCACAATCCAGCAGAGTCACAGAGTCGCATAGACATCCGTGCTAAATTCCCACTGGGTCAATGGACACCTCTGAAAGTAAAACCCAAAGTGAAGTTGGAATGTCATATGCTGCCAACCAAACTGCAATTCTATATTTTTAGTCATAGCAGTGAAGACTAACTTCCCAAACCAGTGAGGCAGTTCCTCTGTTCCTAAGTTGCTTTGGGGGAGAGGGTGTTTGTGCAAAGCATCCCTGGACCTAGTGTCACAGCCAGTGTTGGAATATACAAGGGATGCGGAGCCTGTGGCTCTCCAGATGTTTTGGACTCAAACTCCCACTAGTCACGGCCAGCCTGGCCAATGGTAAGGGATGGCAGGAGTTATAGTCCAACAGCCTCTGAAGGGCCACAGGGTCCTCTCCCCTGGAATTCACAAACAATATATTTCTCTCATCTTCATTTTCCAGTTTGCTTTTGTGGGTGCCTAAATAGCTTATTTTTTTTCTTTCTAAAGAACAAGAAAGTGCACTGACATGGCATTTAAGCCTCTAGTGTTTTGTGTTATTCCCCCACCCCACCCTTTGCAGTATTGACATTACGGTGCTTCAGAAAGTTTAGGTGTAAGAAAAGAAACTTGCCAGGGGCAGGATAGAGTCCTCCTCCATGGCTCCTCCAGTTTTTTTCTTTAACCAACTTGTGTAGGGGGGGAATCCGATGCAATGATGGAGGTGTTGGCGCTGCTACCAGCAGAAGCTGATTGAAAGAAAGAAACAGCCGTTGCAGTTCCAGCAGCACGTAATTCCCTCCTCGTTCATCTCAGAAAGTTGCTTTTTCAACTGACTGTGAGGAACTCCTCTGGAGTGTAGCTTTGAATCTGAACAAACACAAACCTGTGCTCATGTGATGTCATGTCCTTCCACTTTCGTTAATTTTACAAGTCATGCAGAAAAATCTCACTCACAACAATTAAAGGGGTGAAAAGATCTAAAGGCTACTAATTAGAAAGAGTACTTACCAGAAGTAGACTTAAATGCACTTGATTTTTAAAAGGGTTTCATAATACATGGCTTAAAGGTGAGGTCCAATTTCAGGAATTAAAGAAAATGTTGGCTCTAAGTACTGTCATTTTTTTAAGAACAGCTTTATCGAAGGGCAACTTTCTATGAGATTAGTCCCACCTGCTGCATTTTTGGGTTGTCAAGTATGTTAAAGGAACCCTATCAGGAAAAGATAACCTTAAAGCCATCATAATCTTTGTTATCACTTTAAAAGTCAACAAGACCTCTGCCCAATTTACGAATCAGAGTGAGCAGCTGAACACTCAATGCAAGGTGGCAGCTCCATGTCAAGTTTGTTAAGTTGCATTCGGGATCTATTCGGGATCAGATCTGTGCTGAACTCTAAAGCGCAGCAGGAGGCCTTGTCATATCTAATCCTAACTTCTTAAAAGGGTAAACAGAGTCACTGCGAACAGTGTGAAAAACAAAAGGACAGCAGAGTGCTCTCCCCAGCAGGAGCTACAGTCATAATTCTCTTCTGTGTTCATATATATTCATTTCTTGAGCCTCAACGAAAGTGTTCAGCTCGATCCTATAGTACAACTAATTTAGCCACAAGGTTGTCCGTTTCTTTGAAAACAAATACTCCTCCCTGCATAAGAGACAAATTGTAGGGTCGGCATTAAACAGGCATCCCCAAACTTTGGCCCTCCAGATGTTTTGGCCTACAACTCCCATGATCCCTAGCTAACAAGGCCAGTGGTCGGGGAAGATGGGAATTGTAGTCCAAAACATCTGGAGGGCCAAAGTTTGGGGGTGCCTGGCATTAAACAACCACCATGAAGGTTAATGGCCAAAGTGAATCTGGAGGTATTTTAGCTCCAATTCCCCATTCATCATCTATAGGATCAACAAAATTGAAGGTGATTATTGCTGCTACAAGCTAAGATCAGTTTTAAAAGATGTTTGCATCTGTAATCTGTAAAACAAGAGCAGCTACACTGAGATTTAGCTTTTTTCCTTAGATTAATATCTGATTTTCTACCAAAGAAGATACATGACACGTTCTGTTAAGTTTCTAATTGTATCTACCATAAACCTCCACTACGCTGAAATATGATCTCTAATAATTTTTTAGCTTGAACTTCCTACACATAATCCATGTGACTACATGGGCTTCACTGAAAACAGTTAAAGCAATTCGTTTCACTTACGTAGAAGAATAAATCAATGCTTAATTATCTGTGGTTTATTATTAACAGCACTGGTGAGCTGACCATATGCCATGACTTCATCTTTTTGCAAAGAAAAATAATAATAATATACTGGTTGTTTTCATTATTCCTTTCAATGCTCAGAAAGGTTTTCAATGAAAGGAAGAGTTTTGGTGTGTTCTTTTACAATGTAACCCAATGATAAAGAATAAAGATTAATAATAATCATTCACTGCCATTGCATTAAAAAAATTCCTGTCATGTTGTTATATAAAGAACATTAATTTCCCATTTTTATAGGTGCTTTTTATAGGTGCAGATGGTGAAATTTTTCATGGGTTCCTTCTCAGGGTACATGTTTGTGTGGCATAACTTGTTTCATACAAACATTTCAGTTCTCAAAGAAGGTGGCACATACAGAGTTCTGAGATATATGAGATGGATATATATGAGATGAATGTCAGGAACAAAAAGACAGAGCTCCGTTTTTATTTTTATTTTAGATTTAATTGAGTCCATGCCACATATTCCTATGAAGTCACTACACTCCCCCAAACAGTTCAGGTTTTGATCTTCTGCCAGCACAGACCTAACTTTTTAGTAGACACTGTGGCAAAATAAAACTTTCTTGAAAACATTAAGGATTGATGAACTGCTTTGGAATATATCCAGCTGCACAGACTTTCTCCATTCCAGAGAGACCCCCCAAATCAGACACAAATTCTTGCAGAGGCGTGCATTTCTGTGGGGGCTGCAACTACTGACCCACCCTCCATTTGGCCAACAACAGGTGGAGCTTCCGAGGAATGTCAGTGGAAGTTTTGGAATCTTAAAAAAGTCAGTTCAGAAAATATTTTTTGCTTAAAAGCAGTTCCAGCAGAACTTCAAATAGAAGGTATTCTATAACTCCCCATGAGTCACATTTTAGATTTTAGATTTTATTTGCAGGTATTCCACCGTGCACAAACAATTCATTACGTTTTCCATATGAAAATTGCCCATTATGCAATTTTGGAAAACACTTAATGGGAGCAGTTATATAATAACAGAAAACCACTTCCGCATCCCAACGAAGGTGGTGTTGTGGGCGGGACCCTTCTGCACTCTCGCGATGGGGCTGGGAGTCCAGCCCCTCGCGTGCAGGGAGTTCCCGCCTACGTCACGTCCGGGCTGACCAATAAGGGCGGCTAGTGGGCGGGGCCTCACCCCCCTTTAAACAGAGCGGAGGCGGGAACTCTGCCTCTTTGCCCGCTTCCGCCTCAGCTGTTCGGATCACCCGCCCACCCACCCTTTAGGCTAGGCTGACGCTGCTATGGACTTCGGTTGGTCGCCTTGGTTGGCCTGGTAGGACTTTTCCCACTTGGGCTAGCCAAGATGGTTTTTTCGCCTACCTCATAGCAATTCGTCACAACTTTGGTTTGGCGGTTAGGCATTGGAAATTAGCATAAATTACGTCATCATCTGCCCAGAGAGTAGTGAAATATTCCGATAAAGGTGTTGGGGGCGGAGCTTGTCCTGAGCCTGCGGAGGTCAGGGCCGTAATGCACGCCCCAACGGCAGCCACAGAAGGCGGTTCCGGTAGATGTACATCACTGGGCACCTTGCTGGTGGTTACATTCTCACAGACTGCAACACACGGGTTGCAGTCAGATTTAGTGGTTAGGTTCCAATGCCTAAGCCAATACCGCTCAACATCCATAACCAATAAAGTTGTGGCCTTTTCGCCCAATTAAAATCTATACAGTGTGTCTTGTGTCTTATTTCATGGGAAGGAGGGTCATGGCCACACAATTAAATAATAACAACAATAAAAACAATGATAGGTTCATAAAACAACAACAGTAATAAATGCATTAAAAGGCAGTTGATCAAAAATTGGGCACAATAATAAATATGTCTAATGAAAGAATTCCTGGAATGTTTCTTATAAATAATTAGGTCTCCTACTATAATATGCTTATGCCACAGGGTTAGACATACCATGCCATGGAAGCAAGTACAACTGGTAAGGGGGAAATGTTCTGCACAGTCGATAAATCCTGCTGAAGGTCTCCTGTGAGGGTGTGAGGGTGACTGCAGGCTCACAGGTCAAAGTCCCCTGCCACCCCCTCCCCCTTGCATTTTGTCAATACTGCAATAATTTAGTATGCTTGTCAACTGACCAGACAAATATTGTCATTGACCAGTTTTGGAATCAGCACAAATTGGCCCAGTTCAGTTTGTGAGTCAGACAAATTGTACAGTATTTGGCGCAACTATAATTGCAGTGTTTGGCAACTTGGGAAAAGGCACAAGCTACAGAAAACATGTGGCTACCCACCCTCCAGGAAGTGTTTTGTTTTATCGACACACCAATGCGATCCCTATTGGAAGCCTCAAATGCTCCACTGAGAAAGAGAGGCTGGGAATGTTGTCAGGAGCCTCCGTGTGGAATTAGGAGTCTCTTGCTCGTTTTAGAAAATCCCACTTGAATGGAAGTGAGCTTCCCCCTCTATTTTCAAAAATTACCTAACCCATTAATGTTAAATAGCCCGCTGATATTCCAATCATCGCATGTCATCAGCTGCTGGGTTGCAGCTCACATTTTCCAGGGATTTTGGCATCCTTGTGTGGAGCTGCCGATTAATAGCAGCAATGTGCTGTTCTTCCAGCGCCAAATGTGCTGGCCAGCACCCTGAGCTTTGGGGTGGCTCATAATTGTTGCAGACAGATACATTTCCAGGGTAATCAAGCCATCAACAATAAGTGAGAGAAAAGCAGCTGCTGTATGGAGAAACGTTTCATATGTTCAGATACACCTGAATTTCAGTGTTGCCAACCGGCAAAACAGGTGTGCCCAGGTTGTTGTTGCCAAAGTGAATGAGAAGCTGTTCCTTCCTCTTGAACCTTCAACCATCCTGTGGTATCTCTGACCAGTCACATTATATAAGCTTTTGCTCTGCTCAATAATGAACCAAAGCTCTGACTGAAAGCTAAACCCACTCAGCATCTAGACTTAGAGCACATTCCCTCCTTTATAGATGTGGATAAAGGTAAAGGGACCCCTGACCATTAGGTCCAGTCGTGACCGACTCTGGGGTTGCGCGCTCATCTCGCATTATTGGCCGAGGGAGCCGGTGTACAGCTTCCAGGTCATGTGGCCAGCATGACAAAGCCACTTCTGGCAATCCAGAGCAGCACATGGAAACGCCGTTTACCTTCCCGCTGTAGCGGTTCCTATTTATCTACTTGCATTTTGACATGCTTTCGAACTGCTAGGTTGGCAGGAGCTGGGACCAAGCAACGGGAGCTCACCCCGTTGTAGGGATTCGAACTGCCGACCTTCTGATCAGCAAGCCCTAGGCTCTGTGGTTTAGCCCACAGCGCCACCTGGGTCCCATAGATGTGGATATGGCTAATTAAATAGGTACACAAGTAACCGAGGGTAGCTGTTGTTGGTTATTTTTATTGAATTAATGCTATCACTAATGGCAGCAGAAGCTCTTGTCCTCAGAAAGGCCCACCGCAGGCTTGAGCTATGCCAGAAGAAGAAAAAGCTTAAGAGCATGCACACTCTTAGCTTCCAGTTAGAAATTAATTAGGTCTTGAATTTTTTTACTCTGCTATTATTATTATATTAATCCATAGCATGCTTTTTCGGGTGATCCAGAAGCAAATTATCCAGCCAAAGATAAGCACATTTGAGTCCTCTTGGCTTTATTAAGAAATAAGTAGTACTTTAAAATTGTTTAACTTTGGCTGGATCATGCCCCGAAGGGTCAAGAGCCGGAGTTCTAATTACAATAAAACAATAAAGCTCTTCCAGGGTCCATTAATCTACATTTTTAAAAAAGTCATTTACTGAGGAGGAATTGGGCTGATAGCTCTTTGTGTTTCGCCGAATTACTATTTGGTAGTCTGTAAAAGCATTCTAGCTAAAAAGCTTGCTGGGGTTCTTTTATATATTTACAGCAGCAAAGCTTGTTAAAAGTACCTCTGTTTCGAGGCTCTCTCTTTCAGACATATGCCTCAGCTTCCAAGGGTAATGAACTCTTTTATAATAAATGCCCAGCCATAACGCGAACAATCCTCCGCTTCCAGGAACCACCTCATAATTACACGGCTTGCTATTGCATGTCAGAGGGTTGCTTCGCCTTTAATATTTGATGAAGAAATTCAGATCCCTGACAGTAAAAGTATTTAACCCAAAGGACCTAGAACCCAGACTATTTTTCTGCAAAGTAGCCATCGAGCTGCGCATTTGAGCGCCACCGCAATCCCTCGTGCATACTCATGCTCTTTGATACTCTCTCTAAGTAGATTCAACCACATGCTGTCCAGATGGAAACCTGGCTGAATCATTACATTATATTGAAATAACCCAATACCACCTGTTTCGCTTGGGGTTCCTGCCAACATTTTCCCATAAAACATTTATTTTGCTAATATTTTAGTTGGTCACCACAGAAGGACACTTGAAGTTAAAGATTTACCATGTGTGCAGCCACTCTGAACCGACCTTCTGAAAATAGAGTGGGGGGGGGGTCAATGGTTGTTCAAATGGCGGCAAATCTTCATATATCTTAAGATCTTCATGCTCACTCAGCATTATTTATTAGCATTCTGCAGATTTTTTTTTAAAATTAATCAAAGGGGCTTTCCCCCTCCCCTGGAATTTTATACTGGATAAAATAGCCCAGCTTTGCAAATAATCTTACTTCGTGTGATAATAACATAAATAATAAAGGTAAAGGGGCCCCTGACCATCAGGTCCAGTTGTGTCCGACTCTGGGGTTGCGGCGCTCATCTCGCTCTATAGGCCGAGGGAGCCGGCGTTTGTCTGCAGACAGCTTCCAGGTCACATGTCCAGCATGACAAAGCTGCTTCTGGCGAACCAGAGCAGCGCACAGAAACGATGTTTACCTTCCCGCCGGAGCGGTCCCTATTTATCTACTTGCACTTTGATGTGCTTCCAAACTGCTAGGTGGGCAGGAGCTGGGACCGAGCAACAGGAGCTCACCCCGTTGCAGGGATTCGAACCACCGACCTTCTGATCAGCAAGCCCTAGACTCTGTGGTTTAACCCGCAGCGCCACCTGGGTCCCTAACATAAATAATAGGCACAAACAATTAGCCAGGAGCTTCTTCTGCACATGCTCTAGATAAATGTGTAGCATTTGCTCAAAAGAATGGATTGTGCACATCGCTCTTTTACTAGAGCTTCTGCAAATGTCTTTGAAGTTTTGAGAAAGAACATAATAACAGTATGCTATTTAAAGTAGGCCTCTGTCTCCATCTTTGATTTAGATTTAAT
Organism: Zootoca vivipara; assembly: GCF_963506605.1. Taxonomy (NCBI): domain Eukaryota; kingdom Metazoa; phylum Chordata; class Lepidosauria; order Squamata; family Lacertidae; genus Zootoca; species Zootoca vivipara. Next base: position 6,477,468 of record NC_083278.1, on the reverse strand, counting down.
TCTTAATCTGGGATGTTATGAAATTGCCACCCTGCACCCACTGGCCCTATACTTCTCACAGTGGTACAAAAGGAGATCTCAGAAGGCGCAGCTTTTCTCATCCCTGCATAAGAAGGTGTATCTTCCAAAATTCCCTCTTCTGCACAGCTACCGGTATTAAACTGCCTCTGGTCACTTCGGGGGAACCTTCTGCCTTTTAGGAGCAGTTGCAGTTACTCAGAGTTCAAGAAACCTTGTTCCCGGGTAAGTGGTTACAGGATTACAGCCTATGTTCAAATATATCTGCACAGTAGATGAAGAAACCAGTGCAACTGCTAGTGTCCATGGATGAAAGCCAAAGTTGAGAACAGATGCTCAAAGGATGAATGGCCACATTTATAGTAACAGCAGGGTACCATTTTTATTGCAGAGATATTAACAGTTTCGTTTATTATTCAGAAATCCTAACAAACACTATCACATCTTAGGAAGACTAGGATACACAACATTGACAGAGAGAGCAAGATGTGTGACCTGGCGAGCAGACCCTGTGTTGTGGGTGGGAGCGTTTGGATAGCCACAACACCCTATTGGTGGTCCCTCGATCCTGGGTGCAATTGGGCCAGAGGGACGCCAGTCAAAGCGATCAAGGGACCTCTATTTAAGCCCATGCATGCGTCCCTGAGCTTCCTCTTTGGGGCTCTGTGCATCGGAACACCCGCCCACCTCTCCCTATATTTAGGGCTTGCGCCTGACCTTGCTATGCCGTCGTGTGTCGCCTGTCGTTGGGACAGGGGCACGGCAGGAATTTCCCCCATTTGGCTGATTGGCTGGTGCCATTTGGGTTTCGCCTGCCGTGTATCAAATCGTCACAACTTGTAAGGTTGCGGATAGGCTCTGGTTCAGGTGATGGGGTGGCAGGATGCCTAGCCATCCCTATGCGTTGGGTATGAATGAATGAATGAATGAATTTATTTATTTATACGGTCGCAGACCAGCATCAACACGCATAACATACACAAATCATAAAACACAACAAAAATACAAGGCAGTGTGAACATAACAAGGATTCAAACATAAAATTAAACTACTATTTAACGGACCCCCTGTAGTTAGCATTTAGGGGTTGGATCGTTCTGGGATACTACTTGCTTCCTGCGATTGATTGCGGAAACACAGAATTTGGCTACATTTAATGTAGTCTTGGGATTTTTGTCCTCTAACAGTAGTTTTAAACTATGATGTTCGGATTCTTTCAAGGACTTTTGCAAGACAGGTGTAATAAAAGTCAAACGTATATCTTCATACAAACGACAGCGTAAAAGTACATGTGAGGCAGTTTCTACTTCCATAGAGCCGCAAGGGCAGACCCGTGCTGTATATGGTTTACCCTCAAATCTGCCCTGTAGTAAGGCAGAAGGTAGAACATTGAATCTGACGAGGGTGAAAGACCGTCTGTATTTGGGGATCTGAATTTCTGACAGATAGTTAGCTGGGGAGAAACCTCTCCCATGGTCCCTTATTGCTGAATATTTAGTCATTTCACTCATGTGGCATTGTAATTCTACGTCCCAGATTCGCTGGCGGATTAAAGTCCTGGCTCTCTCGTATCCTGCTGCAATCAAGATCTGCGGGGAGAGTCCCAGGCTTCTTATCTTTTCAAACAGGGAGGCTTTCCAGGTAGAATGGGAGGAGTCTAACAATGTTAAATGTGCCAACCCGGTCGGGAAGAAGATAAGTTTTAGCCAAAAATGGATCTTTGCTATCCACAGCCGTGCATTGATGGATAATTGTCCGACTTCTAGTCGGACAGCTATATTGGTTACACAGGGGGGATCCCCAATAGACAGCGATAGAATTTGGTTTGGAATGCCTCGACCGGCGCGAGATTTATGCGTTGGGTATTCCGATAAAGGAATCCACGGACTCATGGTTGGTCTTGAGCCTGAGTCCAGGGGACATCTGGGTGGAGGCCAAACAGACCCCCTGCTTGCCACTGTCCCAGGTGTTCACCCGAGGCTGACCTATGGTTGGTGCCCAGGGTCAGCGCTGCCTGCAAGGGTGCAGGGAGCTAGTCGAGCCAGAGCTTATGTAACCACTCACTTGATTGTAATCAATAAAGTTGTGGCCTAAATTCTGCCAAAAACCAAACCAAAAATTAGAGTCTTGTCTGAATTCATTTCGGGGGGGGGGGTTAAAAGGTATCCACATGCAACTCCTCTTACCAAGGGTCAAATTGCGACTGGGATCTTAGCCTGTTCTGTAATTGCAGTACCGCATCAAAAACAGATTTCTCCCATCACCTACAACCTTTCAACTGGAGATGCCAGGACTTGAACTCAGGGCATTCTGCATTCAAAGCATGTGCTCTACTATCTATCTAGAAACGGGATATTTACCCAATGCCTGCAGGGCTCTGGGCCTTGACATGTGCCTGATCATGCCAACACTTAATGCAAGCTCTGCCGCCAAGCCCATGGTTGTGACTTCTGGTGGCTGTGAGGTACAGCCTCCTTTGAAAGAGAGTAATTTTTTTCTGCACCTATGCAATAGGGATTGCTGACTGATCCAGAGATGAGGTAAAATTGCTAACGCCCAGTGGAGGCTGGCTAGAAAGGAGATAAGGTCAGAGCAATTAATCATGCAGAGATGCAGCGGGTAGCCTCCTGTATAGACAGGTACTTGCCCTCACAGGAGTCTCCCGTTATTTAATTTGTTAATTCTTCACTGCACATTAATGTGTCTCCAGCATCCGATCTGGAAATTGCTGCACCATAAGGATGGAGAAGTCCAGACACTGAAATCAGCAACGTGGCAAGTTTTGCATCCTCTGACTTGATGGGTACTCAAAACTATCAGAGAGAATTATGCAAGGAATCAGAAGGTGAACAATGGAATATCAGTAATTCAGACCCTTTTTATGGCAAAGCATTTTTACACCTAAAACCTAGTTTAGAAATGCAATTTCTATTTATTTAAATCCTCTTGAAACACGTGGCCATTACAGCAACCGATTAAGGATTAGAAGCAAAGGCAAAGTTCTACTGTTTGACAGTTCCTATTCATGGACCATCCTCCCCAAAGACAGATAATTATATAATTAAGCTATCCATTTCTCTGCATATGTACTATACACAAAGGGAACTGACACACAATGAATCCTGCTACGCTTTTGTTCAATGTATGAAATACTGAGTAATCACCTTTTTTTATGAAAGCACTTGACCTTTAAATTGATATTCCCCTCCCCCCAGCAGATTATAATGACTCTTCAAAGAGGTATTGAATGTGCTACTGCCTAATTCAAGGAGAGAATTGCCCATTAGTCACTTTAGAATTTTGTATCCATAGGTGACTGATTATAACAAAGAAGGCCAGAGGTGGGTCATTTCACTTCTGTGAATGCCATTGCATTTCCATCTCTCTCTCTCTCTCTTTCTCTCTCTCTCTTTCTCTCTCTCTCTCTCTCTGTGTGTGTGTGTGTGTGTGTGTGTGTGTGTGTGTGTGTGTTATTGTGTCGTTCACATTAGTAGACTGACTGCCAAGTGAGTATCACTTATAAATTTCATCCTTGCTCAGAGGGTCTTTAAACTTTGAATGTTGGGTGATCACAAGAGTTTCCCTTTGTTTAATAATGGGCACTATTTTATTTGCTGCAATGCACAGAAGCAACTTCCTTCCCCCCACAATGAAATTCATGATGAAATTCACAATGCATATTTTAGAGAGAGTACATTACCTTGCAAAAGGAGAACACTAAACTCTACTTCTTTTTATCTATTTGTTGCTTATGTCCAATTTAATGTTATTTTCCCCTTATGAAAATAAAATGGTAAGAAGCTCTTAAAACTTAACAGTTAAACGGACACTAATGACCAAACTCATAAATTTAGAAACTGCCCATCCATTATGCTCTGACATATTAATGGAAAATATTGACACATTTGACCCAGCATATTAATATAAATAGGGATGTGCAGAAACTGTGCTTTGTTGGTTTACACCTAGCTGCCCTAGTCCATTGCCCTATGTGCCTTTAGATGTGTTTATGAAGTTCCTCTATGATCTGGCGTTCACATTCACTTAAATGGAGTGGAAGGTTCTCCCAATGAGGGGAATGGAGAAACCTTTGTAGTATTGGGGTGTGTGACATTAGTCAAGATCACCAGGGGTTAACCAAATTCACAAAACTCAGAAAAGCCCTTTTGGAGAGGGCAATTCAGAGCAGAGAGGGGTCAGAGTAAGGTGTGCTTCACCCTTTGCCCTCCCACCATTTCCATGCCTTCATCTGAGGCTCACAGGGTATTTTACAATATAAAAAAAACACAAAAATGTAATATAAAAACAGTAAAGGACCCCTGACAGTTAAGTCCAATCATGAACGACTCTGTTGCGGTGCTCATCTCGCTTTACTGGCCGAGGGAGCTGACGTTTGTCCGCTTCTGCAGACAGTATTTGCGGGTCATGTGGCCAGCATGACTAAGCCGCTTCTGGCGAACCAGAGCAGCGCACGAAACACTGTTTACCTTCCCACCAGAGGGGTACCTATTTATCTACTTGCACTTTGACATGCTTTCAAACTGCTAGGAGCTGGGACTGAGCAACGGGAGCTCACCCCATTGCGGGGATTCGAACCACCGACCTTCTGATCGGCAAGCCCTAGGCTCAGTGGTTTAGACCACAGCGCCACCCGCGTCCCTATAAAATGTAATATAGTAACTAACAAAAACAATATCCACCCACCCCCATAGAGTTTAAAAGGCCATCGGGCATTTAATTAGCCAAAGGCCTGGGAGAAGAGGAATGGGTTTTTTGCCTGACGCCTGAAGATGTATAATGAAGGTGTCAGGTGAGCCTCTCAGGGGAGAGCATTCCTCAAACACGGAGCCACTGCAGAAAAGGCCTGTTTTTATGTTGCCTACATATCGTATCATGCATTGCAGGAGTATAACCTAGAGGTTAGTTATCTGAGAGGGAGCTTTCCTGTTTATTTTTTACAACCCCCTTAGGACATTAATGGTCAATGCAGTGCCCTCCAGATGGTGATGGAACGCAAGTCCCATCAGCTCCAGCCACCATAGCTAATGGTCAAGGATTTAGAAAGAGCATGTTAGCTATGCCTGCTTTGGGGGCTGTGTCCCCTTCTGTTGCTGAAGTATAGCACTGGCATGATCAGACAGCACTCATCCAGCAAGAAGGGCTGTGAAAAAGGGAGCGTAGGTTGCAGCCAGGGATGGGGGGGGGGAATTCAGTTCAATTTGCTTTTTAATGTGAACTGACCTAATGCACACCTCCCAAAACAATGTGTATACCAAAACGTAGCTCATCTTTTGAAATGCAGGCTGCTCTGAATTTTCCGGTGCACCACTCCAACACAAAATGTGTAAAGAGAGAGAGAGAGAGATTAAGGGAAATTGTGCATTAAAATTCATATATTAGCGAAAGTAACATAAGAATGCATTATAGGGGAAATTGCTTGCAAACATGGGCACATTAGGAGAGCTGTGTACAAAAATGCTGACAATCTTTGTGATGACCTTTTATGAAACAAGATGCAGACTGATGCAGAAATGTGGTGCACTGAACTTAGAACTGGGGGAAATGAGCAACTAAAACTGATAGATTCACCCGTTCCTTGTTGCACAACAACTGCTCTCAACCCCACCCCCCACCCCCCCGGCTACATGCGCAAATGGAGGCCTCGTTCATTATATCACTGCTGAATAGAGACCATGGCACAAAGGAAATATGTGCCTGGGTTATGCCTCGTTCTGATGGCACGGGAAAGCCTGCGTGTTGAACAGCTGCCACCACAAGCTTCTCCAAAACTGGCTAAGTTTCAGAATTGCACATTTCATTATTAACAAGCACCATGTTTTAAAAGAAAAACAAGATCAGGATGAGGTGTGACAACAGCGCTCTGGAGGGAATGATGAAACTCTGGCATCATGCGTGTATGCTGTTTCCTGAATGTTATATTCTAAACTGCACCATTAGGCTCTCACTTTCACAAGAATTGGCAAGGGTTATGTTAACAAACACAACCCCAACAAATGGGATTCCAAGAGACATGTAGCCCAGCTGAATCGGTCTGTTAACTGCTCTTTTACTCCTGTCCACTGTACTAATCAATGCAGCCAGCTGCCACTAAGGACAAAGAGACGATTAAAGCAGATGACCTGATTTATTGCTTAAAATAGCAAAGTTCATATGTGTGCTTTAATGCTATCCATGGCAAGTCAGATGGCATCCTGGCTAGCCTATCTGAAGTCAATGGAGTTGCACTCATTTATGCCAGCTATGAATTTGTCCCAGGAGATACATAGCAATATGACTTCATATTAACGGAGACAGAAAGCGCTTCTGCTCTGAAATTAACAAATGGGTTGCATTCTCCAGCAGTAAGGGCATGCCAGAGCGATCCTACGAATCTGTGCACTTTGATCCTGAAGGCCAAAGAGACTTATTATGATGGATGCAATAGGAAGATATCTGATGCACCTTTCTGGAAATACTGGAATAATTCAGGGATTTTAAAGGAACCAGACCACAAAGGCCAGTATGTGCTGGAGTTGCCAGAATGTTGGGGGCTGGGCAGAGAACGCAATGTCACAAGGTTATGAGGCTCTCTAAGTAACTTTCCTCTAAGTGTGAGGATGGAGAAAATCAGTCAAATTAGGAGTGCTTACCATCCTTTCCACATCTTTTAGTAAATTTTGAGACACATCTTTTTTTTTATAAAGGCCACTTTTTTATAGGCCACTGTGTCAGAAATAAGGTAACATTCTGCCCCCACCCTTAATAGTGTCCGGGTGAACAGTGCTTTAATCTCTGTCTCAAAACATGATGTCGCCAGAAATTTAAACACTGGTCTTGTTAGCATGTGGTGAAAACATTATGAAGGCCCCTGGCTTGTACATTCACCCAAACTGGATTTCAAACAACACAAACATAGAGGTGTTGAGTTTTCAGACACCAAAGAAATTAAGCAATTAACTTAATTTCCATAAAGCAGAAGCACATAATTAAAGCCAAGGGAGGCATCAAGGATTACACCCAAACTCTTAACGGAAGGCACTGGCAATAATTGAGCCCCGCAAGAGAAGGGAGTTGGTCCCCCAACCCTATACCATCTCGACCCAGCCAGAGGACCTCTGTCTTCGAAGGATTTAATTTCAGTTGGCTCCCACGAAGCCATCCAGCCACAGCCTCCAAGCATCTGGTCAGTGTGTCCGGGGCCAAGTTGGGTGGGCCGTCCATCAGCAGATAGAGCTGAGTGTCGTCAGCATATTGGTGACAACCCAGCCCAAAGCTCCAGACAATCTGGGTGAGGGGGCACATAAAGATGTTGAAAAGCAGCGGGGAAAGGATTGCGCCCTGTGGCACTCCACACACCAAGGAATGACGCAACGGCATCTCCCTCCCTAGCGCCACCCTCTGTCCCCGACCAGAGATGAAGGAGCGCAGCCATTGTCGGGCTGTGTCCTGAATCCCCACATCAGCAAGGCGGTGGTCCAGAAGATCGTGATTAACCATGTCAAAGGCTGCTGACAAATCTAAAAGAATCAGCAGTCCCGACCCACCTCGGTCCAGTTGTCTACAGAGATAATCTGTTAGGGCGACCAGAACCATCTCGGTCCTGAAATCAGGACGGAAACCGGACTGGAATGGATCTAGAGCCAATGTTTCCTCCAGAAACCTACCAAGCTGTTCAGCAACTGCTCTCTCAATTACCTTACCCAGATATGGAAGATTCAAAACTGGGCGGTAATTGGCTAGATCTAAAGGATCTAATGAAATTTTCTTTAAGAGCAGACACACCACTGCTTCCTTCAGCTCCTCTGGGAATGTCCCCATGCAAAGGGACAAATTGATGATTTCAACCAGGGGAACCCGCACGACGTCTGGACACGTTCTAATCAGCCAAGACGAGCATGGGTCAAGGAGGCAAGTGGTGGGCCTACCGGCTCAGAGGAATCTGTCCACATCAGCGGGGAGTATCCAATCAAAATGGTCCAACACTGGACCTGAAGACAGTTGAGGGGCCTCCAGTTCCGTTCCTGTATCCAAATTGGCAGGGAGGTCACGGCGAAGCAGCAGGACTTTCTCCGCAAAAAAAGCTCGCACATGCTATGCTTTCAAGATTGAGCACCTTAGAACTTGGAGAGCATTCGTGAACAATTGTCTTCATACCACAGGAGCATCGTTTGTTGGGGGGGCATGTTTGTTGTATTTATGGCAGCCTTCTGTAATTTGATGGGCCCCCCAAATATTTTGGACACCATCTCCCATCATCCCTGACCATTGGCGAAGCTGGCTGGGGTTGAAAGGAAGTGGAGCCTATCAACATCAGAAGAGCACCAGCTCTGGGGGGGAAGGACAGGCCAATTCAAGAGGCTCCTGGGATGGATTTTTTTTTAAAAAAAAGTAAAGCTGGTTTATACTGAGTCCATCCATTGGTCCATCTAGCCCAAAAATGTCTTCTCCTGACTGGTAATAGCTCTCCAAGGTTTCAGACAGGGGTATTTCCCATTGCCTGGAGATGCTTGCGACTGAGCCTGAGAACTACCTGTGGAACATGTACTCTACCACTGACTGTACTACTGTTAGGGAATTTTATAGGGGGGGCACCCAAACAAGGCTTCATTTGGGAATCAATATTGGCACAAATGCCCTCAAGGGGACCCCGTCTGATCCTACAACACCACTCTAGTATCGCACCAACACAAACCCCTCAAGACCAAGCCCTGTGTAATAAAGGCTCCCTTTCCTACCCTTTCTCTGTTGCCTGAGACTCTATGTAACCATATTTCTTTATGAATGAATACCGTGTATCTGTATTTCTAAATGAAACCCCCTTTTGCTACTCTGGCCAAGGGCTCTCAGGGATGCAGGGAACAGCCATAATCCTTTAAGCGAGAGGTCACGTAGCTATGGTGGTGCTCCTCTGCATATCTATAATGCATTCAGGTACCATCTCCTGCCATTCCCGACCCTCCGAAGCCAGAGGCAATACACACACCTGGACCCATTGCCCCCCCCCCCCGCCAGATACTCAAGGATCCCCTCCCAGATACTTACTGGTACTTGCTTATCAATGTCCTGGGACATCGTGCATTGTTACCTTATGTTAATCCTGTTTACCTGTATGCTAATGCCCTTTGCACCTTCCCCTTTTCTGACGTTTTACCCTGTCACAAGTGATGTATGTATGATGCTTTCGATGTGCATTATGGGATGGTGGTGGGAACTTTTAAAAGTTCTTGCAGCCCTGTTCACGGTGTTCAGTCTGGCATTGAACCTGCTGCTCAGTAATAAACCTTGCTGTTTGCTCCGGATCGTGGCTGGACTCCTTCCTTTTATACTCCGCAACGACCACAGGCCCTTGCCTGATGAGCTGGGTGGCTGAGCATTCTCGCACCCAGAATTTTGCCCTAACAACTACTTTCCATGGTTATTCCCAGACAACACCCTTCCTAGTTTCAAGACTAGGAACTGCCTACTTTAGACCTTTATATTTTTGTCAACAGAGGTCCCCTGAAAATTACCTGCTTCTTGTTCCTCCTATATTTATCCAACACATCTTGGGAAATAATGTCCTGGACCTTACTTGGAAAGCATGGTGATCTATATAATTTTCATTTTCCGCAACGGAAACAGGGGGTGTCATTTTTCTAAGTTTCGGAAGGGCCTACAGCTTTAATGCTGGTTTTGAGTGCTACTTGGATGTAATGCTGGATCTCATTTAACCCGAAACAACCAGTGGTGAAATGCAAGGTTGACAGATGTGGTGCCAGAAAGGGTCCAGCAGGAAAATGGCTTTGGAAACCAGAGTCGGCGACAAGGGATCTATGCAGTGGGGAATATAGGATGTTTGACTTCGTGGCTAATGGGCATGCAAAATCTTTAGCAGTATAAAAAGAGGGAGAGAGTTACACAGCACAGTGATTCAACTTTGGGCCGTAAATTTAATTTTCATTAAAATATCTCTATCGCAAGAGGTTACGTTTCCTATAGCTTTGGGTTTGTTTTTTTGTTTTAAAAAGGGGGTTGTTAGCTTACCTCAGCCAGCCTGTTTCGCCTTTTAAAGAAACCAGCCTTGAAATAAATCTCAATTCCCTGAAGTCCGATCTTTCCTAAACCAGATCCACAGCCTTTAATTGAATTATGCAGGCTAGAAAATGAGAAATGCTAGAGTGCAAATGGTCAAAGTAATGTAGTGCTCATTAAACTCTTCTGAGGCAGGTACTTCCAGGCCTGAAACATACTAAGTTGTTTTTGTTTGAAATTGCCTTTCCTGAACACAGAGACAATCCTTTAAACCAAGTCAGGTATATATTAGGACAGCTAGGGCTATAGAGGAAGTTAAGTCTAAGTATATATTCCTAGCCCATGTGGCGATACAAACATGCAGTCATTTCCTTTTTAATCCCAACAGAACATTCAGAAGCAATGAAATCACTTCACCTCCGTAATTTATTATTTCCACCGCTTATTCAAATATTTGTCTTCAGGTTTAAATGTTAAATTTAACCGAAACATGGATTTGCTTCATTTATCAAAACACATAAAAACACAATGAATCAATTATGCCAGCCAAGTTACAGAAATCAAAAATTCGGCTGTCACCCTTCTGCCAGCTCAGAAGCAATTATAACTTCTATAGGGGTAACCGCAACACTGGGTACAAGTTAAGATTTAGCAAATGAAAGCACAACATTGTGGTACTTTGGAAAAGATGAGAGGGATAAGAGATGACGTGTCTGAAAGTCTCTGCCTGCAGTTTGACAAAGGGTACATATTGTTTATTTATTTGATTTTTAGTTTATTTATTTTCATTTGAGGATCACAGAGCGGCTCACGATACAAAAACACAAAAATACAGACTTACCCAAAGCCCGGTAAGTCTGGGGACCCCTGTACTAAACTAACGAACAAAACCAATACCCCCTCCCACACACACACACAGTTTAAAAAGCCACAGGTTGCTTAATGAGGCAATGTTTTTGCCTAGTGCCTAAAGATACGCAATGAAGGTGCCAGGTGAGACCCCCTGGGAAGACCATTCCACAAGTGAGGAGCCACCACATTTAACCCCCCCCCCCCCGATTTTGAATGTTTCCAGTCAGTGTTTGCAGAGACAATTAATTAGGAAAAAAAATCCCGTTAATAGATAGGTGATGGGGCGTTGAAGTTATACGTTTAATGTACACGACATGTCATGTTTGAATATAGTGTGGTTTAAAATGTTATAATGGGAAGCCTACTGCTAAAGGCTGGTGCTTTTCCATTGAGGGCGAGGTAAGCAACTTCATGACTTGTCACGAATTGTTCTTCTAATACCACAGTTCAAGAAGGATACAGACAAGCTGGAACGTGTCCAGAAGCGGGCAACCGAAATGGTCAAAGGCCTGGAAACGATGCCTTATGAGGAACGGCTTAGGGAGCTGGGTATGTTTAGCCTGGAAAAGAGAAGGTTAAGGGGTGATATGATAGCCATGTTCAAATATATAAAAGGATGTCATATAGAGGAGGGAGAAAGGTTGTTTTCTGCTGCTCCAGAGAAGCGGACACGGAGCAATGGATTCAAACTACAAGAAAGAAGATTCCACCTAAACATTAGGAAGAACTTCCTGACAATAAGAGCTGTTCAGCAGTGGAATTTGCTACCAAGGAGTGTGGTGGAGTCTCCTTCTTTGGAGGTCTTTAAGCAGAGGCTTGACAAGCATATGTCAAGAATGCTTTGATGGTGTTTCCTGCTTGGCAGGGGGTTGGACTGGATGGCCCTTGTGGTCTCTTACAACTCTATGATTCTATAATCTATGACATACAGCTCATGAGTTGTATCCCAAGAAGCTGTATGTGTGTAGTTAACTCTCTCTCTCTCTCTCTCTCTCTCTCTCTCTCTCTCTCTCTCTCTCTCTCTGTGTGTGTGTGTGTGTGTGTGTGTGTGTGTGTGTACAGAAAGGCAGAGAATTTCTGTTTTAGTGCAGATGCTCACCCTGAAGAGAGTTTGTAGGTTTGTAGGACTGGAACTTCTTGCTTGTTTGCAAAGGATTTCTTTTGTTCTTTCTGCAACATTTCTCTTTTATCATTAGTATTTAAGGCTGTTCTACATCAAAACTTTAATTCTCCTTCTTAATTTCTGCACAAGGTTCAGACAAGGGAATTTTGTTTTACGACTCTGACATGGGGAACCTATAGGCCTTCAGGTGTTACAGACTAGACTCCAGTTCCCATCAGCCCCAACCAGGATAGCCAATGGTCAATGATGATGGCAGCCACAGATTTCCTCTTCTTGGCATGAATGCTCTCTTGCACTGTTGGTTAGATGGCTGATCACACCCTATGTCATGGTGTTGATTTTGATAGCCTGTTTGAGAGGTGGGCCCATGTCACTTTCAGATATTTTTATCTGGAATTCCGTTCCACTCTGTTTCATAGCTGCCAAGTTATCCCTTTTTTAAAGGGATTTTCCCTTATGCTGAATAGGCTTCCTCGCGAGAAAAGGGAAAACTTGGCAGCTATGACAGACTCTGTTTCCAAATTAAACTACAGTTTTCAAGAAATCTTATCAGGATACATATTTCAAGCAATATCTTGATACATGTAAGCTACAGAGAAGGAGGAGGAGTTTGGGTTTGATATCCCGCTTTATCACTACCCGAAGGAGTCTCAAAGCAGCTACGTAACATTCTCCTTTCCCTTCCTCCCCCACAACAAACACTCTGTGAGGTGAGTGAAGCTGAGAGACTTCAGAGAAGTGTGACTAGCCCAAGGTCACCCAGCAGCTGCATGTGGAGGAGCAGGGAATCAAACCCGGTTCACCAGATTACAAATCCACCACTCTTAACCACTACACACCCACAAGAAGTCCATGAGCATAAGCTATGTGCAGTATGCTAGCACCTGCTTGGCCACCAAGATAGCTACGCCCCATGGTTTGTTTTTAAGTGGGGTTGGCAATTCAAACTAAAAATGAAGGGGGCCACAGTTCAAAGTAAAATAATCTGCCGTAGATGGCTTGTTTATTACCATTGGTTTTTTTGTGTGAGTTTTCTCAGATTGACCAAAAAAAAAAAACCCTGCAGCTGAGCTTCTGAAAGCTCCTGCCGAAGTCAGTGTCAGTCAAGAAATGAGATGCAGGCACCTGGGGACTTGGAATTCAATGTGCCATTTGGAAGTGGCATATGCTAAGAGACATTCGGGAGGATAATTCTGCAAGTGGGATGCATAGAATAGTCTGAAGGTACAAAAGTACTGCAGGAAAGGTGGTAGGAAACAGAGAAGTTGTAGCAAATGCTCCTGAAGACACCATGAAATATTTATCTTTGTACTTTGCCTCATATTCCCACACAGTCTTGGTAATTTGGTTTGATACTCTCCAGTGCATAAACTGGAGGCACATTTCTGGACATGCAACATATTGGGATAGAGCTAGCACTTTGAAAAGGAAAGTTGCCCGAGGAAACCAATTCACATCTCATGTGGAACCTGATGGTGTTGTTAATTATAGTCCTAGGAGCAAGTTGAGAAGTTCTGCAGCAGGCTCTTGGGTTCTTCCAGAACTTTATCCTACAAAAATGTATGTCTCTCTGCCTCCTCTGCCTGACATGCAGTACTGCTTGTGTTTTATTTTCAGCTAAAGAAATGGGAAAGAACCGCAAAAGGTCAAACTGGCACCAATACTATGTATGAGTCAAGTTTCTGAGGGCCATTTCCAATGGCATTTCGTTGGACACAGTGAGAAGAGGGTGGCAAACCAGATGGGCCTTGGGCTTGATCCAGCAGGGCTGAGCTTTAGCTAGGCCCCAAAGTAGACCGCCGCAAAGAACCACAGCACACCAGAAAACATTTTATTTTAATAATAATAATAATAATAATAATAATAATAATAATAATAATAATACAGTGGTACCTCTACTTACGAATTTAATGCGTTCCAAACGCACATTTGTAAGTAGAAAAAATTTGTAAGTTGAATCCCATAGGAATGCATTGGGAGAAAAAAATTGTAAGTAGAAAAAATCCTATCTAAACCGCATCCAAGATGGCAGACGGAGCTCCATTCGTAAGTAGAAACATTCGTAAGTAGAGTTATTCGTAAGTAGAGGTACCACTGTAATAATAAATTTTACTTATACCCTGCCCTCCCCGGCCAAGACCGGGCTCAGTGCGGCTAACACCAAATATAAATACAGTAAAAACATTTTTTAAAAAAAACACCAAAAACCAAACAAACAGTTGATTAAAATATAAGTTAGAATACAGTTTAAAATGCAGCTTAAAATGCAGCCTCTTTTCAAAGCCATAAGAGGAGAAAACGTCAAATATTCACTGGGGCCAACTATCCATGCTACATGGGCCAGCAAAAAGAGCCAAGGGGAAATTTATATACAAAATCCCATGTACAGTGGTACCTCGGTTTGTGACCACAATCCGTTCCGCGGAGGCGGTCACTCGCCGAAGCGGTCGCTCCCCGAGGAAGTCGTAAGCCGAGGTTTGACTGTAATGGGTTCCATCAAAAAATAAATAAATGAGAGGGGGGTTTAGACTGAGTCCAGCCCAAAGGCCAGGCGGATCAGCTCCATCTTGCAGGCCCTGCGGAAAGATGTCAAATCGCGCAGGGCCCTGGTCTCTTGTGACAGAGCGTTCCACCAAGTCGGGGCCAGTGCTGAAAAGGCCCTGGCCCTAGTTGAGACCAATCTAACCTCCTTGAGGCTTGGGACATCCAAAGTGTTGTTATTTATGGACCTTAAGGTCCTCTGCAGGGCATACCAGGAGAGGCAGTCCCGTAGGTACGAGGGTCCTATGCTGCCTAGGGCATTAAAGGTCAAAACCAGCACCTTAAACCTGACCCTGTACTCCAGCAGGAGCCAGTGCAGCTTGTATAGCACTGGGTCACTGTGATTCCTGTCCTTGGCATTTTGGACAGGATATTGTGATTTTTATATGCTTAATATATGCCTATTTTCAGGAACTGGTTAATTAAAAGCAATACTGTAGCCTTATTGGCTTAATAATGGTTCCTTAAGTTGCGCCCAGGCAGGGACAGAGACAGTCAGTAACGACACCGAGGGTTGAATTCAGAGAAAGAGTTTAATCTCTATACAGAGAGACTCTTGGTGATCCATATTTCACAACAAGAGTAAAGAAAGACGATTTTGCAAAGATTCTTATACACTTCTTGGGCTCCTTCCCCCCTACTCAGGAATCCACTCTATAAGTGTGTGCATGCAAGAGGGTCATAGGTTACAAATACATATACGGATCTTCCTGTGTCCTGTCCTTCTCATGAACACATGCTGACTCAACAAAGCCTTCAGCCTTCAGTAAGCCTAGTTTGTGCATCAAGCTAGCAACTTCCAGCATCAGGCTGGAAATGCATCATCTGCTGATAAGCCCCTCCCTCTATGCCTCTCGTTCTGTCTTCCAGACAAGGACAGCTATTCGGCCTTGATAGCAAGCTGTCTCACTGCTCCTTTTGCTTACATTACACTTTGACACACAGAGAGGCAAGGAGAAAAGCATTTTAAGGAGAAAAGCATCCACGGAATATGGGGGCTAAGCCACACAGTCAGAATTATACAATGCAGGCAATGCAAACTGTAGGATCAGATTTAGCTCAGTAATACAATTAGCAATTCTCTCCCTACAATACCTTTTCAGCTTCGAGTTTCATGCCTTGGATGAGAGGTTTCACCAGCCAGAGTTACTGTATCCAGTTAAATTGTGTAGACCCAGTTTAGGCATATCCATTCATTTTAATGGCTCTACGCTTAGTATTATTAACACAGGATACAACCTAGTGTTAGGGTTGCCATAGGTCCAGAATTTCCCTGACATATCTGCAATATTGCAGAAGCAAGCAGTGCCCAGGTAGAAATAAAATTAATAAATATATGTCTGGGGAAATTTAGGCGACAACCTTTCTTTCTGTATTTTCACTGTTTGAAATACGGCAACTCTACCCAGTGTTCTCCCTTCACCATAACTTTGTAGATCATCAGGTCCACAACAATATCCTTTATGGTGAGCTGGTATAAACTGCCCCCCCCCCGGACAATAATCCATGGGGAAATTAATTAGGAGACTTCATCCAAAGGTAGAGCCATCCTTTTATTCTCTCTTTTCTGTTTTGCATTGAGTAGTAGGGCCTGAAGGGGGCTTTCAAACCTTCTCACAATCATGAACCCTGGCAATGTAGAGTTTACTGATGTTCTAAGTTCAACCACAGTTAAAGCCACTATTGATCAATCACCTCATAGGAACTTCCACTGGAATATAACGATTAGTCCAAACCAAACTGTGGGAGGTGACGTGCATCACAAAGTAATAACCATCAGATCCGTCACATCTGGGGGTAATAATTTCAGAATATGAATTTTGTAGAAGTGGGGGGAGACCCAGCTGCCTCAGATTTGTCACTGCACTAGAATCCTCCCAAGTTCGAATCACCAGAACGTCACTGATTATTCATCGTAATAATGCAGTTACATATTCAAATAGCCAGCTTGGATTTGGGATGTGAACCTAGGAGAAAGAGAGAGAATGAAAAGAATCTCAGTGTTGCTGAAAATTAGTAACAGTTCTCTTAATGTTGAAAAAAATTCAGATGTAACCCATATGTATACCTTTGATGTCTGTTTTACTGACTCAGCTAGGCATCGTTTCAAACATGGAATGACAAAGCTTTTTGCTGTTTTCTTAATGAAATCTTCTCTTCGGTGGTTTTTGTCCCTTAATAAAAAGGCACGGTTTTACGTTCTATTCCTGCTCTACAACAGCTGTCACGAAGAGAAATGTTTTCAGCGGTATCACAGTTAAGCAAAATATGAAATGCAACTTTTTGATCTAGGTCACCTTCCTGAATTTAATCACGATGTCCAGAAATGCCAAAAAGGAGTCAGTGGGCAGCTTTTCCATTAATTCAGAAGGATTCATATTGACAATGAACCTTATCAGGCAGTTCCCATTGATCTAACCTCATTTCAATATGGTTTATATGAACAGTTGATGAAGCTGACTCATACTGAGTCAGATCATTGGTCTACCTAGACTAGTAGTGTCTCCTCCAATTGACTGCTGCTCTTCTTGGCTTCATTCCGGAGTTCCATTCAGAATTATCTTCCTTTCAGAGAATGGCTTAGAGCATCTAGCTTCCTGCACACTAAAGACTAGGAATGCCAAACAGTGATTTCCTGTTCAAGGAGCTCAGCAAGTGGCAGCCACTTTAGGTAAAATGCACACAATGCTTGAACTGGGATAGATGTGATGCTCAAAGTGGCAAGCCATTGGTCTGCAGGGAATGACCAAATGGGTCAGTCACTACCACACTGTTTGTTTCCAGTGCTGCCACAACATATTAAAAGCCTGTAGCTTGTGGAAAGGTGGGGGGGGTGGTAAAAAGGTAAAGGGACCCCTGACCGTTAGGTCCAGTCACGAATGACTCTGGGGTTGCGGCGCTCATCTCGCTTTACAGGTCGAGGGAGCCGGCGTACAGCTTCGGGTCATGTGGCTAGCATGACTAAGCCGCTTCTGGCGAACCAGAGCAGCGCACGGAAACACAATTTAACTTCCCGCCAGAGCATGGTTTCAAACTGCTAGGTTGGCAGGAGCTGGGACCAAGCCACGGGAGCTCACCCCTGTCACAGGGATTCGAACCGCCGACCTTCTGATCAGCAAGCCCTAGGCTCAGTGGTTTAACCCACAGCGCCACCTGGGTCCCTTTTATATGCTTAATATATGCCTATTTTCAGGAACTGGTTAAATAAAAGCAATACCTTTTCAGCTTTTTCAAGTTTCAAGCCCTGGATGAGAGGCTTCACCAGCCAGAGTTACTGTATCCAGTTAAATTGTGTAGACCCAGTTTAGGCATATCCATTCATTTTAATAGCTCTATGCTTAGTATGATTAACACAGGATACAACCTGGTGTTAGGGTTGCCATAGGTCCAGAATTTCTCGGATATATCCAGAATATTGCAGTAGGAAGCAGTGCCCGAGTGGAAATAAAATAAATAAACATATGTCTGGGAAAATTTGGGTGACAACCTTTGTTTCTGTATTTTCACTGTTTGAAATACGGCAACCCTACCCAGTGTTCTCCCTTCACCATAACTTTGTAGATCATCAGGTCCACAACAATATCATTTAGGGTGAGCTGGTTTAAACTCCCCACCCCCGGACAATAATCCATGGGGAAATTAATTAGGGGACTTCATCCAAAGGTAGAGCCATCATTTTATTCTCTCTTTTCTGTCTTGCATTGAGTGGTAGGGCCTGAAGGGGGCTTAAAAACCTTCTCACAATCATGAACCCTGGCAATGTAGAGTTTATAAGGCATCATTTCCTCATAAGGCATCATTTCCAGGTCTTTGACCATTTTGGTTGCCCTTTTCTGGACATGTTCCAGCTTGTCAGTATCCTTCTTGAACTGTGGTGCCCAGAACTGGACACAGTACTCCAGGTGAGGTCTGACCAGAGCAGAATACAGTGGTACTATTACTTCCCTAGATCTAGATGCTATACTCCTATTGATGCAGCCCAGAATTGCATTGGCTTTTTTAGCTGCTGCATCACACTGCTGACTCATGTCAAGAGAGTGCTGTTAAGCAAATACTCTGTAATGTTAAGCAAATACTCTCTGTTAAGCAGAGAGTGCTGTTAAGCAAATACTCTGTAATGACTGACTATACTGAGGTGCTAATCAGAATTCAAAAAGCAAGACCACATAGAAGACTGTCAGTAGGAGATACCATCTAGTAGTTTAAGAAAGTCTCATTTTCTAAGCATATAGCAGCCTTGCCAGTTTTTGCGCCTGCCATCTGACTATACATAATCTATTAGGATCACGTGCAGGCAGTCCGGCCAGTTGGCAATATTTGCTTAAATGAGAAAGTCTGCATATTACCAGGACTATCATCTGAAACAGGAACTTGGCAACCACATATTCCAGGCAAGTCCAAAACAAAACAAAAATCATCCTCGTGATCTGATCAGCTTTGAGAATTAATCCTAGGTTTATCTGGTCCTGAACTTTAATCTTTCCATATTTTACAAATACAAGCAGTTTGAAATAAATCTGCTTTTCCCTCTCATCTCTCTTTTTTAAAATCCACTTGAGATACCTATCCGAGGTTATCTACATCCAGAATACGCATTAAAGACTTAATTTTGTACAGTTTACAGTACTAAAAATCAGGTTATTGCTTCATCTTTATTGAGACAAACCAAAATTGAAAACAGAAAGAAATACTGCCGGAAAAAATGTGCTGATGCCAGTAAAGTAAAAGCAGTGACTTAAGAGAAAGAGAAGAGCACGCCGTACGACTCTTATGTTTCTTATTTAAAATGAAGTCTGGAGATTCAGTTCATAGAAAACTTCAGTTAGACTGGCAATCAATCACTGGATATATGTGTTCTTAAAAAGAAGAAAGTAACTCGGATCATGTGTTCTTTCTTCTTTGTGAATTAAACGCTACAAAAGCCAGCAGTATATGTCACTTCGTGACAGTATGAGTGAAAGAATAATAAGGGGATATCTATGATGTTCCAACACAGAATGCTGTTGTTCAGGAGTCTAGCCACTCCATCCCACTCCCACTTTCTGTTCCACCCACCTGGCCACTCTGCACACTCAGTTATAACACTGGGGTGTTTGGAGTTTACTTTCCCCCCTCCTTAATTGTTCTCTAGATGGCTTTGGTTTTCAGTAAATCATAGCATCCCCCAAAGTCTGGCAGTAACTTTCTCCTGTGCATGATTTGACCTTTAAGATGCCCAGGTGCCCTCTTTCATATCAGGCAGATCGGCACTTCCAGCCCTGTCCATGCCAGCTTCCCCCTTACCTATACATCCAGTAAAAATGCCAATAAACTGGATCCTCGGGGAACGGGGTTCGCATAGGGCCACAGGGCCTCATAGAGAGCCTTTGGGGAACTGCATGTCAGTGGTAGCTGTGCCAAGAAGCAAAACTGGATGGCACCATGGGCAGAAATGGGCATCGCAATGGATTCATGTGCAGAGTTGGCCACTTTCCAGCCATGCAATAGCCAGAGGTTTCTATATCTCCATACACCCATCTCTTCGTCCTCCACGCAGGCAAGTGAGAGGCAATACCACAGATCAAGGACACATTTGAGCCAGGCGAAACGGCTTGAGAAGGATTCAGAGGACAGCTGGTGAAGTATCCCACCTCGGCCACAGGGGGCAGCAATTTCTATACAGTGTTACCTTGGTTTATGAACACAATTGGTTCCGGAAGTCTGTTCATAAACTGAAGCGTTCATAAACTGAAGCGAACTTTCCCATTGAAAGTAATGGAAAGTAGATTAATCTGTTCCAGACGGTCCGCGGGGTACTTAAACTGAAGCGTTCATAAACTGAAGCGAACTTTCCCATTGAAAGTTCCCACAGGCGCAGCTGCGCAGCGGACCGGCGGATCGGCCGGCCAGTGGGCGGGCGCAGCTCGCGGCGCCTTTCTGGCGGGCCGGCGCAATGGTGCCCTGCGCCACCGGGGGTCTACCTAGAGCCGGGCCTGGATACGGTGGCATTATTCCACATGCACAGCTTGCAGCCCGGTTGCACGGTGAAGCTGTTAAAAATCAGAGCTGCATTCCACTCCATAATATCATGTAAGCTGTACAATAGGGTTAGTGATGCCATGGTTATTTTAGAGCACCTCAACTGGGGAGAGTGCTCCTCTCTTGTTCCTTGTTATTTCCAGATGCCTTTATGAAATGGCAGCCAGGGAGTCGGGTGGGGGAGAGAGAGAGAGAGAGAGGGTCTGTTCACATACGAGGCAGAAAGCAAGCAGCTTAGCGCACTACAAAAGTTCAGATAACTTTCATTTGATGCGTAGCCCCTTTTACAGAAGCTCTGAGCTGGATGACTCAGGAAAAGACAGCTTCCCATGTATAGAAACTTCAGCTATTTATCTACCCCTCTCAGACCTCTCCAACATGGATGGAATAATGGATTATTAATCAATGCAAAAAAGCAAATGATCAGACTTGCATACACGGCATCTACATGTATTTAAGCTGTATATGCACAGTTTCAGATCAACAGATACAAGTCAAGAGCAGTGGCATCACTGAATTCCCCCTCCAGGAGCTGATTCTCAGTTAATGTACGAATTTTCTCACAGTTTTGCCACACAGTCTCCAAAGGCCGTATCCCTTGTGCCGCTGGAGTGTGCAGCCTCTTTTGTGCCATACATCCTTGTTATTTAGTGAAGGCTCCAGCTGCCCCTCTCTGCATAAAAAGCGTTTATTTTGAAACCAGTCCGCTACAAAGATCTGTCTTGTTGGCAGCAATTTGCCAAGGAATTTTGTACTACTGGCTTCGAGATGTTGCAAACTGAGGATCAAAGGGGAAAATGAAACTTCACTAACTAGGCTTCTCTCCCTCTCTCAAAAGATTATTGGAGAGTGATGGCCTTATTGATGGTTTCATTGATCAACTGGAGAAATTTAGATAAATCTGGCATTTGAGGAACCACAGCTGCTGTTCTTTTTGGTACAGTTCATCAGCCAGATAAAAAACTTTGCACTGATTTACCTTTCGCTTCTGTCATGAATCTAAACGGTGTGAATTAAATTTCTGTTATCAGCTATCTTTTAGATTCTACCACTTTATTTTCCTTTGGAATTCAAAAAATTTACATTTCAGAATCGTGCACCCCCATCGTTCTTCAGCTTCACTGGGTGTTGCTTTTCCAACAGACAATTGCCAACAGAACATTATAGGAATTGTTTCTTGTGAAACCACAGCTAGTTTGTTTGTTTTTTAATTTGATTATATATCCGATCTTGCTGATGATATTCAGGGCTCCCTTCAGACTTCCTTTTATGTCATATTTCTAGACAGAGGTTCATACTTTAAAGCATTGAGTCCGAGAGCCTCCCCCCCCCCCCCGAAAATCCGCCCTTTTACCACTGAATTGGAGCAAATGGAAATCCACAGAAATCTGAATTGTTCTTTGTTTTGATTCAGCATTAAAGATTGAGTTTTTGCAGGGAAAGCTCAGACCTGTGCCTGTAAAAACAGGGGGGGGGGAGAGAAGCTGAGTTTGAATAAACCTTAAGATGAGCAAGAGCCTGACTCAGTATCCTAGTGTGAATTAAATAAATCTCCAGCTGTTTAAAAGGAAAGAAAAAGAGGGCAGATTGGGGATCAAAAAGGGAAAGCTGAAAGGGGTTAGGCAATTCTGCATGGCTCATCCATGACCAAAGGTTTTAAGACCAATTAATGACAAATGGTGCTGTCTGATTTAAATCAAGCAATTAATTCATCCCCCACCTCCTTCAGATTAAAGACTCACAATTATCTGGACAAGGAGAAAGATACCACACCCTTTCCAAGACCTGTTTCCTTTTAGCCTTCTAAGTGCCTTAATATGATACAGGTCTCTGTGCAGTTTCGCATCATTCATAGAGAACTGGGCTACCCTCCTAATTGTGCAATTAGCGTATGTTTTCTTTTCTTCCTATCATGATGGTTTAAATGCCTGCCATGATTACATATCATTGTGCTGCCCACCAGATGACAATTCATCTCTTAGCACAAAGTTCACCCTAAAAACATCACCATGGTTCATTTTCTTAATCTTTCATCATTAATACAGACAGAGTTTTTATTTTGTTCTGGGGCCAAATAATGAGGTGTATCAGGGTAATTTGGGGTGCTTTGGGTGGAATTGCAAGGTCAAAAGACTGCCCCAAGTTAGATCAGGGCCCCCCCAAAAGTATTGTGCAACTCTGTTGCATTGTTTTCCTCTACCCTATCTCCACAAAATATATTATTAGGGACCCAAACTGGTGAAAGATTAATTTGGTCATCAATTCACTTACATTTTGTACTGTTTGTTGCTGCTTACCCCTCCTTCACCCTAAAATCCCATGGCAGGTTACAACAATTAAAACACAAATTAAGCACAATTAAAACACATGACAACAATGCCTTGATCTTACACTAGCTGTGTTACTCATTTTATTGCTTTTTTAACCTTTGCTTTATTGCTTGGTTCCCCCACACACAGCCAAACCCTTGTTGTACTTTTATCCTTGATTCTGCTTTTAATTTACGGTGTTTATATATATATATGTTGTATTTTCAGTATTTGTAATCGCAAATATCATTTGTTTGTAGACCTTTAAGCCTGTCTGAATTTTTGCAAAGGCCTTTGACCATAAGCAATAAAAGTTTGATTTGAGTGCCTGCTTTCAAACAAAAACAAAAACGCAGGAGATCACAATCACAGAACTGCCTAGTTTGGTTATTTGCAACAAAGCTGCAGTGAGGCAGTCCCTTTGCCTTGATTTGAAGGATTCTGCAAACGTGTATTGTTTTGAAAATGCAGGGAGGCATTTTAAAAGTCCAACTACCCCTGAAAATCCATCCCCTCTGCATATCCTGCAATGCTGAAGTGGGAGAGTAAGTGGTTGGAATAGTTGGAAAGTGAGAGGCAGGGGAAACTAAATCTGCTGTGTCTTCATGAAGCTGATCAGACTTTAAAGGTACAGCACCATCCCTATCGCCCATTAACCTACCGCCTGATGCTTAGGGCTATACATGGTTCACAAAGTCCTTAAAGCAATGGTCCTTGATCCACAAGCTCCCCATAACATTCTCAAGGTGCCCAGGCCACAGTCTCTCTCTTTCTCCCTGCCTCTTCAAAGCACACCGGAGTATGAAATGTGAAAACAAACTTGTGCAGCTGCTCTCTGAGCTTTTCCTTCCTCGCCGCAGCTGCAGCCACAAGAGTTTTCGGAGCTTTTGTTTCTCTAAAAGCACATCAAAGGCTGCTATATCTGAACTTTGGTTAATGCAAAGCTACTCCAGTCTCCTTACCCATTTCTATTTGTATGCGTTACATAGTGAACCTGCGGGAGGCCAGTCTTCTCATTCAGTTCACAGCCTTGGTTCTCCAGATGTTGTTGGACTACAACTCTCTTCATCCCTCGCCACAGTTCCTACTAGCAAGGGATGGTGGGAGTTGTAGTCCAACAAAATCTGGAGACCCAAGGCTGTTGCAGAATGTTCCGCTAACATACTGAATATGGCATGGATTCTATAGTTTCTTATTTAAGTCATGTGAATTAAATCATTTGATACATGGACTAGGATCCAAAGAAGGGACATGACCAGCGAAGACAGGAGTGCCTTTGCGCTGCGGCAATTACTGCTACTAGTCCTCCCAGCATCCAAGACCACTAGAGAGAGCAGAGCATTTAGGACTGCTGTGTTCCTCACCTCCATCTACTCCTACTTAGACCCAAGCCATGACCATTCTTCTTATTTACGCTGAAGGACAATATGGAAATTAAAGTAGCTAATGAACTTCCCAGTGCAGAATGTAGCCTCATGCATTATAATGTTGTAGTGTGGCACCGCTGCACTCCCAACAGAGGAGCCACAGTTGTTTACCAGGAGGGAGAGAGGGCAGGGCTGCGCAGGCACATCAATATAGAGCATGAATGAATGTGTGCTGCAGTGATTCTGATTTCTCTGCTCCTCTCCTCTCATCCTCACTCCCTTGCCTCTGATCCATGTTTGCCATTTTGTTTGGAGCTAGTTGGTACCCTTTGCAGGAGCCGCACAAGCTAGTTTCTTCTAAAAGGGAGCCTTTTTCTATTTTTAACTAAGCAACTACTGTATAAGGCATCTAAGCAACTACAGAAAACTCTTAAGGACTGGTTTTCAGCTGTCCTTCCTGGATTTGGAGAGGGAAGTTCTGTTTGCACTTTCCATGGAACTTCTAAGCCAACATGCAGCCATTTACGAACCTGTGACATTGATTAACACAACAAGCTTGAGTTTAACCTCTTTCTGGTGTTCTCAGCTTCCCCAGGACAGGTAACTGTTGCATTCCACTCCTCACTTTTCTTCTTACGTATCTTTCAGATCTTACCCACCTACAACCCATGGGAGACCCCAAACCCCAATAATTGGCTGGTGAGCTTTCCCCTTTGTCATTCATTTACTCTCCTTTTGGTTCTGTGGGATTAAAACACCTGCCCCAGAGTCTCTCTCTCTATATACCTCTCTGTTAGAAACTGCTAAAGTGTATGGTCCAGGCAAATGTGGGGTGGGTAGCCTGTGTATTTGTAACCCCTAATCGTTTTAATTCCTTTATATGTGAGTACTGCTGCTTCAAGCTCCAAGGCTATTTGATTCTCTGCTAGCTATTTTGTGCAAAGAAATATTGTCATCATATCAAACAGCGTGGGTACTGTATTGCTAATTCATTAAAGCAAGAAAAGATAAGACAGGAATTAGTTAGTCAAGGCTAATTCCCCCAAATCAAACAAGGGAACTCTAGTGTTTCTAAATATCAAAAACACCTCTAGTGTTCCATTGCCTCCAGGAAAGATCCCCAAATTTGAAGTTCCATGAAGAGCTGGGTTAGATATAGATTCTCTTGGTTTAAGCATCTGGTAATTGCTCAGGTGGGGGAAAAAAGGAGTGGACAAGGTAGAGTTTTCTATTTACATTGCAAATCTGATTGAAGGTGATTGTGCCAAGAGTTTGCTGCTTGTTGTATGTGTTTACCACTCATCACCCCTTGTAAACAGGTTGCAGGGTTTGTATTGCTTCAGAAACCAGCAAGGCATGTTGAAGCAGAGGCAACAGTAATGAAATGCAGTCCATGATGAGAGGTGATGCCTCCTTCACATCACTTCAAGTTCCAGGTCCAGCAGAAATCCTATGCATACTTAACTTGGAAGTAAGACCCACTGGTTAAAAAAGAAAGGTAAAGGATCCTAGACAGTTAAGTCCAGTTGTGGAGGACTCTGGGGTTGCAGCGCTCATCTCGCTTTACTGGCCGAGGGAGCCAGCATACAGCTTCCAGGTCATGTGACCAGCATGACTAAGCCACTTCTGGCAAACCAGAGCAGTGCATGGAAACACTGTTTACTTTCCCGCTGGAGCGGTACCTATTTATCTACTTGCACTTTGATGTGCTTTCGAACTGCTAGGTTGGCAAAAGCTGGGACCGAGCAACGGGAGCTCACCCCTTCGCGGGGATTCGAACCGCCGACCCAGGCTCAGTGGTTTAGACCACAGCACCACCCCCACTGGTTACTTTTGGGTAAACATGCTGTTAAAAACTATTTTATGTTCTCAGCTTTTGAGAGAAGAATTAGACTCAGGAAACGCAGTGCAGTAACTGCCTGGCTTGCATTGGCCCTGTCTGCAAGGAAAGTGTTAAAGCAAACTTGAAAATGAGGCTGATATTTTATTAACCTTTTGCAAAGAGAATTGTTAGTTATGGGCAAGAGGCATTAGGAGGGAAGGAAAAGGCCAGTTGGCCTAATAAGACTTGCCCCTTGGGGGCAACCTTGATCTCTGTCTCCATCCAGGAATAAATTATGAAGAGGCTCTTCCTGAGCTCATTTATAAAATCTCATTTAAGGACCTGTCTTGGCAATTTCTCTCCTATATAAGCAATTCTAGGAATTCAGAGGCACCAGTCCACGGCCCAGGCTGAGAGATTCATGGGTACACATATTTCAATATATGTACTGCATTCTGCTAGTGCTTAGCATTGTCTGATATGCATGGTGTCAGCAGATGGGGAGGTGTGCTGGAGCACAAAGATTTTTTTTAAAGACAGATTTTGTGTGTGCATGTGTTAGAGAGATATGATCAACTGTGCATGTGCATGAAAGAAACAGAACTTGGAAGATCACTCCTTTGTGTGAGGGAGCGTGCATCTGCAAATGAAAAATATTAAAACTGGTCCATGAAATTTTGCATGGCCAATCAATTTCCTTTTTCCTTTTCTTTTTCTAGTAATACCTGATTGCAATGTGCAATTCTCCCAAGCCATTACCTGACCTGACAGCAGCAACAGAGGGGGAACCATTTAAATTTTGCACATGGCCCAGGAGCAACAGCAGGTGGTGGCCCAGGCATGGGATCAATTCCAATGGGCTCAGTTGCATGACTGAGACCTTGGCAACTCCCAGAGGGTGCTGAGCACTGAGGTCAAACTTGAATATTGTTGATGTTTAGTCGTTTAGTTATGTCCGACTCTTCGTGACCCCATGGACCAGAGCACACCAGGCATTCCTGTCTTCCACTGCCTCCTGCAGTTTGGTCAAACTCATGTTCGTAGCTTCGAGAACACTGTCCAACCATCTCATCCTCTGTCGCCCCCTTCTCCTTGTGCCCTCCATCTTTCCCAACATCAGGGTCTTTTCCAGGGAGTCTTCTCTTCTCATGAGGTGGCCAAAGTATTGGAGCCTCAGCTTCAGGATCTGTCCTTCCAGTGAGCAATCAGGGCTGATTTCCTTCAGAATGGATAGGTTTGATCTTCTTGCAGTCCACGGGACTCTCAAGAGTCTCCTCCAGCACCATAATTCAAAAGCATCAATTCTTCGGCGATCAGCCTTCTTTATGGTTCACCTCTCACTTCCATACGTCACTATTGGGGAAACCATAGCTTTCACTATACGGACCTTTGTCAGCAAGGTGATATCTCTGCTTTTTAAGATGCTGTCTAGGTTTGTCATCGCTTTTCTCCCAAGAAGCAGACGTCTTTTAATTTCCTGACTGCTGTCACCATCTGCAGTGATCATGGAAACCAAGAAAGTAAAATCTCTCACTGCTCCATTTCTCCTCCTTATATTTGCCAGGAGGTGATGGGACCAGTGGCCATGATTCTGTTTTTTTTAATGTTTAGCTTCAGACCATATTTTGCGCTGTCCTCATTCACCCTCATTAAAAGGTTATTTAATTCCTCCTCACTTTCTGCCATCAAGGTTGTGTGATCAGCATATCTGAGGTTTTTGATATTTCTACCATCTTAATTCCAGTTTGGGATTCATCCAGTCCAGCCTTTTGCATGATGATTTCTGCATATAAGTGAAATAAATATACCAACAAGCAGTTCCTCATTTTCTAGCAGTAGAAATGCCACAATGTTCAGCTTTATCTGCCATGGGCTGTGATTGAAGTTAGATTTTATTTTATTTTTCAAAATTGTTTACCAGCCAGTTTGGAATCAGAATTTCCAGAGAGCTTGAATGCCATCCCTCCCCTTCCCAGTGCAATAGTAGACTTTTCAGACTAAACGTAGCTATAACTTTTCAGTAGAAGAGAAGTTGGGTTCATTAAATAGACCAGTGTCTTTGTACTTCTGCTGAAAGCTGTGCGTTTTCAAACAGGTGGCGTGAAAATTCTACACCACAGACATTAGCCAATAGGTGCCCATGACGTAATTTCTATAGCTCGCGTCTGTGACAGCCATCACAACGGATGCACTAACTGGGGGGAAGAATCTAGGTTTCATCATGACAAAATATTGTTCTTTGAGTGCTGAGAAAAAGCAGGATCTCCGCCACAGGAATGCAACCTCGAGGGAAGTTGTCTGGGCTGCTAACAATAAATGGAAACGATGGGGATCCAAAGAACCACACAACTAGTTCTCCGTGCCCAAAGGAGCCTTGGACCCCCAAGAATGCAGGCATGGCAAGCCTCTTCTGAAACCGGGGAAGGTATGGAAAGCCGCTTCTGAGGCTGCATGGGAGTTTGCCTTCAAAGGGGAAAGTTTTTAAACAGACTCCCATTGGGCCTGCCCAAACCATTGGGTGCCCCTAAAGTAGCTCTTTGGACGGCAGCCAATGACTCTGCACGGATCAATTTACAAATGGAAAGTCTGGAAGAGGCCTGAAACACAGATGTTGCAACCTTAAGATTTGTATCTGATTACCGAAAAAAAGGAAAGCACGGGGAATGCATGGCAAGTTTCCCGCACGCTCCCCATTGCAAGACTTGAGCGCTGATTCGAACTCCTTCCTTTCAGCTTCTCACATGCCTTCTCATGACCCCAGCCAAGCCAGCCAGCCAGCCACATGCGTCAGGTGTGCTATCCCAGCAGGCTGTTGTGACGCTGCTTCCGCCTCACCTGCTTTGCTGGGGGCTTCTGCTCAGGTTCAGGGCTCACGTACCAGCCTGCAAGCTTGTCTCCACCTTGGGGGAAGATCTCTGCAAAGTCTTTGCAACTCCCTGCCACAGAGTGCCAGTCAGGAAGGAAATGTACTGCCCAACTAGTGATTAGCAGAGGTTTTTGAAAAAAAACGAGTGAGCTCTTTGAGAGAAATCCCTACTGCCCCTACACCCCTCAAATTCCTTTCACTCAAGCTAAATGCATATCCCCTATAAATGAAAAGGTCATTTTGCTTACATAATTTTGGAGACACCCTTACAGGTGGTCTACATTAAGAAGGGCGGCTCACCTCCAGCTAGCTGCCAGCACCAGCAATGGTCTTATACTGCCCTCTGCAGTTCCAAATTCTTCCTGTTCCTCATTCTTAAAACTGAGAGCCGGTGCAGAGCCTTGCCAGCAGATCTGTCACAACCTGTGACATACTAAAGATGCCAGAGTGTCACATTTCAGGTACATAAGCTCATAATTGTAAGGCTCAGCTACACAGCAGGGGGGGGGGACGGGACTAGGAGGGGATCACTCTGCCTGAATTCTCCATCAGAGGAGCTAGGATTAATTACTCGTTACTGATTGTGTTGGGCAGGGAGGGGGGAAAGAGGCATTTAAAAAAAAATCCACACCTTCTGGTCTAGAAGCCAATTTACAGGAGCAACACTAGGACACATGGCAGAGTCCTATAAGTGTCTGATGAATCTGTCAATTTTAGTTTCTCTCGGGTCCTCATTTTCCCCCTCTACATCAGTTTGCAAAATTCAGGGGCAGGGGAGACTTCCCCAAAACAATATGGTCTGCTTCTTAAGGTGTCTGTAGCATGGTTTTCAAGCTACAGTAACTGGACGCAGAAATTAAGCAGATGAAACTTTTGTACTGCACAGTTCTGTATCAAGAAAAAGCTTATCATTTAAATTTCTGTGCAGGGGAAATTTCTGTTAAAAGCCTAGGAGCAGAACCCATACAAAAGTAGCAAACCTTTTGCATACGTACAAAAGCCCCTCTGTGAGATTACATATTTTAGGGCCACATCTTGGTAAATCGGCTCCTCCCTGTAAGGAAGGGGACGTGTTGCGGTGGGATCCGGGCAACCAGGACTGAGTTGGGACTGTAGGAGCAGCCACAGTACCCATTGGTGAGCCACCGGGAGGGAACGTAATTGGCTACAGGCTTGTCAATCAGACGATCCGGATGGCCCACTATTTAAGCGCAGCGCGAGTCGGGAGCGTCCTTCTTCTCCAGCTCTACACATCGAAACACCCATCCTCCTCTCCCTAATTTTAGGTCTTTGCTTGACTTTGCTGTGCCGTCGTGTGTCATCTGCCGTTGTTGCAGGGGCACGGCAGGAATTTTCCCCACTGTGCCATTTGGGTTTTGCCTGCCACATAGCAAATCGTCACAACTTGTAAGGTTGCGGATAGGCTCTGGTTCATGCTGATAGGGGTGGAATGAGACCTTCTCACCCTATCAAAACAGGTATTCCTCTAAAGGAATCCATTTGACCAATTGTTGGCATTCCCCAGTGGGTGCCCTATCCAGTGTCTGGGCACATGCGGGGGAATCAGGGCCCGGCTGGCCTTGCCAGACGGGTTCCCCGTCCCAGGTGTGAACCTGTATGCTGACTCGTGGGTGCCCTGAGTCAGCGCTACCTAGGTAGCTTTGGGAACCAGAGCCTATGCAACCACTCACTTGATTTGTAATCAATAAAGTTGTGGCCTAAATTCTGCCAAAAACCAAACCAACAAGATGAGTCATGTCTGAATTTATTTCTAGGCCTAGGTTCTAGGGTCTCCACACGCAAACTCTAACACTAATTCAGTCCATGTGAAAGATGGACTAGATTTCTAAGGCCAAATTATGGCGGCCTTCCCCAACAGCGGGCTGGGGAGGAGGAAATGGGACAGGACCTCTTGGGAACATCAAGGGAACTCTGTTAGCACTGAGTTTATAGAAACACATTTACATATGAGTAAGCAAGGGTGTTTGGTTCTCCTCATGGATTCCTTTCTAATATTTTTAGAACTAAATTCAGAGAATGCTCTGAAAGTACATGAAGTCACCAACTGGCTGAAGCTAAGCAGGTCTTGGTCTGGTCAGCAACTGGGTGAGCAACCTCCTGGGAACAACATCTACACTTAGGTTTCAGGATATAAATCTAAGAAATGAATGAATGGACGAACGAATGCAGTCTATGGACATCACGCGTAGAATCGACACTTGCCATGTTTCTCTTACTTTCAGCAAAATTGCATTTCAGATCATCGCCTCCTTCACACAAAAGAGGTGCCCCTTAGGAATGTGCAGCACTTTTGGATAAATCATGAGCTGAAGCAGAAATGCCTCCCATAACTTGGTGACTCAGACCCCAAAAAACATGCTGTAGGCAAGTGTCTATCCAGAGGAGAACCAGGGTGAGGGGGGAGAAGAAGAAGCTTTGCAAAAGTGTAGTGTATAGCTCTAGCTTAAGGAGAATGTCAAGGTGTCTCCTTTGTGACTGGCAAAGTTTGTTAAGAGAGTGCATTCTACTTTGGGGGAGGACTGTTGATGGATATTATTAAGCATGATCTCATGTGCTTCTTGCACTTTTGCAAGTTCTGTTTTATGAAGCAACAACATTAGGCAGTGTTTTGGTAGACTGTGGTAGCAGTCAATTATGGTCCAACTTGCTTCTTTAGTTTGTCCAGTTTTGATCCGGTGGGCAGCTCCTCCTCCTCCTGCCGTAGAAAGAGGCTGAGTGCAAGAAAGGAGGAGCTGCCAGCCATTGAAGCCATGCCATGCTTGGCCTCCTCCTGACAATGCAACATTGTACGCATGGCATCACACGTGCGATGCCGGGGGCCCTAAATCTTTGGCGCAGGTTGGCATCCCTGAACCAATGAATGATATGCTCAGAAGGCCTGGTAACTCCCCTGAAAAAGGCAGCAGCATTTCCTCTGCTCATCACTCTCAAACCCTCCAAGTGTCCCTGTTTCCCAGCGACGTCCCTGATTTAGAGAAGCCATCCCAGTTTCTGATTTGATCCCAGAATGTCCTGCTTTTCCTTAGGATGTCCCCCTTTTCATTGCAGAAATGCTGGAGGGTATGGAGTTATCCAACTCCCGAGCCTTCTAAAGGCAATCCTGTATAGGGAAGGTTTTTTTAAAAAAAGTTCAATGTTTTATTATGTTTTTCTATATGTTGGAAGCTGCCCAGAGTGGCTGGGGCAACCCAGTAAAATGTGTGGTGTTTAAATAGTAAAATTATCATTATGGAATGGGATGTCCCTATTTTCATTGGAGAAATGTTGGACGGTATGCCCTCTTAGAATGAAGGCAGAGATTGTGTGGCCCCACATAAGTGGCAGCAGGGGCTTGTATGGGATTCCAGCTGTGCCACCTGCCTGCATTGCAGGAACCAGCTGAGCAGGGGGAAATGTGTTGGGGCAGTGCTTCACCAGCGATACCAGAATGCACCTGCAAAGACAGCCCCAGTCTTACCTTCCAAGTCCCGGACTGCAGAATCCGGGACCGGCAGCCGTGTGACACCGGAAGTTACGTCGACGTAACGTGCGGTGTCGCTTTGCCCTTCTATGGGCACCAAAAATGGCCGCCGGCGGCTTCAAAAGTCGCTTGTACGCATGTCAGGAAGTGCATCGACGCAACTTCCGGTGTCGCTCCACCCATCTATGGGCACCAAAAATGGCCGACACCGGAAGTCACGTCTATGCACTTCCGGACATGCGTAGATGCGACTTTTGAAGCCGTGGGTGCCATTTTTGGTGCCCATAGAAGGGCAAATTGGAAAGAAAAAAATGGCCGCCGGAAGGAGAAAATAACGGAGAAAAACGGGAGACGAAGTGATACGGGGGATCACCGGGAAAAGGTAAGTAAAAACGGGGGGTTCCCGGGGAAAACGGGGTACTTGGCAGCTATGGCCCCAGTCCATCACTTGGGGAAGAGGCAGAGCCTGAGAAGTCAGGCAGGAAAGGCCATAGGGGCGCAGGGCAGGGCAAGGTGTGATCTCTCTCTCTTGCTCTCAAGTTTCACCCCATCCTACCTACCAGGGAAGTTTGAGGACTCACAGCTCAGTCAGTACTCTTGGAGCAAGGATAAGAGGAGTCTCAAAGTACACGTTTGCAAGGGAGTTCTGGAGCCCTCCCCCCGCAAGTAGAATCTGGCATCGTACAATGTATGCCTATGGCAGAAGCACATCACTGCCATTAAGACCCCACCACAAACTGACACCACACACACAATCCCAGCCCAGCTTGGCTTCCCCTTGCACAGAACAGTCACGAGGAGTCCTCTGTGCCGACCGACCGGAATTTCTATTGCATCCTCACAGGCCTGGGTGATGAGAGATGCGCTCATCCACCTTTCAAGCAGAATTTTATTGTTCTTGGAAACCTATTTTAGCTTGTGAATAGGGTACAGTTAACCTTTTTGTTTCCAAGAGATGGGATTAGCACCCTTGGCAATGGTTCTGGGTCTGAGGAGAGATGTCCTGGCTGAAGGAATGCTGAAAGACAACCAATCTCTCATCCTCTACTTCTGTTAGGTGGACGAGGTGATGTGGGACGGGAGAAATACTGAGAGGTTCGGGCTTTAAAAAGCTACCTAGTTCTGAACCATCTGCCACAATGAAGCCACAGGCCTCAACCACTTACCCAAAAGTAGTCCCAATCAGACTCAGGGGGCTGCTCAGGTGGAAGTGGTTTGAGAATGCTAATGAACGTGCATAATCACATTATCCCAATAGTCTTAAGAAACCACATGTTATTGAATGCATTTAATGGGCTGGTTTGAAACACATTATTTACAGTAATGAATTCTATTTTTAAAAAAATAATTTTATTGAGTTTTTCATAAAGAAAAAAAGAAAAAAGAGAAAAAGAAAAATTTAAAAAAGAGATACAAAAATACAAAAAAACAAAAATGACAATATTATCACACCTTATCTCTTCAAACTTCTTCACTTCCCCCTTCTTACAGTCCTTGTTAATAATTAACTCTTACCATTTCCAGATCTTAGCTAAACATCATAGAATTACGTCCTATCTCCCAATTCATGACCTTGTTCTTAAATAATTCTTATTCATTTTATATAGAAAAGTGGAAGAAGAATAGAAAGAAAAAACCAAAATAATAATAATAATAATAATAATAATAATAATAAAGACATAATCATATTATCCAATTTCTAATCTAAACATTTCGGACTTCCTCATTTCTCCTTGATTTCCTTATTAATAACTAATTGTTGCAGTTTCCAAATCTAGAATTACATTATTTCTCCTGATTTAAAACTTCTTTTTAATCATTTACCCTTCATACTTCTCTTTACCTTTATTACCCAATATTCTCTACCCAAAAATATTCATAATTAATTTTCAAAATCTTCCCCCCCCTTTTTATTCCCACCCTCGAAACTAAATCTACCCCCTTTCCTTGGAATCGATGTCTCCAGAGATTTCAGCCAGCTCCTTAATACTTTCCGAGTTCAGACCATGTTATATCCACCTATAAAAATCACCCCAATTCCTCCTCACCCCACTCCTGCTCTGTCCCAGTCTAAACCTTGCTCAGCCCTCCCCCCCTGCTGTATTCCCAACATGTTATCTTCAATCTCATTCTCTTTCTGCCCCCCACCTGCTTCCTTCTGCCCCTCTCTCACTGGGGTAACAACCTTTTTGTTTTTCCCTTTTTGGGGGGACTTTTGAATCGAATCCCTTCCCTGTTCCACCCCTCCCACCGGTGAAACAGTAATTTCTTCTTCTTCCTCTTCTGTCTCAAAATTCAGTTCTGTTGGTTCAGCAGTCTTCTCTCCCGTAGTTATTGCATTTCCTTCGGGATTGCAGTTCTCCTCTGTCATTTCCAGAATTTTCCCTAAAATCAAATCACAGCATGCATCTTCTTCTAGTCCTTCCCCTAGTCCTTCTCCCTCTTCTTCCTCCCTGTATTCATACGGATCATCTATTTCAAAATTCAGTTCTATTAGTTCATCAGTCCTCTCATCCATGCTTGTTGCGACACCTTTAGGATTGCGGATCTCCTCTGTCATTTCCAGAATTGTTATCAAAATCAAGTCCCACTGTGTACCATTCTTCTCACAGTCCAGAACCTTCTCTTCCTTCCTGTTGGTGCTCTCCGCCTCCATAATTGTGGCAGAGCAGGAAGTGGTATTGTTGTTGTCCTTGTTTTATATTTTCCAAATATAAAAAGAATGAAGTCCCGTCTGAACTGGATCCAACCTCTATTTCTTTACTTTTTCTCTTATTATTCAGTCTCAAATTCAACACTGAGTAGCCTTGAGATTTATTTTTAAAGCTTCCTCTTTCACTTGTCTGCAGCTCTCAGTCTCAGACTCATACAGACAATCACATTCCTTTCTATTGTGACTCCATAAAGACGGCTAGCCGGTCCTTCCTTTGACCCGACTCCAAGTTCACGGGGGGGTTTCCCCTTGTCAAATCACAGTCTTTTGCAGAGATTTATGCACACTTTATCTTTTTCCCTTACTCTGCATCAGGAAAAAAGTTTTTTAAAAGAAAATTTCTGAGCTTTCCACAGCTTTACTGCATCGTTCATTACTCAAGTGGGGGGGGGGGCTGACTTCCCTTTTAAGCCTCCTCCCAGCGCCAATTACCCAGTCCAATTCACAAATTTTTGACTTACTTAATCCAAATCTCTTCTTTTTAAAGAAAAGAATACGCCGCTTGCAGGCTGTAGGCTCGGTTCCAAAAGTCTGTACTTAACCTGAAGCGTACTTAACCTGAAGCGACCTTTCCCATTGAAAGTAATGGAAAGTAGATTAATCCGTTCCAGACAGGTCTGCGGAGTACTTAAACTGAAAATACTCAAACCGAGGCGTACTTAAACCGAGGCATGACTGTAAATCTAAATCAGTGTTGGAAATGTAAAGAGAAAGAATGTTCTTTTTAATCATATGTGGTGATCTTGCAGTAAGGTTAATGCTTACTGGGAAATGATATACAATGAAATGAAAA
Organism: Zootoca vivipara; assembly: GCF_963506605.1. NCBI lineage: Eukaryota > Metazoa > Chordata > Lepidosauria > Squamata > Lacertidae > Zootoca > Zootoca vivipara. The sequence continues at coordinate 6,441,554 of NC_083278.1, read as the reverse complement.
AGATATTTAAAATAACATTGGTTTTTTTTAAAAAAAAAAACCAGAAGCCTTTATCTTCGGAATTATAGGGACAGAACTACTTAAATTGTATAGAAACTTATTCATGCATGCGACTGCAGCGGCAAGAATGTTACTTGCCTAAAAATGGAAAGAAGCAGAAGTCTCAGCAAAGGCAGAATCGATACAAAAACTAATGGAATATGCAGAAATAGAGAAACTTGCCGGAAGAATAAGAAATCAAGATAAAAAACTTTTTATAAAAGAATGGAAATGGTTTATTGAATATTTACAGATAAATTGTAAACAGATAAAAAACACTGGCAGAATTATTGCTGCAGTTACATAAGAGTATATATTTAAAGAAGATAAATAAATAAGTTAGGTGAATTTGGATATGTAGAAGATATTAAAAGTAAATTTAAGGAACCGCAGAAAGAGGGGGAAGTCAAGTTTTAAAATGTCAAAATGATTGTAAAATCAGTTACAGGTAGGTAGCCGTGTTGGTCTGAGTCGAAGCAAAATAAAAAAATTCCTTCAGTAGCACCTTAAAGACCAACTAAGTTTTTATTTTGGTATGAGCTTTCGTGTGCATGCACACTTCTTCAGATACACTGGAAACAGAAGTGTCAGACCCTTATATATATATATATATATACAGAGGGTGGTGGGGGTGGGTGGGAATGGGTGATGGGCTGATGGGAGTGGTAAACCTGTGGATGGCTGTTAACGACTGCTGATGGCTGCAATTAGTCCGGGGGGGGGGGCAAGGGCTGAGGCGCTAAAGAAAGCTTGATCATGCATAATGAGATAAGAATCCGATGTCTCTATTCATCCCAGGTGGCTCCATGGTTTTATGCTTGGTAATGAGTTCCAATTCAGAAACTTCTCTTTCCAGTCTGTTCCTGAAATTTCTCTGTAATAAAACAGCTGCTTTGAGATCTTGTATAGAATGTCCTGGGAGATTGAAGTGTTCTCCTACTGGTTTCTCTGTCTTATGGTTCCTGATGTCAGATTTATATATTTATATATAGATTTATATATTTTCACTGTAAAATCAGTGAAATTTATATATCTGAAAAGTATAAATAATTTTTAAAAAAACAAATAAACAGAATGGTGTAGCAATGTTACTACCCCCACCACCACCACTTTCTATTCCGGCCCTGTACTCAGGGTGGGTGTAGAAATGGCCCCTCCACTCTACAATTCCCCACCAGTCCTTCCCCACCCTTGGAACATCCCATCTGGAGGGGAGGGACTTTTGCTGGCAGCCGCAGACAGGGATTTCACCAGCAACCTCCCCTCCCCCACACACAGATTCAGCAGGCAGAAATGGCAGGTCAGTGTGATGCCAGCTTAGACCCAAGAGACAGACCTTTTTGGGAACTGCCCATTATCTCTGAGCATTGGCAATTGCTGGCTGGGGCTGATGGGCATTGGAGTCTGAAAACATCTGGAGGATATTGGTGAGCAATGATGAGCCCACTCAAATAGAAGCCCACTACATGAACCTAACAACTCTAATCTATTAGAGGTTTTTTAAAAAGTAAACCACCCCTGGGCAGTTAAGTCCAGTCAAAGGTGACTATGGGGTTGTGGCGCTCATCTGGCTTTCGGGCCGAGGGAGCCAGTGTTTGTCCACAGACAGCTTTCCGGGTCATGTGGCCAGCATGACTAAACCGCTTCTGGTGCAACGGGGCACCATGACAGAAACCAGAGTGCACGGAAATGCCGTTTACCTTCCCGCCACAGCAGTACCTATTTATCTACTAGCACTGGCGTGCTTTCGAACTGCTAGGTTGGCAGGAGCTGGGACAGAGCAACGGGAGCTCACCCCGTCACGGGGATTCGAACCACTGACCTTCTGATCGGCAAGCCCAAGAGGCTCAGTGCTTTAGATCACAGAGCCACCCGCGTCCCAACCTGTCAGAATCCAGAGTTCTACTTGTTGTTGTTGTTGTTTAGTCGTTTAGTCGTGTCCGACTCTTCGTGACCCCATGGACCATAGCACGCCAGGCACTCCTGTCTTCCACTGCCTCCCGCAGTTTGGTCAAACTCATGTTCGTAGCTTCAAGAACACCGTCCAACCATCTCGTCCTCTGTCGTCCCCTTCTCCTAGTGCCCTCCATCTTTCCCAACATCAGGGTCTTTTCCAAGAGAGTCTTCTCTTCTCATGAGGTGGCCAAAGTATTGGAGCCTCAGCTTCACGACCTGTCCTTCCAGTGAGCACTCAGGGCTGATTTCCTTAAGAATGGATAGGTTTGATCTTCTTGCAGTCCATGGGACTCTCAAGAGTCTCCTCCAGCACCATAATTCAAAAGCATCAATTCTTCGGCGATCAGCCTTCTTTATGGTCCAGAGTTCTACTACCCAGGTTTTATTGAGTGCTCAAGCTCTCTCTCTCTCTCTTTTTCTCAGCACAAGCTAGTGGGACAGCCATGGCGCCTTCCTTTACAAATGCCAGACCTCTATTTGTAGAACTGTCAGAGCACAGTCCTCTATTTGAAAGCACCCTCTGGTTAAAGGGCTGGTAGTAAAGCAAATTATTTGCATAAGCACGTTATTTGCATAAGCACATTATTTGCTTAGGCAACGGTTATTGACACAACCACACATCCAGACTTTCAAGCAAAATTTCCACTATAGTGACAAGAAGTTTAAATGGCCAATTGTTTTACTTTTAGCAGCACTATCCAAAATGTGGGAGTTTAAATTTATAACACAACAGAAAAGGGGTAAGTGATAAAAGGACAGGGCCAGAAGGAATAAATCACTGTGAGAGAATATATATATATATATCTCACTCTCAGGCACGAGTGTTTCCAACATATTAATTTATGGAGGGCCTCCCATTGTTTTAGTGTAAACAGGAGTCAAAATCCGTTGACAGTTGGAAGAGGCCAGCGAAAATATTTTCAAAGAAAGCTCTTTAGGAAATAGCTGTTCCATTCACTGAAACAGTTCCTGTATCACAACCGCAGCGCTGTTCAAATATAAACAAATATTTTCACTGCCATGCCACAAAGGGACTTCAGCAGAAAGCTGGCTAGATATGAAAACAAACTTTGGCATCTAAAGGGCTTTTGATACACATGACTTGCTCTTATGACAAGAGGCTGTGCAGAGGAGCGCAAGAAGCTTATTTAATATGGTACAAAAGACTTTTGTTTACCATTTCTCTGGACATCTTGGGAATTGCAAGCAGCAACACGGCTGGTGTCCTCGCTTTATGGCTTCGCAACGTGAAGGGATTTAGAAAAGACTTATGGGTTCAGCCACAAAGCAAATGGACTATCCCAAACAGTAGCCCTCTGAGAGCAATATGGAAAAGTAATGGAAAAATCTATACAAGGAGGTTGTGGGGGTTTTTTTTTTTTAAGTTGGCATATTCCCCACTTCCCAAAACTATCAAGGCAGTCGTTTTGTCCTTCTCAGTTTCACTTCTTTATTAACCCCTCAACGTTATCCAAAATTATATTCCTGCTTTGTCCTACTCCTTTCTTTTCTGCCAGAGAAATGTAAGTTTTAGACGTCAAGGACTAAATTGCAGTGTTTTCAGTCCCTACAAATTCATAATGAGCCTTACACTATTAGAAGTGGGATCAGGGACGGTACGTAGTTTATATTTTAAGAATAAATAATTTTACCAACTTCTGAGGGGTCATGATAAGATAGGATTTGGCAACCAGGTCCAACTTTCCCCAACCCTTGTGCTAATATCTGCATAGCCAACAAAAATCCAACAATTACATTTCCCTAGCCTGCAGATACGGTGATGAGGAAAGCATCATCTCCTGAAATTCTGCTCCTTATGTCTGTGTTAAAGGCACAGGAGCGCTGCCCAGGAAAAAAAGCTGGCAACATTTCTCCCACAGGAACAGGGATAAGTATGATCGGGTCGGATGGCAATGCTTTTATATTCCCAAGTCTAGTATGCTACAACGGCGGCAAGAGTATTATTAGCCAAGAACTGGAAGACCCAAGAATTACCAACAGTGGATAATTGGCAAATGAAAATGATGGAGTACATGGAACTGGCTGAGATGACCGGGAGAATACACGGCCGGGGAGAAGAAGCGACAGAAGAAGAGTGGAAAGATTTTAAAGTTTATTTGAAAAAATATGGTAAAATTGTATATTGAGATTAGATTTAGAAGTTTATAGAAACTGCGGGTTTGAGAATTATGTTAAGTAAATTGATGTATGAGAGATTTGAAATTGCAAGGAGTTTGAAACAATGAATTGGAAATTGCTAAAGATAAATGAGAAATGAACCGCAGATAGAGGGAACTCGAGGAAGTCCCCTCTTACAATGTTAAAGGAAAAGGATTATGGTACTTTGATTTTTTTTTGTGTTTTTTATTGTTATTTTTGTAATGTTATTTTTTCTTGTTATTTTTGTTTGTATTTGTTGTGTTTAAAGTGTTGTGTTTTTCTGTAAAACCAATAAAAATTATTTTTTAAAAAAATATTCCCAAGTCTACCCCATTTACATATAAAGTGTGGGGCTTATGGGATCGATCGGATTTCATAACAAAAGTTTGCATAGGTGAGAGGAGCTGAATCTTTCCTGCCTTGCCTTCCCATGTCTCATTGCAACAGCAGCATCACCACAATACATATATAATGGCAAAAAGATAAGTCCCCAAATGCATTTTGGGGGTTAAAGGTGGTGTCCAAGTCTGAGAACACTGAAGACTACTGATCAAAGAAATTGCTCAATATACGAAGAAAGTTAAGTGGCACACAAATGAAGATCTTTGAGGCTCTCGCAGGCAATCCAGCAAGAGACACCGTCCAGTTTCCCTTCTGTCGCTCCTCGAGAGGATTTTAAGTTCCACTTTATTAGCGTGCTTTTGCTGAGCTGAAGGACTCGCCATATTTAGTCACAGAATATTAGTCATGGAAATAACTGAGTGACGGACTATTTCTTTTCCTGACAGATAAAGTCATATTATACAGAAATGTGAGGGGGCCAGGGAAGGCCGGGAGAAGGCGAGAGGAAGTTCAATAAATAAAAGAAAGGAACGGACCTTTTACATTCTGAAATCTAAGCATGCAGATTCTGCATTCTGGGAAGAAAATTTACTTAAGGAAAACAAAATAACAAAAGGATGAAAAAAAACAGACCTGCAGTCAATTCCTCCGCTCCACCAACCCAGTTCATACAAACGTCTTAATAATTCTGCAGTTATACCCTGATCTCAAATCTCTCACCTCTCACCTCTGGCTTGGCCTTTGCATATCCAAATTCTGAAAGGCTAATTGCTGGTCAAACCAAAAAGCACAACTGTATATTCATGTGCTACTAGGAATGGGAAATTCTGTCAAATTTGGCTTTTCTCAGTTTTAATTTTTCCAATCTTACATTCAGTTTTCCACATTTCCCCATCAGCTTGCTTTTTTAAAAAAGTGCTCATGAGAATCTGCCAGCATTTTAGTGCCAACTTCTCATATACACATTTTATATGCACATTGGGCGAATGTGCACACTTTTGCAATGCACTTTCCCCCAATATAATGCATTTCTATATGCTATTTTCATAAATGTGTGCATTTTGATGCACAGTTTACTCTGGTATATGCTTTAACTTCTTTTTTCATGTATAACGAGGCTGGATAATTACAGTTCCAATTCAGCATTCAGCATCCAATTCATTACCAAGCTTAAAACCATGGAGCCACCTGGGATGAACAAAGACATTGGATTCTTATCTCATTATGCATGATCAAGCTTTCTTTAGCGCCTCAGCCCTTGCTTCCCCCCCCCACAGGACCAATTGCAGTCATCAGCAGTCGTTAACAGCCATCTACAGGTTTACCACTCCCATCAGCCCATCACCCATTCCCACCCACCCACCACCCACCCTCTGTATATACATAAGGAACTGACTTCTGTTTCAAGTGTATCTGAAGAAGTGTGCATGCACACTAAAGCTCATACCAAAATAAAAACTTGGTTGGTCTTTAAGGTGCTACTGAAGGAATTCTTTTATTTTGCTTCGACTCAGGCCAACACGGCTACCTACCTGTAACTATCTATCACAAGTAGAGGTGGGGGTGTATCTGGTTAGGTTAGCATTTCAAGGTAAACGTACACCATTCACACTCTCTGAAACAACATGCAGACCAAACCACAGCCATCCTTTAAAATTTGCACTTCTCTGAATCTTGTGACGCAATTCTCCAGCCCTCCCCCCCCCCAAAAAAAGAGTACAAAAACTAGCATATTGGAGGAAAGTGTGCATATGATGCATACATTCGTGAAAATAACAAATGAAAAATACATTCTATTAGCGGGAATTGCTTTGAAAATGTGCATATTAGGGGAAATGAGCACTAAAATGCTGATGCGGTTTCCTGAGAACATTTTTTTTAACGCAAACTGATGCAGATATGTGGTGAATGGAACTTAAGAATGGGAAAAGAAATGAGTAGTGGGGAAACTAAAATCGACAGAGTTGCCCAACCCCCATTATACGCTAGCATCTGTGATTAAAAAAGGTAAAGGGGCCCCTGACCATCAGGTCCAGTCGTGTCCGACTCTGGGTTGCGCGCTCATCTCGCATTATTGGCCGAGGGAGCCGGCGTACAGCTTCCAGGTCATGTGGCCAGCATGACAAAGCCGCTTCTGATGAACCAGAGCAGCACATGGAAACACCGTTTACCTTTCCGCTGTAGCGATCCCTATTTATCTACTTGCACTTTGATGTGCTTTCGAACTGCTAGATTGGCAGGAGCTGGGGCCGAGCAACGGGAGCTCACCTCGTCACGGGGATTTGAACCGCCGACCTTCTGATCGGCAAGCCCTAGGCTTTGTGGTTTAACCCACAGTGCCACCTGCGTCCCTAGCATCTGTGATACCTTATTATTATTATTATTATTGGCCCATCATGTCCATCGGCAAGATTGGACCCTGCTAGTCCAATAAGACCTTCATATGATGCAGCTACCTAGGAGGCAAGTATAGGAACAGGGGGAGGAGGCTATCGTCTTTGAGTCTCGTCCCGTGTGCCTTGGCATTCCTCCAAAGGTGAGACCATGAACACGGCTTCAGCTGAGAAGTGTTATCTGTGCGCTCAAAGACAATGTAATTTGTAGGACTGCAGGGTACACAATTTTGCTACGTCTTTTTTTAATGGCATTAGAGTGCAATCGGCAACACCCACTTCCACATGTTGGTTGCGTTTGTGCCTCGGAGAAACCAGAACATTTGTAACATCAGATCTGGCAAAGGGCCAGATTTCCACAGGGCATTAGTAACAAACTGGTGAAGCTCATTAAAAAAAGAGAGAGAAAGAGAGAGAAACCTATAACCATTAAAAGTCCATTAAGCAGCATGTCATTTTGTAGAGCTAAATAGCCCACAGTAATCAAAAGCATATGAACCCCAGCTGGGTTACCCAGCGAATTGTTTCGATTTAGGGGGAGAATTCATCAAGAAAGATTGCTCTTCAGATTGGGTTGATTTTTCTCCTTCAGTTGCTGGCTCTATGTTCCATTATAATTAAAGTGATTGATGGATCTCGCAGGCAGAGGTGAGGAGTGACCGAAATAGCCAGGAACTTCCACTCCAGCCAAGTCAAGCAACAGCAGCGACTAAATGCGGAACTCCTGCAGGAAAGCACGTAACTCGAAGTTCTTCTCCCACTGTCAATTCGATATGGAGGGGAGAGAGGTTTGCCTTCCTCTCTTTCCTGAGTCATGTGCGAAGTTATAATTTTTGACTCACCAAAGGAGAGAATTATTAGGAAAGCAGAGGAAACCGAAGTCCACCATCTACACACTGAAAAACTGCAAACTGAGTCAATACAAAACAATAATAAGAATGTCATACCCATTTCTTGCACCATAGCAAGGCAAAAGACACAAGTGGTGCTTGATTGGGACCACCTGACCTTCCTACCCTCAGATTTAGTGCTCCACAATAGACAGAGAAGACAGAGATGACCAGTTAAATACAGTGGTACCTTGGTTTAAGAACAGCTTAGTTTATGAACAACTTGGATTAAGAACCCGGAAGTAGGTGTTTTGGTTTGTGAACTTTGCCTTGGAAGCAGAACATGTTTCGCTTCCTGTTGAGTGTGTTCCATTTGTAAATTGAGTCCCCCGCTGCTATAGGAAAGCACGCCTTAGTTTAAGAATGCTTTGGTTTAAGAATGGACTTCCGGAACAGATTAAGTTCGTAAACCAAGGTACAGAGCCATGAATCAGATGCTGCTGGTTTCTGAACTGAACTCTGTCATTTGTTGCCACTTATGTACTCCAAATATCCAGGAGACTATTTCTTTTCTTACTGATGCTAGGCTTTAAACACAAGCGAATACCTACTACACCTTAGCCAGTTTGGAGTGGTGGCTAGAATGCTGGACTAGGACAGGAGAGACCAAGGTTCAAATCTCCACTGAGCTTACTGGTAACCTGCAGGCCAATATTTCTCAGCCTAACCTAACACTTTGGGTTGTTGTGAAGGTAAATGGGGGGGGGAGCGAGAGAATGATGTATGCTGCATTGAGATCCTTGGAGGAAAGATGGGATATAAACAGTGGTGGCCGGAGAAGAGGCATGGGTGAGGCATCACTGTTGACCTTCAGAGTCCACCTACAGGGCACCTGCTGCCCTACGTCTACCCATTCCGGTAACCTTCTAGATATAAATGGAATCAATCAATGAAATGAAATGAAATGAAATGAAATGGTGCATCAATCTGGAGGATGGTGCCAAGCCAAAGTCTGCTGTTAGCAGATGACAAGGTGGTCGTTTCTTGGTGAGTGCAGAGCAGAAGACTCGTGCAAGTGAACCTAATCTCAAAAAGTCAAAACAGAACCCATCCACCACAAAACATCACCCCCAGCCAGTCTGATGTGGGGAGATGCTGTAACGCCTCTTTGCGGAAGATGTTCATTGACTACTACTGAGCATGCCATTTGAGAATTCTGATGCCACTGTATCTAATAAGCAGATGGACACGGCAACTGAAATCAGAGTTAGGGCATCAGTTCTGTGTAGCATCTGAAATTATACAGCCTGGATCCAAAGTGTTGTGTTTGTGTGTGTGTGTACAACCAAATATGTCTATGTGCACAGACAGTCTTTCTAAATTACCCCTTCCAACTGTAGCTCTTCGGGATCCAGGTTTTTCTCTGTTAACAAGGCAGCCAAGATGCAGCCCCTCAAACTTGATAAGTATCTCACAGTGAGTCCCCTGTGTTGTTTTATGGGGCTATTGTACAAGAAGAACAAATTCAGGGCTTGTTGTGCAAGCTGCAGCTTATGAAATGGCCTCTTCTACACAACTACTAAAGTTCCAGGAGACTTGCCACCCTTTCATCTCTTATTTACCATATTTCTTGCCTTAGGGCAGGCACGTCCAACAGGCAGATCGTGATCTACTGGTAGATCACTGGATGCCTGTGGTAGATCACTGGTAGATCACTGGCTCCTCCCAAAGAAGCTCAACATCTTTGGCTTCCCCTAAAAAATGCTCAACATTTTAGCCCTTCACTCCCAGAAAACAGGGCTTTCCTCCCGCCTCAGAAAAGCTCAACAACTCTGACCTGAACCCCTTAAAAATGGGCCTTCCTCCTTCCTAAAAGAAAGCTCAACAACTCTGACTTGAACCCCTAAAAATGGGCCTTCCTAAGAAAATCTCAACAACTTTGACCTGAACCCCTAAAAAATGGGGCTTTCCTCCTCCCTAAAGAAAGCTTAAAAACTTTGACCTGAACCCCTAAAAATGGGGCTTTCCTCCTCCCTAAAGAAAGCTTAGCAATTTTGACCTGAAACCCCCCCCCCAAAAAAGGGGGTAGATCACTGCCAGCTTTTAACTCTGTGAATAGATCGCAGTCTCTTTGGAGTTGGCCACCACTGCCTTAGGGGAAGCCCTCATTTTTCCTCTTCTCCCCTTCTCCCTCCAAGTCTGATGCCTAGTCATAAGACCAATGGCCCATCTAGTCCAGCATCCTGTTCTCACAAGGGGCAACCAGAGGCCCATAGGAAATCCACCAGCAGAATTTTCCCCACTTGTGATCCCCAGTAACTTCTGGAAGTGGAGGCACAACATTAGGCCACTGAGACCCTAATCTGCCGTGAATGTCTCTAATACTCTTTTAAAGCCTCCATAGTTTAACTATGCATTGTGTAAAGAGGTATTTTCTTCATCCTGAATCTTCCAACATATCGCTTCATTGGATACCGCAGGTGCTAGTGGTATGATAGAGAAATTTAAAAAAATCTTTCTAGCCCTTGCTCCACACCCAGTATAATGTTGTCCCTACCCTCTTACTTGCCATATATATATATATATATATATATATATATATATATATATATACTAAAAAGTCACTGTTTCCAGCACTGGTGTGGGGACAGGACTGCCTCACTGCTGCATTCCTTCCTCTGGCTCCCTGCTTTGTTTTCTTGCAACTTCCTGGACGTAGCTGAAACAGATCTTTTCCCTTAGCCAGCAAAACCTAGGGTTGTTGTTTATAGGTGGCATCTAGTCTATGGGCCACCAGTTATCAGTCAGTGTTCTTTATCAGTCATTGCTTTTCAGACCATCACACTCACAGGACTGCAGCTGAACATCTTAGGAGTAATAATAATAATAATAATAATTTATTATTTATACCCCGCCCATCTGGCCAGGTTCGCCCAGCCACTCTGGGCGGCTTCCAACAAAATATTAAAATACAGAAATCCATCAAACATTAAAAGCTTCCCTAAACAGGGCTGCCTTAAGATGCCTTCTAAAGGTCTGGTAATTGTTGTTCTCTTTGACCTCTGGTGGGAGGGTATTCCACAGGGTGGGTGCCACTACCAAGAAGACCCTCTGCCTGGTTCCCTGTAACTTGGCTTCTTGTAGCGAGGGAACCGCCAGAAGACCCTCGGCACTGGATCTCAGTGTCCGGGCAGAACGATGGGGGAGGAGACGCTCCTTCAGGTATACTGGACCAAGGCTGTTTAGGGCTTTAAAGGTCAGCACCAACACTTTTAATTGTGCTCAGAAACGTACTGGGAGCCAATGTAGGTCTTTCAGGACCGGTGTTATGTGGTCTCGGCGGCCGCTCCCAGTCACCAGTCTAGCTGCCGCATTCTGGATTAGTTGTAGGTTTCCGGGTCACCCACGTAGAGCGCATTGCAGTAGTCCAAGCGAGAGTGGACACAAATGCATGCTGGATTAATGGAGTAGGCACCTGATAACCAAATGAGGAGCTGGCTGTCTCTGGCACACCCACATAGTCAGGAAAATGTTACCAGCACCATAGGCATGTACTGATCACCATTCCAAGGAAGCAAGAAAACATTGCAATTTGTCCTCCAGCTACTTCCATAGAATGCCACCGCTCTGTAAATGACCATCTGTGTTTATCCTGTGAGTTGAATACAGAACAAAGCAAACTTCATCCATTCGCAGGCAAAGGGTTCCAACTGAAGAACTGCACTTTACATGCAGTGCAGCAGAGGCTTCTGCTATAAGAGGCTGACTTCTCATGTCCTTTTCAATATATATATTTGTGTGAATTGCCAATGGCCGAGATTCATTACAAAGACCTTTTCGGTTTCCCTATTAGCTACGTATATGACACAGAGCAAAGATCAACTTCACTGTGCAAAAGCCTACAATTTCCCCCTAGTATAGTATCTTTGAAGAGCTGTTGCTGCTACATTAGTCTAGGAAGCAGCAATGGTAGCTGTAATGGTACTTTCTAAATAAGGGGTCAGCAACTGTGTACATATGGTCCCTTGCTCATTTCTCGGCGTGTGTTGTTAAAAGTTCCGGATTGTAGCAACAAGAACAAAAGATGGCAAAATCCCAAAGGATCTTAAACAAAGAAGGCATGTAAAAAGGAGCCAGAATTCACTTGACTGAAATGCATCCATTTATGGAGGCTTCGTGTTCCACACTTTTAATTAAGCTCTTGAGGATTATCACCTAATTCAGGGAAAATAGAGAGAGTTGGCTGCATGATTCTGTCGGATAACATAAAAGGAGACAAACACAAGTTTCGGACCCTTGGGGTCAATAGCAACTGGTGGAAAGAAAGCGATTGTACAAGAGAGATAAATCTGATTGTTAAAGAAAGAAACTGAATGAGAGAAACAAAATGAGGGAAGGGGTTGTTTTTTCTTCTCTCACCATCTCCCACCCCCAAAAAAACCCAACTTTTTTTTAATGGGGATTCCCATGGGAATTGGACTGATGCTGAGGGATTATTTGAACAAGAAAGCCAAGGTTAGCACCAGTTAATGACCAGTTTGTTAGCTAACAGGCTGTTAACACTCCAACAAACTGGTTGTTAAAAGTGGTTACTGCCGTATTTTGTTGGGAGATTTATTAGAAACTTGTTTCAACCATTTAATGCGGGGAGGGAATTGCTTTAATGTGCACACCTGGAAGCCCACAAAGCCAGGCAATGGTCTGAAAGTGCTCTGCTTGGATTTAAATGAAATTAATGATAATAAAAATAAACCTTACCCAGCAACAGTTCTCTTTCCACCTTTTTCCCCCTCCCCATTCCCAGTAATAGAGTATGAGATGCGTACTGATTCCTTAATAGATTCATAGCTAATAAGACCCACTTGAACGCTCATTATTTAGTAGTATCATTATGGTAAGTGGGTCTGATCGGTCTGCAGCAGCCCAGTCCCAGTGCAAATCTCATAATTATTAGACAAAACTTTGATAAAACTCATAACAATCTCTCAGGGGGCTTAATCCATTTGCAGATTCTGGAGGAGAGAGAGAGAGAGAGAGAGAGGGAGAGGGAGAGAGAGAGATTAAAATAACTATTTAAAAATGCAAGGAAATGATTTCCTAAAATGGAATGCTGAGGGCAAGCGGTTAGAACTAAATTCGTTTTGATTTCTTCCTCTCATTGTACCCCAAGAGGGAATTGCTGTGCAACCCATGGAGCTTTACCTCACAACAGCTTTGTGAGGTAAATGAGAGGCTGTGGAGTTACCAAAGGTCTTGATTTTTGCAATAAAAGTTTTGGTGGGGCAGGAAGAACTGATCTCTCAGAGCCAGTTCCAGCTGTGAGAGGTCCTTACAAAACACTGCTGAACCTTTTGTTACTTAAATACAATACTGGTAATGACACACGCGACGTAACAGACTGTATAATAATAATAATAATAATAATAATAATAATAATAATAATAATAATAATAATTTATTATTTATACTCCGCCCATCTGGCCAGGTCTCCCCAGCTACTCTGGGCGGCTTCCAACAAAAGAATAAAACACAATAATCTATTAAACATTAAAAGCCTCCCTGAACAGGGCTGCCTTCAGATGTCTTCTAAAAGTCTGGTAGTTGTTTTCCTCTTTGACATCTGTTGGGAGGGCGTTCCACAGGGCAGGCGCCACCACCGAGAAGGCCCTCTGCCTAGTTCCCTGCAACCTGGCTTCTCGCAACGAGGGAACCGCCAGAAGGCCCTCGGTGCTGGACCTCAGTGTCCGGGCAGAATGATGGAGGTGGAGACACTAATTCAGGTATACTGGACCGAGGCCATTTAGGGCTTTAAAGGTCAGCACCAACACTTTGAATTGTGCTCGGAAACGTATGTAACAGTCTAATGTCACAATATGTAATTCCATAGACCAAATTATCATATGAACGGAACATATTCTGAGAGATTAAAGTCCAACGGATTGATCAGGAGATGCAGTCTATTCAGTTCTTAAATTAGCAATAACCGCAATGTGGACTGCTTATACCAATCTTGTAGTGTTCCACGTGTTGGTGCTTTTGAGAATTCTAGCGTTCCTTGTAAGTAGGTATCAGATGAAAAACTTGAAAGTATGGCATATGCAGAAAATAAGACAAGGATTCCAGGATAATTCCTTGTTTCGCCCAAGCAGGCTTCGTCAGCCATACATACTCTGGATTATATAAATGAACATACAACTCAGCAGCATCCCAAGGCATTGTGGGAATTTTAAATGGCAGCTCCCAAACCCAACTACCTAGCACTGGGGCAGGCATCATCCTTGTTGGAGCAATGGAATGGCGGCAGCAGCTGTACTTGTCTAACGGTGTCAAATGGGACCTTTTCTCCAAATGCAAATAGCAGCTGTGTGTGTGTGTTAGGACTATAGTGGAGCCCCAATCCTGCTTGCCCCACACCCAGCAGCGGCTATTGGAATTTTTAAAATCATTCACGCTAAATGCAAGAATGCATTAGTTATCACAGCCCATTTGATCCTCCATTACTTTATTTAACATTACCTCAGTCAGTCTCAGGACTGGGAATGATTTAGTCTCCAAGAATCCTGACACACTATGCAGCTTCTCTCCTTGCCTTGTTATTTCTGTATACTGATCTTCTTTGTTTTTCAGTCAGTCCTCACTTCTAACCTCATGGGCTTCTGACAGCCCGCTCTGAACAACTGAGATACACTCACCCCATTGGTTAATGATATTTCATGAGCTATATTAGGATTTCAGCAGCATTGCTCTGTCCTTGTTTGCAAGAGCATTTCAAATAAGATCATGGACATGCCTGAACTCTTAATAATTCTTGCAATAACACTGCTTAAAATCAGGTAGGCTGGGAATGGGAGAGAATAACTGATATTTTCATTTAGCAGCAGATGTGACTGGGGTTTAGAGGACGGTCTGATTGATGTCTCGGCTTCACTTAAAATAAAATAATTAGGCGAGTAAAAAAACTGAAAAGTATATTTTCATTTTAACCGGCTTGCACTCTCTTCCGGGCTCCAAAGAAAGAGAGAAAGATGACGGAACATTACAAGAATTGAAATGAAGAGTCTGAATAGAAGAAATGAGCTACTGTAAATTAATGGCAGATGAGCAATGGATATGAAAATGGAGCTGGGAGGATTTAAATAATCAGCAACTAAGAGGAAAAACCAATAGTTCAGAAAGAGTGTAGAGAGCTCCATTAACAACCAGAGAGAGGACAACAATGTCAAAGGAACAGTAAATAGGCTTGAGTCTCAAGGTAGGAAGCTGGGAAAATGAATAAAACACCAGGAACATGTTCACCTGGTTCCATCTTGTAAGAAATATAACACACTCAACAGGACTCCTTCAAGCCACAACTTCCATGTGCTGACAAGCAAGACAAGGGCCATGAGCCCTGAGAGTGAAAAGTCTTGGTCGCCTTTTGCCTGAGGATGACCAGATAGGCTGCAGGTGAATCGACACCTGGCCAGAGCAAGGGTGTGGAAATATTTGGCAGCAAGGTACGACATCCTTCCTCATTGGCAGGGATCCTCATTTTGAATTCCTGTAAATTTTGTTTGAGGTCAAATAATAAATACAGTTATAAAAGGAGTAAAATGGTGATTGCAACACCCCCCTTCACAGCTCCCACTTCCCAAACAGAATACATTCCCAATAAAGTGTTCGTTAGGTGAGCATTCACATAACGAGCTGATACGAATCCCATTCTTTCTTATGGGAACATTTCTAATCTGTGATCTTCCACCACCACCGCCATTGTTTCGTCTTAAAATGGCTGCAGCCAACCATCAAAAGAGAGGCAAAGGGAAAGATCTGTCCAATCTCTCCAGCTCTCTCATTTGTCCAGTGTCTCTCCCTGCTCCCTCTATCCATGGTTTCTGCCCCACAATGGCTGCCACCAACCAGAAAAGCACAAACAAGTAAGGAAGTGATATCTGAGTCAGCCGTGTGTGTGTGTGTAGGGTTGCCATATTTCAAAAAGTAAAAACTAGGACACCTCGAAAGTTTTTGAGATTTTTTTCTGGACAAACGCCAAAGTTGTTGAACTTCTTTTTTACAAAAATGCCCCCAAAATGCATTTTTTAAATTAACTTGCCTAAGATTTACATCTTTTGGAAATCCCCCCCTCCCCCAGATGTTGATTCTGCCTTTGAAATCCCGATAATGTCCGGGAAAATCCAGACGTAACACAGCCCTATGTGTGTGGCAATGTGTGGGTAGTATTATTCATGGTAAGTGAATTTTCGCATAACAAACAAGCCATCCGTGGGCCCCTTTATATTGCACATCCTTGATTATTTGTGCTCATGGTGGTATTGGAGCAGTCACACTGCTTCATTTCCAATCAGTGCAGGCCCCATAATCTGCTGAAATCCTGTAACATTTTATACCAGAAGTGCTCCAGAGATTGGGGCTCTCTTTTTGTTGTGCTATAGTGCCAGAGCCCCCCCCCCCCCCGCTCCATATGCCTATAATGGGATAACACTGGGGTCACATCTCAGAACAACTTGTAACTTAGAATACTGTGTGGACAGTCCAATATAAATCCACCATTAATACAATAAGAAATACAAATCAGTAACATTTTACAGAATATACTCATGGGGGGGAAGAACACTCTGGTCTTTTTACTTTAGTATGAGGTAAAGGTAAAGGGACCTCTGACCATTAGGTCCAGTCATGACCGACTCTTAGGTTGCGGCACTCATCTCGCATTATTGGCCGAGGGAGCCGGCGTATAGCTTCCAGGTCATGTGGCCAGCATGACAAAGCCACTTCTGGCGAACCAGAGCAGCACAAGGAAACACCGTTTACCTTCCCGCTGTAGCGGTTCCTATTTATCTACTTGCATTTTTGATGCGCTATCGAACTGCTAGGTGGGCAGGAGCTGGGACTGAGCAACGGGAGCTCACCCCGTCACAGGGATTCGAACCGCCGACCTTCTGATCAGCAAGCCCTAGGCTCTGTAGTTTTTAACCCACAGGGCCACCTGGGTCCCTCACTTCAGTATGAGACACCTTGTCAAACCCATTTACAGGACTGAATCCTCATAGATCTCTGCCACTGAGGTTTCTGAGAGTAGCAGAAAGAGAACCACATTTTGTAATGGGGAAAAGGATAGTATTGATTACGTGGATCCATAAAGTCTGTGGCAGGAAGTGTGAACAAATCTTTGACTATTTCCATATAAAAAGAATATTGCTTTTGTTCAACCCAGTACAGGACTCACAAGATGGCAGCCAACACAGCAGCTTCAGAACTCTCAGACACGTTCAGGACACAGAATTTAAAAGCTTACCTGCCTACTGCTCCATAACACATATGCTCTAGTGAATAAAGTTTACTCAGCTAAATTGCTCAAGAGTCCACCTCGGCTTCTGGGAAATGCACACAGTGATTCAGGGGCCGTTTCTTCAAAAGGAAGTAGAATAAAATAATACAAGGAACTCATCAAATGGAATGTACCAATTATTCAACTTTATTCCTCTCTGCTAATTAAGAGTACAAGCAACTTCTGATTAGTAGGAAAGGAAACTAGCGTTGAAAGGATGGCATAGTAATTATTTTATAGGCCTATGTGCCCTTCAGATGTCATTAAAAGTGATTTCTCTTCACGCTTGGTTCAGGGATAACTATCCTTGGGTCTTGTGGTTTGGCTCAGACCATTTTTTTGTATAGCACTTAAAAAAATATTATTATTTGATGAAGAAGTAGAAGAAGTCTGGGAGA
Organism: Zootoca vivipara; assembly: GCF_963506605.1. NCBI lineage: Eukaryota > Metazoa > Chordata > Lepidosauria > Squamata > Lacertidae > Zootoca > Zootoca vivipara. The sequence goes on along the minus strand of NC_083278.1, from coordinate 6,424,108 downwards.
AAGCTAGACTAGAATCCCTTTCCCTGGCATTTGGGGTCCATTGCGATACACGCGTCCCGGGGAGTAAGCCTCAATCACTCAGCTCTGACTAGGCAGGCGTAGGATTGCTCTATTGATATTCTATAGTATCATGGCCACTGGTCCCAAACACCTCCTGGCAAATAGAAGGGGAAGAAATGGAGGCAGTGAGAGATTTTACTTTCTTGGGCTCCATGATCGCTGCAGATGGTGACAGCAGTCACAAAATTAAAAGACGCCTGCTTCTTGGGAGAAAAACGATGACAAACCTAGACAGCATCTTAAAAAGCAGAGACATCGCCTTGCTGACAAAGGTCCGTATAATTAAAGCTATGGTTTTCCCAGTAGTGATGTATGGAAGTGAGAGCTGGACCATAAAGAAGGCTGATCGCTGAAGAATTGATGCTTTTGAATTATGGTGCTGGAGGAGACTCTTGAGAGTCCCGTGGACTGCAAGAAGATCAAACCTATCCATTCTGAAGGAAATCAGCCCTGAGTGCTCCCTGGAAGGACAGATCCTGAAGCTGAGGCTCCAATACTTTGGCCACCTCATGAGAAGAGAAGACTCCCTGGAAAAGACCCTGATGTTGGGAAAGATTGAGGGCACTAGGAGAAGGGGACGACAGAGGACGAGATGGTTGGACTCGAAGCTACAAACATGAGTTTGACCAAACTGCGGGAGGCAGTGGAAGACAGGAGTGCCTGGCGTGCTCTGGTCCATGGGGTCACGAAGAGTCCGACACAACTAAACAACCAAACAACAACAACATTCTATAGGGAGTTTTAACATGGAGCATTCAGCCAAGTGATCACTCACCTGTAATCTGAAATGCAACACTTCTGAAGCAGTTGTGCCCAAGATCTGAAAGTATAAGTTTTCAAATACTGTATCCATTTGTGACTCAGAAGGCAAAAATGTGTCTCTAAAGAACAACTGGAGTTGAATGCAGATATTCATCATGCAGTTTGTTTCTTTAAGGCAGTGTTTCTCAACCTTTTTTGGGCCACGGCACACTTGTTCCGTGAAAAAAATCACGAGGCACACCACCATTAAAAAAGTTTAAAAATTTAACTCTGTGCCGCCCTATATTATAATTATGACTGTAATAAACACTTGCCAAATATTGCCGCCAGGCACGTGACAATGCAAATCGCCCTTCTCGTTGCTGCACGTCGAGGCACACCAGCCAGCGTCTCGCGGCACACTAGTGCCGCGGAACAGCGGTTGAGAAACGCTGCTTTAAGGGAGCAGAACCCACTGAAATAAATAAAGCCAGACAAATGTTCAGGTGATGCTATAGCCTGGGATTTTAGTTAGATTTTAGATTTTAGTTAGATAAATTTTTGCTATTTGATTCTGATCAGGGGGGGGGGCTTTCTCTTTATCATATTTAGTTGTTTCTTATCAATACTGTACATTTATCTTTTCAAACTATGGAGTGGAGAAACAGCTTAAAAAATAAGACGGGATTATGCTATTAGTCACCTCGACACCACAGACAACAGCACACTTCGGAGGGCATCAATGGGACTTTAGGAAATATGTGCAGCTGCATGGATTTGGAGAGTTGCAATGAACAGGAAAATGACACTCTGAACCTCAATTAATGTTTAAAAGGCAAGCACCCCAAGCCAGTTTGCTTGCCATTAATTGTACATGGAAATTGTGCGATAAGGGCCCTCAAGAATGGGTACGGCTCAAAAAAACCTTATAACTAGGCAATGCACAGAGTTAGAATAGAAATCAGATCAAAAGTATGTTGGTAGTAGCACTTTAACCTAACTGTTGACAGATGGAGAATGGAAGCAACATAAATGCTCTCTTTTTGTGTCAGCACTATAAAAATGTCTGACTAGTCCATGAAAGATGGAGATGAAAGCTCAGGCAGCCATTAGAAGCTGTGCCTTACCTCGAGCAATAACTCATTCCCATGGTATTATGAAAATGGTTTTATCGCAGTGGATTACTTTTTTCCTTCTCTGCAAAAATTACTGCTTATCAGCACTGCAGAAATAAAGCAAACAACTGCCTGCCTTTTTTCTTCTTCTTCTACAACTACTTCTTCTTTTCAAACTCTCTCCGAGACAATCTCTTACCGGTGGTCAGGAATTTAATAAAATATAACATTTCATTTAACTGGTTTTCTTGCTTCTTTGAAGCTGATTCCATTATCTAAGGGATGGTGCTTTCAAATGACCTGCTAATAAGGTGTTGCTTTTTGACGGCCTGTTGCATTTATTTATCTGTATATTAATGCTTAGGGGTTGAGTTGCGATTGAAATTCAAGACAGAACGCTATATACATCCAATGCTAGATGCCTTCAAAAACAGGAATATTTTATCAAATATCCTGGTGCATTTGAGCTGGTGGCTCTTTGTGAACTGCAAAACAGGAGTGATGCAAGGTGCTTAAAAAATTAGGGCCACGGACCTATACAAACACATTTGCATAATACTGTATGCTAATTTCTATGTATAGATGCAAATTCAATGTAAACGTTACAGGTGGGAAGCCATCCAAATCACCCCAGATAATATTTCAATTAATTCACACCCTACCCCAGATCACTGCAAATCACTTCCTCTTCATTTCATTTACCCCTAATTAATTTCCTAACAAATCCTGGTCCAAATAAATTCAATTACCCTCATTCATTACCCCCAAATCATCTCTAGATAATGTCAGATTCTATTAATCAATTCCCCAAAATTAAGATCCTGCCCAGTAACCCTTCAATATCTCCCAATATGCACCCAGAAGCACTTTAGGAATTTTTGGGGGGGGCAACCTTTGTGTGCATACCCCATGAGCCCATGCCTAGCAAAGTTCCTGCTGCAAAATGTTCCTCAGAAGTCTGTATCTCATAGTCTGGGGCTGCCCTTGGACCCACCTTTGTCACTAGAGGCCTTGGAGGCCTCAATAGTTGGAGATGCCCCCTGTCATCCATGCGCTGGTGAGCTCTGGGTTGGATTACTGCTGTACACTCTATGTGGGGCTGCCCTTGAGGTTGGTCCAAAAAACTGAAACTGCTGCAACTCGCTCAACTGCTCATTGGGTCAAGATGCCCCACAGCTAGAACAATTGAACTTGGCTGCCAGTTAGCAGCTGGGCTAAGTTCAAGGTGCTGGATTTGGTGTGTACAGCTTGGGTCCATGGCACCTGAATTATTGTCTCTGCCCTATACACCTTTCAGTCTCTGTGCTTTGCAGGTGAGGGACTCCTGCAGAGCCCATCTTATCAGGAGGACCATTCTGGATAGCACAGCAATTGGGCCTTTAGTGGCCCCTGTCCTTTGGTATTTGCTCCCCTTGAATATTAAAGAGGCTCCATTTCTATTGTCTTTTTGGCACCTACTGAAGATCTTCCCCTTTCAACAAGGTCTTTCCCTGTTTGTATCTGTAGTGGATCTGTTTTAAGATGTTCTTGAATACTTGAATTGCCTTATCCTTTGTGTGTTTGCCACCCAGGGCTCCTTTGGGAGGAACAGGCTATAAATTTAATAAACAGTGGTAGATAATAAAAAGCAGGACATAAAACTAAGTGTTTTCAATGCATGGCAGAGGTGGCTAACTTGTGGTCCTTCAGATGTTGTTGCATCTTCCTCCGTCCCTGATAGAGGGCTGATACTCCTTTGGATTTTCACGTCAACAAGTTTGCCGATGGAGTTGTCAAATGTTCCTGGGGACCAGCTACCAGAGCAACAATTTCAATGTAAGCACTCACGAAAACAACCTGTTTTACAAAAATGTGGCTAGATTTTTAAATGTATGTATCAGTATCTCTGAGGCTCCAGTAAGCAGAATAAATGGTGCCTCATTTTTCATGCAAAACAACAGCATAAGGTGTACTTCAAACTTGGTTGTGAGGACTTACATAACAATCTTTCAACTTTACTTGTCTAATTTTCATAACAGCCTTCTTATGAGCTGTCGTGTCAAGGCTCATATAATGGCAATACGATTCCATGACAGCTTACCCATTATTACGGCTTCAAATAATATGTAAATAATATTTAAATTATTTATTTCCAGAACTATTAGCGCCAGTCAAACAAACTCATATTTCATCTTAACTTTAAGAGATAAGACAATATATTATATGCATATATTAAAAAACTAAGAACATTTCTTGATATCTGTTGTTAAGAAATGGATATACAGTGGTACCTCGGTTTATGAACACAATTGGTTCCAGAAGTCTGTTCATAAACTGAAGCGAACTTTCCCATTGAAAGTAATGGAAAGTGGATTAATCTGTTCCAGACGGTCCGCGGAGTACTTAAACTGAAGCGTTCATAAACTGAAGCGAACTTCCCCATTGAAAGTAATGGAAAGTGGATTAATCCGTTCCAGACGGGTCCGCGGAGTACTCAACCTGAAGCGTACTTAACCCGAAGCATGGGTGTAATTGGTTCCGGAAGTCTGTTCATAAACTGAAGCGTTCATAAACTGAAGCGAACGTTCCCATTGAAAGTAATGGAAAGTGAATTAATCTGCTCCAGATGGGTCCGCGGCGTTTGTAAACTGAAAATTCGTAAACCGAGGTGTTCGTAAACCGAGGTGCCACTGACTAGTCCACAAAACATTTATTCTTGAAAAGTCACATTACAGAATAATCAACAACATAGGATACAGTAGAGTGCAACCCAAGTCCTGCATTTGCCTAGACCAGTGTTTCCCAACTGGTTGGACTGCAGACCCTGGGAGTCCGCAGCACCCACCCAGGGGGTCTGTGGCACATGCCCATCAACTCTCTGGGACATCCCGTTGTTGTGGGATGTTGGGTGACACCCCAAAATGTGCAAGATTGTGGCCAGACATGCATCTTCCGTGAGATTGCGGCACCCAAAAACATGTGTTTGGGGACACTGTTCTCTTGCACGCGTCACATGACTCACATGGGAATGCATCTTGGAAGATGCATGGCCCAGTGATGTGCTGGGGCATGTTGGAGGGTATGGTGGCACCATTCACATAACAAAAACTACCACAGAGATGGGAACATTTTCAAAATTAGGGGGCCTGTGACTTGGCTTTTGAAAAACAAGGGATCCTCATTACTTAGCTAATCAGAAACCACTGGCCGTGTGTGTGTGTGTGTGTGTGTGTGTGTGTGTGTGTGTGTGTGTGTGATGTTAGCAATTTCACGCCTCTGATGCTGCAGATGAGATTGTTGTAAATCACATGCCTGTCTGGGAAAGGAAGACAGTCTTATCTCTTCCGCTGCGGGTACTATTATACTGTACTTTCACTTTTATTTCTTTCCATTTGTTCTCTCGAAGCTGGGGAGAACGGACGCCATTATGCTTTTGTCTGTACATAGTGTGTGAATAAATAGATTAGCTCTACGATGTCTCACTCTTCTTGCTGTGTTACGCCAGAAGAGTATGTGTGCATATACCAGTTGTTATATGTCGCTGGAGCATTTTTAACTGCTCAATAATTTAAAAATATATTCTATGAATAATAATAATAATAATAATAATTTATTATTTATACCCCACCCATCTGACTGGGTTTCCCCAGCCACTCTGGGCGGCTTCCAACAGAAAAATGAAGTAAAATAATCTATTAAACATTTAAAAGCCTCCCTAAACAGGGCTGCCTTCAGATGAAGTATACAATAAAAGCTGAAAGAGCTTAATAAGGGAAAACAGAAGCCAAACCCATTGGGAAAGTGGAGGGCAGCTGGGAACAACACAACAGAAGAGTTCGACGTCTTTAGAAAGTTCCTAAGTGTGGGGTAGATGCTTTGAACACACATTTTTAGTCCTGAAAACAGTGCTGAAAGGAGGTGCCTTGGAATGCAGCAGATATTTGTTCGTATTCTCTTAACCGAGTGATTATCAAGAGGTAACCACTCCTGATCCAAAAACCCAGGGAAGGTCAAGCAAATGAAGTCTGCTATTGGGGGGGGGGCGGATCAGAACTGTGTTCTATTTCTATGCCTTTTTCCTTCAATTAAAATGTGCATCTTTGCCTAGTCCCCAAAAGAAACATTACGTAAGGAAGATCCAAGGCTTCCTTACACGTTTTTCCTCACTCTTCCTCCCAGGGCCTCCATATAACATGCGCATGCACACATGCACAGACCTGTCCTCACAACAAACCTGTGAGGTAGGCTAGAATGATAGATGGTGACTGTCCCACGTTTACCCACTGGAACTTCACGGTGGAACAGGTGTTTGAGATGAACCCAAGTCTATATCTAATATGATCCACTGCACCACACTGTACAGTTGACTGCTTGAACGTTTTTTGCTGTTTCTCAAATGTCAATGTCTCTTGCATATATATATAAGCACTTTGCTGCAATGGAACTAGGAAGAGCCCCAGAGCTACAGGGGGAAAAAAGAGTAAGATCTGTGTGTGTATGTGTGTGTACACACACATGATGTGTGATGTCACACAAAAATTATACCCCTGCCTCCCACCAACCCTGCCAAATTAAGGAAGTGAACACTGAAAAATAACCTTTTGAAAGAAGACTGTCAAGGAAGCTGAGCAACCCAAAATAAAAATACGACTGCCAAATAATCAGTCGGGCCCAATTAACAAGCCTGACTATATCAACCCCCCTGATTTGACTTAACATATCATTCCCTTTAACAAGAGACCCCCAAAATATATGAGAGTGAGCGTCTTTGATGCCTGATCTTTCTTCAGTCAAAGAAGACCAACAGCCACCTGTGTGTAGTAATAGGCTGGCATTCCATCTTTTTGTCCAATCGCAATGCAGACTACTAATTATTTATTGGAATTGATAATTAATTGTTATTTGCTGATATTTATTTTTTTACTGTTTACTATTATAACCTTATGGATTATTGAATGTTGCTTTATTTGATATGAGTTGCTTATTTTAAAATTATTGTGATGTTTTGGTATTGGATTGGATTGGTTATTACGTGTGTGATCTTTGCTGTCTATTTTGTTGTTTCTTCAGCTTGTAAACCGCCTTGCTTGTAGTGATATAGATAGGTGGTATACAAAATAAAAGTGAAATGAAATGAAATTTAATCTTAGAGATCGAATCATAGAACTGGGAGGTTTCCTGAGGGTCATCTAGTCCAACCCCCTTCAACGCAAGATTATTGTCACGGTGGCCGGAGAAGGCTACTTCAGAGTAACGACTCTACACAGCTCTGCATTTTGTCTTTTATTGGTGCTGAGTATTTACAGTGCTAATGGCAGTGCTATTTACAAGGACACATCTGTTCAGCTTGAATCAGAACCTCCAAGTGGCTTTTGGCGCGTCTTGCGCCAGCATAACAACTTGGGGAGACCCATCCTCTTCCCCCGACGCTTTCTGCGAAGTTCCGGAGTTGGGGGGACTGGCCTGCCCCCCTTCCTTCCCCCTTCCTGTCCCACCTGGGACGATGGCTCTTCTACCCTGCCAGAGCCTTGGACACCACTTCCTGTTTCCCCACTTGAGCTGGAGCTTTCCCTCTTTTCAGCCTCACTCGGGGCTGGGCTGGAACTCAGGAGGGGAGGGGCTTCGCGATATCCCTTGCCCCTCACATCCACCCCCCTCCCAGGCCCCCCTTGTCCCCTCCCTAGAGGCTGCACGGGTGTCGGTGGTGACTGAAAGCCTAAAAACTCCATGCTGTCCGAGCCGGTTGGTGTGAACACCTCCCCCCAATCCCGTTGGCCCCCTCCTTCCTCCTGGGAAGAGGGAAAGCCCAAAAAGTCCGTGGCCTCAGAGCTGGTGGGGGTGAAAATCTGCTGCCAGTCCACCTCTTCTCCTGACTGAATGGACCTCGGAGATGCCCATATCTCCTCCTCCGTGTCCTCAAACTCTGCTTCCCATCTCCATGGTGAACTGCTTCCCCCCCCCTGTGCTTCCTCCTCCTCCCACTTCCGTTCCATGTGCCAGGGCTTGGGCCTGTGTGGGAAGAGGGCGTGGAATTCTTCCACTAAGAATTCCTCTTGTATCTGGGTGGCTGGGACCCATTCATTTTGGGATGGCGGGGCGTCCTCCCATGCCATGAGGTACTCCAGGACCCCCACCCCCCTTCGTGAATCAAGGATGGCCGTTGCTTCATTGAGTGGCTCCCTGCCTCCACTCTCCCCCCCTCCCTCGGGGGGCTGTTCGCTGCCTCGGAACCTGCTACTTTCCCTGTACGGAGACAGCAGCGATCTATGAAACACTGGGTGCACCCTCATGTCCTCTGGCAGTGCCAGCCTGTATGCCACCGGGTTTACCTGCTGCGTGACCGTGAAGGGGCCCAACCTTCTGGGTGCCAGCTTCTTGCACCTCCCTCTGGTGGGAAGGCCCTCCGAGGACAACCAAACCTTGTCCCCCACCCTGATGGCCTCCCCCGGTCGCCTGTGGCGATCTGCCCCCTTCTTGTACGCTTCTTTGGCCCTCTCCAAGTGTTCTCTGAGCTGCTGGTGCACCGTCTCCAGTTCCTCTGCCCAATCCTCTGCCTGTGGGCCCTCCTCCTCCCCCTCCCTCTCCGGGAAGGATCTGAGGTCGCGCCCGTAGTTGGCCTTAAAGGGCGACACCCCTGTGGAGACGTGCACCGCATTGTTGTAGGCAAATTCTGCCAGTGGCAGGCGATCCACCCAGTCCGTTTGCCACTGGCTGACGTAGCATCTCAGGTACTGCTGCAGAATTGCGTTGACCCTCTCCGCCTGTCCATTGGTCTGCGGGTGCCGAGCCGTCGACAAGCTGACCTCCACCTGCAGGAGGTTCATGAGCCGCCTCCAGAACCTGGAAACAAATTGGCGGCCTCGATCCGAGATAACTCTTAAAGGTAATCCATGCAGTCTGAATACGTGGTCAACAAACAGTTTGGCTGTCTCTTCTGCAGAGACCGCCCTGGCACACGGTATAAAATGGCACATTTTGGACATGAGGTCCACCACCACCAACACTGCGGTCTTGCCCCTGGACGACGGCAGGTCTATGATGAAGTCCATGGACACTACTTCCCACGGCCTGTGCAGTGTGGCTAATGGCTACAGCAACCCTGCTGGTGGTGCTCTGACCACCTTTGCTTGCTGGCATATGTCACAGCCCCTTACATAGTCCCGAACATCTTCCCGCACCCCTGGCCACCAGAAGTGTCTCATGACTAGGTGAGTGGTTTTGTCCCTTCCAAAATGACCCGCCGTCGGGTTGTCGTGCATCTGCTTGAGGACCTTACCTCTGAGCTGGTTGGTGGGCAGGTACAGGGCTCCCCTGTAAAAAAGCAACCCCCTCCTTTCCTCAAAGTCTTTTGCCTGCTCCCTCCCCCCCTCGCAGCTCTCTGAAGATGCGGGTGGCAAACTCATCTGCTGCCGTCAGTGCTGTGAGTTCTGCCTCGCTCACCACTGCTGCTCCACAGGACCATGCGGACGGGGGGGAAATGTGCCGGGGTGCTGGGGGCAACTCCTCCTCCATGTACTCTGGCTTGCAGGAGAGGGCATCCGCCCTGACATTCTGCTCCCCCGGTATGTAGTGGATGGAGTTGAAGTGCGAGAAGAACTCTGCCCACCGTATCTGCCGCTGGTTGAGCACCCTGGCCGTTCTCCAGAACTCCAGGTTCTTGTGGTCCGTGCACACCTGAATGGGGTGCTTGGCGCCCACCAGGAAGTGTCTCCAGTGCTGGAACGCAGAGTGGATCGCGAGAAGCTCCTTATCAAACACCGTGTAGTTGCGCTCCGGCTGGGTCAGCTTTCTGGAGAAGAAGGCACAGGGTCTCCACTCTCTGTTGGCGTCCAGTTGCAGCAAAATGGCGCCCACAGCTCTGTCTGAAGCATCTGTCTCCACGCGTAGGGGCGCATCCTGCACCACGTGGAACAAGTTCTGGTCTGAGGCGAACACCCTCTTGAGGCTTTCGAACGCTGCTTGCGCCTCTGGTGTCCATCTGAACTTCTGCTTGCCTCTCAGGCAGTCCGTGATGGGAGCCGTAACGCGAGAGAAGTTCTTGATGAACTTCCTGTAGAAGTTGGCGAAGCCTAGTAGGCGTTGTGCATCTTTGCGTGTCCTGGGGCTGTGCCAGTCCAGGATGGCCTGCACCTTGTCCTTGTCCATCGCTAGCCCCTTGTCTGACAGCTTGTAGCCCAGGAAGTCCACTTCCCTGGTGTGAAACTTGCACTTCTCTAGCTTCACATACAGGTGGTTCTCCTTTAGGCGCTGCAACACCTCCCTGACATCCTTCACATGCTGCTCGGGGTCATTGGAGTATATAAGGATGTCATCTAGGAAGACCAAGCAGTTCTTGAAGAGGAGGGACCCCAGGACGTGGTGCATGAAGGCCTGGAAGCATGCTGAGCCTCCTTGCAAACCGAAGGGCATCACCAGATATTCAAAAGAGCCCAGAGGCGTGAACATCGTAGTCTTCCACTCATCGCCTTCCCGGATCCTGATCAAGTTGTACGCCCCCCTCAGATCGAGCTTGGTGAAGATATTGCCCCTGCGTGCCGCTGTCAGCAGATCATCCACTCTGGGCATTGGGAAAGCCACCGGTTCCGTCATGCTATTGAGCCGTCTAAAATCCACCACCAGGCGGCGCTGTTGCGTGTTTTTCTTGTCCACCCAGAAGACCGGGCTGCCCCCTGCTGCCTTGCTTTCTCTGATGAACCCCCTCTTGAGGTTCTTGTCGATGAACTCCCGCAGATCCTCCAGTTCCTGATCTGACATGGAGTACAGCTTGGCGGGGGGTAGCGAGGCCCCTGGCACCAGGTTGATCTGACAGTCAAAGGACCTGTGTGGGGGTAGATGGTCGGACTCCGCTTCGCTGAAGACCTCCTGCAGGTCCCAGTACCGTTTGGGTATTGCCTCCCCCCCCCTTGATGTGCATGGTGGCCACCGTGGCTATGGGAGGCCCCTCCCCTGGTTGGCGCTGCATGCAATGTTCTAGACAAAAGTCCGATCCAAACGTGATGCATCTCTGGTGCCAACTGATGGAGGGGTCATGGCGCGCCAGCCAGCTCATGCCCAAGACGATGGGGGGGTCTGAGATGGTGGTGACGTTGAATGCCAGTGTCTCTGAGTGTCGCCCCACCGTCATTCTCATGGGGGGGGTCTGGTGGGTGATGGCCCCTCCCAGCAACTCCCTGCCGTCTATGGTGGAGACGTGCAGGGGGAAATCCAGCTGCAGAAGTTGGATCTGGTGTGCTTCTGCAAAGGTTCTCGAGAAGAAGTTCGCCGATGCCCCCGAATCGATTAACGCGAGGACCGTCAGGGGATAGCCATTTGGGAGCGTTAGCGTCACTTCTAGAACCACCCCTGCTCTGGGGGGGGGGTGGGCTGGCGCTGCTCCTCGCTGTGCGGGTGGGCGGGTTGGGGCCGGTTTGTGCTAACTGTGCCTGGCTGCTGCCCCTTGTCTCCTGCAGCCAGGCTGTCTCGTTTCCCTGCTGTGGTGCTACGTCAGTGGGGGAGGGCACAACCGTTCCCGCCTTTCCTTGCCACTCCCTGCGATGTGGGCAGTCTCTGACGCGATGCTGGGGGGAGTTGCAGAGAAAGCAATTCCCGCCTCTTCCCTCCTTGCGTCTTGGCGCCGCCGGGGTTTGAAAAGCCCGCGCGCGCGCTCCACCGATCTCCATCGGTTCCGGCTCTGAGCTCGGTCTGGGCGGGACTAGGGGTGGGCCCTGGGGTGGGGTTTGGTGAAGTGGTCTGTCCTGGGAGCGTGGGAACCAAGGCTTTGCTGCGCGCGTCGTTTGTTTGTCATTCCATCTGGATTCCTGTCTCACCCCCACCGCTAGCGCCGCTTTGCTTAACTCATCCATAGTCCGCGGTTTGGGACCTCTCGCCAGCTCATCCTTAACGTCTGAGTGCAACCCCAGGTAGAAGGCTGATTTCACTGGCTCACTGTGCAGATCCCACCCCAGTTTGTGCACTAGCATGGTGAACCTCGCCCAGTAGTCCCGAACTGTCGATTTTCCTTGTGTTAAGTTATGAAGCTCTTCTTTTGTGGCTTCCATTTCAGAGTCACTCGCATACATGATTTTTAAAGCTTCTAAGAATAGTTTTGCGTTCTTTATGCAATCATTTTTTTGCGCGATGAGCGGTCTGACCCATTCTCTGGCGGCCCTCGTCAAATGCTCTATGATAAAGGAGACTCTGTGCGCGTCATCTGGGAATTCTGCCGCATGCAGTTCCAGCGCATAATTTATTTCTGTCTCAAAGCCTAGGTACTCTCTCGGGTCGCCGCTAAACTTGGTGACTAGGGTCTGTCCCCTCCTCACTTGGACTAGCTGGGGCTGGGGCACCCCCCCACCTCTCGCAGCTTTTTCCTCATCCAGCTTTTTCTGTAACTCCACCACCATCACCCTTAGTTGCTTCTCAGTTTCATCTTTCGCTCTCACCTGCTCTGCCAGCTTGTTCAGCTCCTCCCGCGTTCCTTGCGCTTCCTCCTGAGCGGCAAGTAATTGCTGGTGTGCCTGCACTGTCAGGTTCTGTAATTTCTGTAATTCCTGTGCTGCGGCTTCGGCCTCCAGCCTCCACTGCTCAGCGTCTTGCGCGCTCATCGCGGCCGCTCCAAAGTAGCCAGAAAGACTTGGAGGTTGCTGTCACGGTGGCCGGAGAAGGCTACTTCAGAGTAACGACTCTACACAGCTCTGCATTTTGTCTTTTATTGGTGCTGAGTATTTACAGTGCTAATGGCAGTGCTATTTACAAGGACACATCTGTTCAGCTTGAATCAGAACCTCCAAGTGGCTTTTGGCGCGTCTTGCGCCAGCATAACAACTTGGGGAGACCCATCCTCTTCCCCCGACGCTTTCTGCGAAGTTCCAGAGTTGGGGGGACTGGCCTGCCCCCCTTCCTTCCCCCTTCCTGTCCCACCTGGGACGATGGCTCTTCTACCCTGCCAGAGCCTTGGACACCACTTCCTGTTTCCCCACTTGAGCTGGAGATTTCCCTCTTTTCAGCCTCGCTCGGGGCTGGGCTGGAACTCAGGAGGGGAGGGGCTTCGCGATATCCCTTGCCCCTCACAATTATCAACACTCGTTTCCCCCCCCCTCCAATTTGAAAGCTTTGCCAATGTGCTAGCAGTTTTATTGCTGCACCAAGAGAGAATCATGGAAGATCTTGGTTCTCTTTGAGATGTTCTGCTACACTCATTACGAGTGATGGCTCTAAATTGCCTTTGTAAGCATATGTGTAGATCGTAATGAATAATATACAGACAGGCTCTATAAAGCCATTTCCTGGTTTGCATCCTCAGTTCCTTGCTATGAATTAAGGTCTAAAAACACACACAGACAGACAGACACACGGCTAACGATAATCTGGCTCTTGTGAAGACAGCTCAGTGTGACAGATGTAGCCAATCAGGAAGGACCCATTTGAATCATCAGAGTCACAATTAATACTTAGTAATGGCCTTCTAATTAGCCCTGACCAGTTTTGAGCAAAGGCACACACATATTTGTGCAGCTCTCCTATCCTTCTCACTGCCCTGCATGCCCTCTAGATACTCATCTCTCTCTTCAGCTGAGGAAAATGCCAGTTAGGGGTGCCTTTTCTTTTACTGGGAATGGAGGAAGAGTGTCTTTTTTCATTTCGCTACAGCTAATCACATTTCCAGTTTGTTAAGGAGAGACTGGCCGATTCAAATTGTATTGGTGCTGACATGCAAAACAATTTTAAAGTCTAAAGCTGAGGGTGATATTTAATATTTGTGCTGGGGTGACTGAATATCGATTTCTGTGTTTTTGCACTTTTTCAGACAAAACTCTCCGCCAGATCCCATGAGCGTACGTTAAAGCATATTTTCTCCCCCCCCCCCAAGAATGTTGGAAACTGTAGTCTATATTACTCACAGAACTCCAATCCCCAGCACCCCTAACAAACTACAATTCCCAGGATTCTTTGGGGGATAAAACGTGCTTTAAGTGTATCCTGGGTACGCAGCCCCTTGCCTCTCCAAATTGCTTTCCAGGTAACGCACAAAGATTTTTCTGAGAAAGAAAGTAATTTAAAACAACTGTTATTGAGACATATCACTCTGAATCTGCTGGACAGAGCCAGGCGCAGGATGGTGACAAGTGGGTGTCCTCCTGCCCCCCCCCCAACATTAATCCTTGCTGCAGGGCCGTCTTAAGCCCATCCAGCGCCCTGGCGCTAGGTCCCTCCAGCGCCCCCCTCCAGAGACTCTCCAAGGGCCCAGGAGTGCCAAGCGGACTGCGGCAGCAGCGGGAGGCCACCTCCGAGGACTCCGCTCTGCACCTCCTTCTCGTTTCCCCAGCACTGCTTCGGTGCTGTGCGCGCGCTGGTGGCGAAGCTCGACTGAGCGGAACCCAGTGCTGGGGAAACAAGAAGGAGGCGCAGCACGGAGTCCTCAGAGAAGGAGCGCACTCCTGGCCAGATCGCCGGAACCCTGTGCTCACTTGGCGCCCTTCCAGCGCCCTCCAGCGCCCGGCGCCATGGTTCTCCGCGCCACTAGCCTCTATGGCTAGGACGGGCCTGCCTTGCTGCTCCCATGGGTAGGAAGAGCTTGGTTTGGAAGCTGGGCGTGACTTGTGAGGAGCAGCCTTGTAGGCCAAATTGGGACCCACCGCTGCCAGGGGGGTAGCTTTAAAACAGCCTCAGCACCCTCACACACCCCCAATCCGTTTTTGTTTCAAACTGCTTTACCTAATTCTGCCTTGGCAGGTTTTTTCAGACCAGGTTCTACCTTGGCAGAAGGGGGTGACCTGCGTTCCAAGCACAGCGAAGACTGAACTGCCCATCAAAGCCCATTAAGCAAGCCCCATTAACTGTCAGGCTGTACATACAAAAGCCAAGAGCTGAGCAATAAGAATTCTGGCGCAGACTGTGGTCTCCCCATGTGCTCCACCGTTTGCTTTCAGGTGGACCAGGAGAAGCCTCCTGGGTTTTGCCCCTTGACCACTGCATACAGGTAAAAAAAGGGAGTCCTAAACCTTTGATAAGGTCACACCGTGGGCACGTTTCAGGGGCAGTGCCGGGAATCCAACCGGCTCCCCGCCCTGGTGCCATGTTCAGGCCCACTAGGCAATATCGCTTTCTTTGTTATGTGCCTCTTGCAATTATGTGCAGCTGACCTTTCTGCAGTGGGGGAAACAAGCCTATAAATATTGCACACAGACCAATAAGACTAGAATGAAGCAATTAGGGGAAACAGCACATCTCACATATGTCGTCGTGTGGCAGGGCCAGCGCTTATTAGCATAATAACAGCATGCTCAGCTAGCACCAGAATTAAAAGGAAAGGAGACGTGTTAAGATTGGGCTGGCCAGCCAGACAACAGTTGGCTTTGGTAATTAGCAAAACCACTGCCACTTTCGGAGCTCTCTTTGGAGTCCTCTGGGGAATTCCAGGCTCTGGGCCAGTGTTTCTGGAATGTATACTAGCAGCAGGTGAATGCTAATATGCAAAGGGCGATTGCTAATAATGCAGAACCAAAGACCTCTCGTACAAGGAAGAGCCGCTCTAAGAGAGATGTTCCCTGTCTCGGAAATCACATAGGAACAGGGCCAGGTGTGAGCATGCCAGTTCTTATTTCTTGGAGCCACCACAAATCTTTCAGGTTTCAAAGCTCTTTAGGGGGAAAAAAGAACCCTTGCCTATATGATATGTGGTATATTCCAGTTACAGTGGTACCGCTACTTACGAATTTAATGCGTTCTGAACACACATTTGTAAGTCGAAAAAAATTGTAAGTCGAATCCCATAGGAATGCATTGGGAGAAAAAATTCGTAAGTCGAAGCAACCCTATCTAAAAATTCGTAAGTAGAAAAAATCCTATCTAAACCGCATCCAAGATGGCGGACGGAGCTCCATTTGTAAGTAGAAAAATTCGTGAGTAGAGTTATTTGTAGGTAGAGGTACCACGGTAGTTTTATTCCAACCACAATTTCATCCCCCTTCCCCTAATGGACTTTCCCAAGGAACGCTTGTTGACTGTTAAGATAGGCTTGAACAAAATTAGCAGTTAACTTCAGCCAGATATTGGGGGGGGGGGGACCTTAAATGGAGATCAGTCATTTAGAGATCGGCTACAGGTTAATTAAGAAAATAAAGAAAAACAAAAAAAGAGGCCAGGTTGACTCTTAACCAATAAGCAACATGGACCTTTTTTGTTCTCAGCATACATTTGTTTGTTTGTTTTTCATTACAGCAAATATTTTAAAACACATCTAGATTCATTGGCAGCATCCAGATTATAAACTAGCAGCTCTGCCAGCAGAACAAACTAAATCTAGCTCTTTAGGGTTTACAGATGTTGGCAGAGAAGTGTTTGCATGTCGCTCTAAGCCAGGCTTCCTCAACCTCGGCCCTCCAGATGTTTTTGGTCTACAACTCCCATGATCCCTAGCTAGCAGGACCAGTGGTCAGGGGGGATGGGAATTGTAGTCTCAAAACATCTGGAGGGCCGAGGTTGAGGAAGCCTGGCCTAAGCTAAAGGGCCAAGCATTCATTGACTTAAGAATGTAGGCAAATCTGTTTTTCTAAGAGGGCTTTTCCTGCAGTGTGACTTAGCACCAGTGGCAGAGCAGCTGCTTTGCACGCAGAAGGTACCAGAGTCAACCCCTGGATCTCAAGGCAAGGCTAACAAGGACCCCTGTCTGTCCTGGATGCTTTAGCTCAGATTCCTGCATTGCAGAGGTTGGACTAGATGACCATTGGGTTCCTTCCAACTCTACAATTCTACGATTCTATGAAATCCTGGAGAGATTGCTAGTCACTGCTAAGCTAAGTGGACCAATGCTCTGACTATGCTCCTATGTTCCTGTCTTACTAAGTTTGTGTGATTTAACATTTTTAAGACTTCTTTTTAAATCGCTTTGTATATATTCCTTTGCATTGTGGCATTCATTTTCTGCTATCTTTAGGTGCACCGCTTGAGAAACATTTGATGGGGAAGAGTTTAAAAATTCTTAAATTAAAGTAAATGCCACATATCTTCCACACACCAGAGTCTCAAACCTCATTGTCCGCCTCCCCAAACCCTGTTTTATCTTTAAAATCAACCCCAAACACATTATTATTATTACTACTACCACTACTATTTATTACCCTTAGGTTCCAGGGCAGCTTACAACAATTAAAGCGCAACATTAATGTCAAATATTGTGCAACATTGGTAACAGTTTAAAAAACTTAAAATTACAGAAAAAAACACAGTATTTAATGTACCATCTGGTTTTCTCTGCCAGTCTTATCTGGATGCTTCCCACAGTTCACAGCCTGAGGTGTTTTTTTTACCAGAATTCTGACAAATTTTAATGGTGCTGAATCTCATGGAAACCTAGGAAAATGCTTTATGTCAAACCAGACCACTGGCCCCCCTAGCTCACTAAGACCAACACTGACTGGCAGCAGCTCTTTGGGGATTTCAGACAGGGAACTCACCCAGTCCTACCTGGAGCTGCTGTGGATTGAACCAGGGAATCTTCTGCAACCAAAGCAGGGGCTCTGCCACGGAGCTACGGGTGGAGCTCATACACACTTGCCATCTGCCCCACACTTTCTGTGCCATTTCCATTTCTGAGCGCTTTCTCTCTTCTTCTTTTGCCCTGCCTATTTCCCCGGAAAAACTGCTCTTTAACGCTGAATCGGAACAAATGGCAATTTGGGTTTTCTGCACATTGCCAAGAGCATTAAAGAGAGGATTTTCACAGGGGAAGCATTCAGACACGGACCCGGAAAGTGCAGAGCTGTGCTTTAAAAGCGCAGAAGCATGCATAGGATTGTGGCGATTATTTCTAATTACACTCAGGACGGTGGAAGCGGAAAGCAAGGATCAAGGAACTGTAAAGCAAATAGGGAGCACGAATCATGCACCTTTTGATCACTCAAAGTCTTTGCCCAACTTCAACCCCAAAATCATTTCCCCAGCTTCCATAGGCACAGCTTTTTTGGCTCAACAATGAGGACTAGAACCTTATTTTATTTTATTTTATTTTATTTTAATGGAAGCTGATAATCACTTTATAAGCCGGAAAGCATATTCAGATGAAACATATGCCAGAAAGCATATTCAGAAGAAAGCCTTCCTGTTTCTTCAGATGCGTTTTCTCTTTCTCCCTGCCCCCCCCCCCCCGCTGCCATTTCTGTTCCTTTGCCAGTTCTTGGATCCGCTGTCTAGACAGTCTTATCTAGGATTGGAGACTTTCCCTCTTCCCATACTGCTGCGTGTCCTGAAGAGTTTTACAGCCACTGTTAGCATGCAGGGCCAGGCCCTCCAAACGTTCCCTCGCCTCTGCCTGCTCACTTAAAGGAGACTGAACTACAAACAGCCTTTTGCAGAGGAAACAGGCGGAGGACTTCAAGGCCGAGCTTGGATTGCCGTGCCTTGGGCCCGTGTTATCCGTTTATGTTCAGCGCCGCTTGTCACTGGGCATAATAATTCGCCTGCATCCGTTGCTTACAAGAGTCTAGCTTAGAAGGCGGGAAAGAAAGGAGGAAGCATGCTCCTCTCTCACACAGGCCTGGAAAAGTACCAGACGCATGAACAGACGGCAGGCATGTTTGAAGGACAGTCCGCAAGAATGATAACCCCTCTCTGCACATCAATATTTCAGCAAGGGATCTTCACGTGATCATCATTTGATAAGGCCCCATACGGCCAGCTGCAAGGATAATTCAGAGGGATTAACTGCTCTGCTTTCCCTGACCCTTTGGGAAAGCAGCACAGGAGCCACCGGAGGCGGGAATTTGGTTGTGTGAACAGCTCCTGCAATTAATCAGGGGTGAGGCAGGGATCAGATTGAACAGGAGGCCACTTGCATTCCAGTCCTTGCATGTCGGCCTCCTTGTCACCATCCCGCCTGACGAATGTTCATCACTGGCCGTCGCAGGAAGCAATGACATCAAGACGTTTGTTCCAAGCAATGGCAGCCAGCCAGCCATTCTCCCCTCACAGTCCTGTTCAGCCAGCCCCTTGGATGGTGCAATGTTCTGCGATCCAGGAAACGTTTCTGAGGCTCAAACTAGTGGCAGCAGGGTGTGCGCACCTGCATCTGAGGTGGTTGCTTCCTTCAGCCAACTTATTTCATACATAAAGTACTTTCAGAGAATAGCTTAATATTGTCTATGGGCAAAAGGGGGTTCATTCGTGTGTGTATGTGTGTGCTTTTGCATGTCAGATTTTGTTATGTACTGAGCTGAATCATAGAACAATAGGATCCAGAATCAGCAGTCTGATTGGTCCGCAGGAGCCACCCAATCCAACTCCAGGTGGAAGTGAATCCGCAACCTGATTGGCCTGCAGGAGCAGCCAATCAGGCGGCTGGCAGAAGTGAATCCACAACCTGATTGGCCTGCAGGAGCAGCCAATCAGGCTGCTGGCAGAAGTCAATCCACAAACTGATTGGCCCACAGGTGTAGCCCTGAAGTAGCCAATCATGCAAAGCCCATTGTGTAAATAATGTATACAAGCAGATGGTTTTGGGAAAAGGGCATTCTTCTCTTCTTCTCCTTGATGACTAAGAGCTGAATAAAGAGCATGAAATTCACTCTCGACTCCGAGTATATTTCAGATTTCCTAAAAAGAGGGGTGCGGTTGGCATTTTGACACCAATAATTTCTGGACGTAACATGTCTGCAGAAGGAATACCAACCCCAACTGTCTGGAATCGCTCCTGTGGGCAGAGGGTTGTTTTTATTTTGGATGAGACACTGATGAGTTGTGCTATATTTCAACTTCTCGGAAAATGATTTATCACATCTTACCAAATTCAAACTGTTGCACTGTTGCAATGAAGGTATATTCCCATTACGAGCTGTCAGTAGCACAAAGGGAATTCAATCGCTACTGTCAGGTTTGCACAATTGAAGTTGATTTGTGCTCTCGCACAACAAACCCCAACCAGGAAAAAAGAAAACCAGAATTTCTCCGAGTAGGGAAAGTGATGGGACATTGCTTCAGATAGTGTGGGATAACATTTGCTCGGTGCAACCTCTCCACAAACAAATCAGAATAAATGTTCAAGATAAAGTTATTGAATCGCCCCACAAACCTTGTGCAAATGAATCAGGATAGATCTTCGATAAGGAAGGCTTCTGAAAGTGACCCAGGTTATTTATTTCATCCGTAAACCACCGGCTCCCCAAGGTGCTTGGCTTCGTTCCATTTAATTATCAGAAGCACCCTGTGAAGTATGTGAATCAAGCTCACCCAGTGAGTTTCATGGTTGAGGGGGGGGGATTTCAACCAACTCTCTCTCTGGGCGAAGTGTTTCACGTTAAGCAGGATCTGACCCTGAACCTCAAGTCTGGAAATACGTCTAGAGCCTTAAATTCAGCTGTGTTTTGGCATAAATCTGACCTGTACTCTAAATAAGTTGAAATAAATGTTTATTCTAAATAGGATAATCAACCGTAACTTTATAAAAGCTAAAGTACCCGACATTATACCGAGCAGAGCAAAGATAACAGAATGAGGCAAATGCAGAAATGTAATTGATGGTTTAACTTAATTCAATTACTGAAAAATATAGCCTTTATTGTTTTTCGAAAATCACATTTTCCAGTAATTCTGATTCAGTTAAATTTTTATAGTATTATAAATAATTCTAATTACGCTCATATAGGTTTAGCTTTCTTCTATATGGACATTTAGGGAAAAAATTAAATTAAATTATCTACATGTGCTTGAAATGTAATATACAAGATTATCTGAAGAGCCAGAAGCAGCAAGCAAATATGGACAAATTTTCTTATGTCATGTCTGAAAAAGCCTAGCGTGGGTTCAGGAACAGAGTTCACGTTTTCTGGAGAACCACTCTCTTTGCAGATTAAATGTTTAATTATACAGCCAAGTCTACAAATAGATTGCTAATGTTGGACGGGAGGAATGGAAGGTCTAGATACAGACGCACCAGCAGATTAACAGAAGACCCTGCAAGAAATTTATCAATGTCAAAGGTAATTAATTACAACTCTCCATCCACCGATATAGTTCTGTTTATCAGACAGGATTCCTGGAATGGTAAATGCTTGCAGAGTATTCAGTAAGGTTTTCTGTTCTTCCACTTGTTTGTCATTTGTCTACTTCAATATTTGTCCTTGTTCACATTGGGTTAGCTTGCTAATATATTAAAGCCAAGCCATATTTGGACAGCCTGAAAACTCTGCCTGAGATAAAGTAGAGTATCTTATATCCACGAGGATTCAGGGAAATAATGCAGTAAAGCAGGAGGGGGGGACCTGTGTGGTCCTCTGGGTGTTGCTGGACAAGAGCTCTCCTCGCCCCAGGCCATGGTCCATGATGGGGTGGGGCTGATGGGAGCTGGAACCCAACATACCTGCCCTGGGATCCTATAGGGCAGAAGAGCGGGATAATAAATTGTATCAATTAAGAAACAAACATCTGTGGGACCAAAAGTTCCCCACCCGCCCCACTATAAATTGGTAGGAAATGTCACAGGTCACCTCTGCCTCGGTGAGGCCACACCTGGAATACTGTGTCCACTTCTGGGCATCACTATTTAAGAAGGTTATTGACACTTGAAACATGTGCAGAGGAGGGCAACCAAGGCAATCAAGGGTCCAGAAACCGAGCCTTGTGAGGAACAGGTGAGGGAGTTGGGTCTGTTTAGCCTGGACAAGAGGAGAGTGAGAGGAGATAGGATAGCCATTTCCAAATATCTGAAGGGCTGTCCCATGGAAGATGGAGCAAACTTGTTTTCTCCTGCTCTGGAGAGTAGGACCGAACCAATGGCTTCAAGGTACAAGGGAGGACATTTTGGCAGTAAGAGCTGTTCAACAGTGAAACGGACTCCCATGAGAGGTGGTGGACTCTCCTTCCTTGGAGGTTGTTAAGCAAAGGCTGGGTGGTCATCTGTCAAGGCTTCCTGCATTGCAAGGCAGATGACCCTAACCCAGGCATCCCCAAACTGCGGCCCTCCAGATATTTTGGCCTACAACTCCCATGATCCCTAGCTAACAGGACCAGTGGTCAGGGAAGATGGGAATTGTAGTCCAAAACATCTGGAGGGCCGAAGTTTGGGGATGCGCGCCCTAAGGGGCCCTTCCAACTCTACAATTCTGTGGTTCTGTGGTTCTGTGTCTCTTTCCATAAGCAGTGATGTTTCATGCTTTATGTTAAGTGATCTTTTCTCCACTCACCTTTTCTGGAAACAAGAACAGAAAGGATTTGCTTCTCCCATTTCTAAGCCTTCGGTGCATGGCTACCTCTGCTTTCATCGCCCTAAGTACCGCAAAGCAGAGTTCACATTAAATATCTCCCCTGTTCATTGGGTGTGTGCTACAAATGGCTACCTTGTGCAATGGCGGAAGCTGCACACAAAGAGGTCCCACCAGTCTGCTGGAGGCATTGCTGAAAACGACAGAATTTTGGCTGGAAAAGGTACAGGCTGCCTGATAAATTTCCCTGGCAGTTCTCAACATTTATTTTTACTCTGCCCTCTCTGCAGAGTACAGGAGTGGCCCAATTCCTTGAATGAAACTTGAGTCTGACAGCATTCTGAGCCAAGGTATGGGTGTCATGGCTGAGCTGTTAGGATACCTAAGATACGCTTCCAAGCAGCCTCAGACTGCACCTCTATGACCTGGCGGTGGTAGTTCAGTGGCTGAGCCTTAGCTATGCTAAGTATCTATACAGCATCCAACCCAGATCATAATCTGGGACTATTTTTAAAGGCCCTCTCCTGGAAATGCAGAATCAGAATGCATATGCAGCAGTTCCTATTTCAGCTCAGCACAAATCCAATGCATCTTGAAGGAGCTGCAGTTTTCTGCAGTGAAATAAACATCTGGTTCTGTTCAACAGTCCTTCTACTTCGAGCAAGGTCAAGGAGGCATAATGGGAGGAAGGTGCGAGCAGCAATTTATCCCCATGCCAAATTAGGCTAGTCTAAACAAGATTATAGAACGCAGCTGATATTTGCAGGAATGAGCAATATCACCATCAGGACATGGAAGAGGTTTTTAATCTGGACATGTTCTGCAAAATGCAGAGATTTAAAAAAAAATTGAAGGGAAAAACAGATGTAAACAGATGGGAATCTAGCACAACTGCACCCCTCGAGTTTTCACTAGTCCAGCTCAAGGCCATAAGGTAAGTCTGATACCTATTGTAAAATTCGAATAACAATTTCCCACATATGACGACAGGGAGAAGGCTGTAAACTTTACTAAATTTGGCTTGCTCCTACATGATCCTATGCAGGTTTATTCAAAAGTACCACTGAGTTCAATATTAAAAAAAATTCCTTCCAGTAGCACCTTAGAGACCAACTAAGTTTGTCAGTAGTATAAGCTTTCGTGTGCATGCACACTTCTTCAGACACTTCTTCAGAGTTCAATATGACTCACCCCCATAGGATTGCAACCGGTTCATAGGATTGCAGTGTGAAGCATATTCATTAATGTTCAAACTGTGGGTAGGGGAAGTGGGGTGCGTGCAAGTTCCACTTACTCCATGTTCCCTATGCACATCAGCCCCACCCACTCAGTCTCCAAATTTCTACAAATGAGTTGCTTCAAAGAATGGCAGAAGGACATTTCAAGATTTATCTGGCGAGGAAAGAAGCCAAGGATAAAATATAAATTATTAACAGATATTAAAGAAAGAAGGGGCTTCTCCCTACCAGATTTAAAATTATATTATGAAGCTTCTTGCATGCGCTAGATCCAGGATTGGGTAATATTAAAAAATACAGTTTTGTTGAATTTAGAAGGACATGATAATAGATTTGGATGGCATGCATATTTATGGTATCAGAAGGCAAAAGTATATAAAAGTTTCTAGAACCATATAATAAGAAATGTGATTTTTAAAGTGTGGGGAAAATATAAAGACTTGTTAGAACAACAACAAAAACACTGGTGGCTTTCCCCACTGGAAGCCATATCTGTGAAAAAAATAAATATGAATCCTAATTAGGCAACATACAGAGAGCGATTAATAGAAAATTAACGTTCTGCCCGGACACTGAGGTCCAGCGCCGAGGGCCTTCTGGCGGTTCCCTCGCTACGAGAAGCCAAGTTACAGGGAACCAGGCAGAGGGCCTTCTCGGTAGTGGCACCCACCCTGTGGAATGCCCTCCCACCAGAGGTCAAAGAGAATAACAATTACCAGACCTTTAGAAGGCATCTCAAGGCAGCCCTGTTTAGGGAAGCTTTTAATGTTTGATGGATTTCTGTATTTTAATATTTTGTTGGAAGCCGCCCAGAGTGGCTGGGGGAACCCAGCCAGATGGGCGGGGTATAAATAATAAATTATTATTAGTATTATTATTATTATTATTATGAAGGAATTTCAAGAAATAAAAGGAAAGCTAACAGTCTGGTTACAATATTTCCAGTTGAATGATATATTCAAGGAGGATAAAAAGAAAGGATTTAATTATGGAATTTTAAATTTCCAGAAAGAAATAATAGAAGATAATAAATTGTTATAAAAAATGTACAATATATTGTTGGAATGGGAAACTAAGAATGAAGAGGTCAAGTGTGTTATGACAAAGTGGCCAATAGATGTGGGGCATAATATTATGATGGTAGACTGGGAAAGATTATGGAAGAATGATATAAAATTTACAACGTGTACATAACTTAAAGACAATTATATGAAAATGATGTACAGGTGATATTTAACACCAGTTAAATTAGCAAAAATGTATAAAACAAGAGGAAATAAGTGTTAGAAATGTAAAGAAATGGAAGGTACATTTTATCATATGTGGTGGCAATGTAAGGTTATAAAAATATTGGAAAATGATATATAACAAATTGAAAAAACATGTTTAAAATAACCTTTATTTTAAAAAAAACAAACCAGAATCTTTCTTGTTATGAATTACAGGAACTGATCTACCAAAAGAATATAAAACTGTTTATGTATGCAACAACGGCAGCGTGAATACTGCTAGCCCAGCACTGGAAAGGAGAAGTCCCTACTAAGGAAGACTGGCAAATTAAACTAATGGGGTATGCAGAAATGGCTAAATTAACTGGGGGAACTTAGAAATCAAGAAAACAACAAATATAAAAAAGAATGGGAAATGCTTATTGCATATATACAAAAGGAATGAAAGGAATTAGGTTTTTTTATTTTAAAAAAACCCACTTGTAATTTTATGGAGAATGTTTAAATAAGGAAGTAATTAGAGATAAACATTTTTTGTTGACATGCACAAATGAAAATAACACAAAGGAACCAGGAGAGGGAGTGGAGGGAAGTCGGGATTCGATGAATCCCAAAATATGGATTAATACTAAGAGTGAAAATAGATGTTTTAATTGTTTTATTTCGTGTGTGTATTCTTTTTCTCTCTTTTTCTTTTTCAATGTAGTGATCGTTTATTGAGAAAATTAATTTAAAAGATTTAAAAACAAACAAACTTCCACAGATGAGTGGCGAGGGTGTGCAGGGGTTTTCATTTGTTGGAACGTAAGTAGAACCATTTGTGAGATCAAAGATCCTGCTTAGTCAGTAAAGTTTGCTAGGTTTGGGGTGCTGCTTTGCCTGCATGTCGAAATCCTTCCCAACTTGCATTGCCTAAGTCTCATTGTGACTGATTCAAAAAAAACAATGGGGAGCAAGATTTGAGGGGTGTCTGTTTTGGTCTTCCTGGTGCAAGGAGAATATTTTTCCAAGCCCATGCGGCCAAACGGTTTGCATAGCGACTTGTCTGCTAAATGGAGCAGATCAGGTCTAGAACTTGCCATTGTTAAGACTTCCCCTTTTCACTTTTGATCGTTTCTTGGTTGTCCAATTAGACTTTATTTTAAAAACTCACAAAATGAACCAGGAAGAGATCTCAGTGTAGTAGTCCAGATAAGTAAGATTGTTAAGGTAATTGGTAAAGATCACAACCCATTTATTGGCTAAAACAACAGTAAGACTCACAAGGGTCAGCAAACTTTTCCAGCAGGGGGCCGGTCCACTGTCCCTCAGACAAGGATTTTTATTTGGGGGGGGGGTGGAATGAACGAATTCCTATGCCCCACAAATAACCCGGAGATGCATTTTAAATAAAAGGACACATTCTACTCATGTAAAAACACGCTGATTCCCGGACTGTCTGTGGGCTGGATTTAGAAGGTGATTGGGCTGGATCCGGCCCCCAGGCCTTAATTTGCCTACCCAAGAGCTAGAGCAGGCATCCCCAACCTGGGGCCCTCCAGATGTTTTGGCCTACAACTCCCATGATCCCTAGCTAGCAGGACCAGTGGTCAGGGATGATGGGAATTGTAGTCCAAAACATCTGGAGGGGTGAAGGTTGGGGGTGCCTGAGCTAGAGCATATAGAGCCAAAATATGGCATCTCTGTGGTGAGTGATTCCCCCTCCCAGGAGTAAAGTTTGCATCACCTCAGGCATCCATTATCCTATGGTGAATCTCCAGTGCCCCCGTTCTGCATTCCTGGCAACTAGAGGGAGAGCGGGATGGAGACTCACATTATAATGAGGACCAGTCACATGCTGAGTACTTTAAAAAGTTCCCTACAGAGAAGAGGTAACTCACCATGAGGAGAACATTTTCGGCAGCATCCGCAACATGTGCTCCAACTCCAGCTGAACATTATACGTCCCTCGGCTTTATTTGTTAGCTCGTATATTATTGCCGAGTCCAGTCAATTTCAGGCAAGTACTGGATTACTTATAACTTCAAAAAAAGTTATTCTCCAGACTCTTTCTTTTTGTCAGACTTCCATGTGAGGCAAGCATTTGATAGAAATATGGAAAGTGGCCTGAACTTTAAATGACAAACAGATGAGAAGTTCTGATGGAAATCAAACACTTCTGAAGCCCACATTATTTTCACATAGAATATAAATAGCTCTTTTAATTGAAGATGACTTGAGCTCATGGTCACATATTTGGTTATCTCTATTAGCAAAGTTGCAAAGAAAAAATAAATGCAAGAACTGAATAATGACAAGAACTAAAAACACATATTAAAATCTGGTTGTAGGATCCCTTAGGTTATGAACTTCTGGAAACGAGTGAAATAAACTCACATTTTGTTATGAACTACAATCCAGAAAATTTGTAAGTGAGCAAATATACTGAGGATTCCTGACAGATAGCATTCTTTCTACTCCCATTTTATTTTTGGCCCATTTGATTTGATTAGAAACTTGCTCACATTTCTGTTTGAAAATGTACAGATACAAGTGATAATGCTGTAAGCTGGAAACATAAAGGCCACACATTTTTGACTGATTTGTAAGAGAGCAAATTCTTTAGAATTGGTTTTCAAGACAGTATGAACTTGGCAAAAGACATTTTGGCATATAATTTCAAGAGAAAATGCTTAACTCCAACTCCCTTAATAGCATGTGCACAAATGCCAAAGTAACAAGGAAATTTTATGTGGATGTGGTTGTACACACACACACACACACACACACACACACCGGGAAAAGCTTTTATTCCAACCTTATTATGTCTCCTGTACTGAAATATACATGTGCTGCACGCAGCTCAGAGAACCAGTTAGATTAAATAAGGAAGGAAAAGCAGGAAATATCTCTTCTGTGGTTTTTGCCCCTTGCTTGAAGATGATACTCTATTGCAGATGAGAAGAGTATTTGCACCTATTAACATTCTAGAATAATACTACTACTATTCTCGACTGAGGCTTTAATTCAGGGGTAGCCTATGTGGTACCTTCCACCTTGGGTTAAGAACCTAATTCGTTCTGGAGGTCTATTCTTAACCTGAAACTGTTCTTAACCTGAGGTATCACTTTAGCTAATGGGGCCTCCCGCTTCCGCCACCACGCGATTTCTGTTCTCATCCTGAAGCAAAGTTCTTAACGCGAGGTACTATTTCTGGGTTAGCGGAGTCTGTAACCTGAAGTGTCTGTAACCTAAAGCATCTGTAACCCGAGGTACCACTGTAATGTTGCTGGCTACCCCTGCTTTAGTGTGAGAGACTACTGTAAGAGATTACCTGGACCCCAACAAATCCAGCAATAGCTCAAGAATACGTTAGCAGAAAACTATCTGCTTATAATCCCCTGCACCCCAACCATAGCCTGAAACTAGAACGAGAGAACACCTGAGGAAATAACTGTTTTAGGGAACATTTCCAATGAAGAATCGATGTGTGCAGGAGGAGTTAAGCACATTTCCCTCTGCTATCCACCAATCATTCCCAGGAAGTGTCAAATACGAGGTATGTGCAGCTGTTCTGTGCTGCTACCAAATAAGGAGTTTAATTGGGGTGATTTGACCTCTCCATGAGCCACCAGGGCCTCCACAAAGCCATTCATCAAAATGGGAGCAAGATTTGGGGGACATCTGACTTGGGTGTTTCCTTGTGTAGGTAGCATTCCTCGGGCGACATCTGGTGTGTCTTTCCTCTTGGAGCAAGGTAAGAATGTTCACAAGATTGGGGGGGCAGGTGAGCAGCTAAATGAGTTGGTTGTTGTTGTTGTTGTTACAGTGGTGCCTCTGGTTACGAACTTAATTCGTTCCGGAGATCCGTTCTTAACCTGAAACCGTTCTTAACCTGAGGTACCACTTTAGCTTTAGGACCCAGGTGGCGCTGTGGTTAAACCACTGAGCCTAGGGCTTGCTGATCAGAAGGTCGCCGGTTCGAATCCCTGTGACGGGGTGAGCTCCCGTTGCTTGGTCCCAGCTCCTGCCAACCTAGCAGTTCGAAAGCACGTCAAAATGCAAGTAGATAAATAGGAACCGCTACAGTGGGAAGGTAAACGGCGTTTCCATGTGCTGCTCTGGTTTGCCAGAAGCGGCTTTGTCATGCTGGCCACATGACCTGGAAGCTATACGCCGGCTCCCTCGGCCAATAATGCGAGATGAGCGCCGCAACCCCAGAGTCGGTCACGACTGGACCTAATGGTCAGGGGTCCCTTTACCTTTACCATACCACTTTCGCTAATGGGGCCTCCCGCCACCAGAGCACGATTTCTGTTCTCCTCCTGGGGCACATTTCTTAGCCCAAGGTACTACTTCCGGGTTAGTGGAGTCTGTAACCCAGGCATCCCCAAACTTCAGCCCTCCAGATGTTTTGGACTACAATTCCCATCATCCCTGACCACTGGTCCTCTTAGCTAGGGATCATGGAAGTTGTAGGCCAAAACATCTGGAGGGCCGCAGTTTGGGGATGCCTGCTGTAACCTGAAGTGTTTGTAACCTGAGGTAGCACTGTATTATTACTACAGTAGTAGTAGTCATGATAATAATAATAATAATAATAATAATAATAATAATAATAATAATAATTTGAATTTGAATTTGAATTTTACAGTAGGGTCCAGAACCTGTGGCCCTCCAGATATGGCCAGACTGCAACTCCCACAATCTCTGACCACTGACAAGGTTGGCTGCAGCTGATGAAGCCCAACATCTGGAGAGATCTGGTAGTCTTAGTCCTGGCTGAGCTGAATCCCTGGCTGCATGGTGCCAATTCACAGTATACACATGTATGTAATAAACTACAGAGTATGGGATTTTCCAGTAACCACAAGCACACGCATCAGTATGTCGGGAAACCATAGCAGTCATTTCCTGTGAACTCCAGAAAAGTGAAAATGGGCGACTTCCCCCTTTAAAGCACTTTGCAGAAAATCTGCCGAAAAGTTATACAGTTTCCCCCTTCCTCAAGGAATGTGCATTATATTTTCCCATGTTCAACAACAGTGGTGAATAATCATACAGCAACAATAGAATTGCTCCTCTAAACCGCAGCCCCACCGGGGAATATAAATGCCAGGCTTGTTATTTATGTAATTAATGTCTCACTGAAGTGGATCATTCATTGTTGGGGCTTTTTTTCTCCCTCTGCAATTTGAAGGCTAGAAGATAGAATATCAAAACACCAAAGCTTGACATTTTGAAGTTATTTTTCTCATTAGCCTGTACACTTCAGGATATAGTTTAGCTCCCCTGGAGATTTATCATCTTTTGTATGACAATCAGAGGCTTTGAAAGGTGTATAAGTATTGGTTTTGAAAATGCATATGGTTTCGGAACAAAGAGAACTGGATTGATCAAACAGCGAGGGCAACGTAAAGGAGTAAAGTACACAAAATAATCTCCAAGGAGTGGGCAGTTTCATAAAACAAAGCATCTCAATGTGGATGCCATATTGTCAATTAGACCTAGCAATTTTCAGAGGTAATGGGAAGTGGAATACAATACCTACAATCTGATATATGAACACAATGGCAAGAGAATCAATACCATATGGTGTGGACAAATTCGGAGCTTCTTTTCAGCAGTATTAGATTGTACAGGAAACTAAGAATGAGCCAACTGTATGGTACTTTGGCCTTTTCCATTATTTCTTTTGTGGGACAGTCTGTAAAAGGTGATCCTCTCTTTTAGCCACTAGATTGGATGAGACCTCATTCGGAGGTACAGTGGAAGCAGACGTAGGCACATGGTCACCCGAGAACCGTGTGATGAGGCTCCCCAAGGTAGACTAGACCTGGCTCATCACACTTTACATTGCACTTGTTTCCAGTTCTGCAGCAGTAATGACCACTCCCCACATCAAATGGGGGGGCGCCTTTTGCATGGTCACGTGCAGCCCCCTGGATCCCACTGTGACTCCAGGTAGTTTGGGCTGGCCTCATCCTGCCCAGGCTGGATACCTGGAGGTCTCCGCCTATCTCAGCCAATCGCGCAATCCCGCCTGGGGAGGCATTGCCAGGGGATTGGCCAGGTAAGGGGAGGGACAGTCCTGCACACAACAGAAGGTGAATCTTACCTGTGAAGCGGCAGTCGGCTCCCACCCTCCCCTCCCTCAGTTAAGTCTTCTTTTGCAGGTTAACCTCTTCTCCACAGGTACGCAGGCGCTGCTACGTCAAGGTCGCTGTTGTAACAAGTGAGGGAAACTGTCCTTCCCATCTTTCTACCCTTTTAAGTTGGCGAATGTGGGGTTCCCGGACTAGATGTATCTGTGATCTAATCTGGCAGGGAGTCCACGAAAGAGCCCAGAGACTTCCACTGTGTGGTCTGTGTCTCACGAAGTTGGTCATTGAGTGAGGAGAGAGGGAGAGAAATGGGTGGGAGAGACGGGGGCCGTGTAACGGTGGGTGGTCATTTGGGTCATATGTAATGATGCTGAGAGACTATGATTTGGACCCTCCCAGTCTGGTTTTTACCAAACCTTCTTTCATGAACCAGAGTTTGACCACATCTTAGACCCAAAGGAAATCTGCCTGTGCTACTAAGAGACCTGTACCTCTAAGGTGATTTCTGGTTGAGACTGATGGCTTTTGACTGTGACAGGAAACATCTGATGACAGCCATCTGAAGAAGTGTGCATGCACATGGAAGCTCATACCAATAACAAACTTAGTTGGTCTCTAAGGTGCTACTGGAAGGATTTTTAAAAAAAGAAAGAAAGAAAGAAACATTAAGCATACACCAGTGGTTCCCACAGCAGACACATGCAATGTGGGTGTCAAATGTGTGTGCATGTGTCTTAAAAAACCCAGGTCTAGGCATCTGGGAACTTTGGCCTAAACAGCGTTTCCGGGTACATGGATATTTACAAGCATATGCACGAGGTCCACACAAAGGGGTATTAGACATTCAGGGTGGCTGTTAGTCATTTGTTGTTGTTTAGTCGTTTAGTCGTGTCCGACTCTTCGTGACCCCATGGACCATAGCACGCCAGGCACTCCTGTCTTCCACTGCCTCCCGCAGTTTGGTCAAACTCATGTTCGTAGCTTCGAGAACACTGTCCAACCATCTCGTCATTATGGCTGTTAGTCATAATGGATATGTTTTCCTCCAGTACAGTGGTACCTTGGTTCTCAAACGCCTTGGTTCTCAAACGCTGAAAACCCCGAAGTAAGTGCGGTTGTCGGCTATTGTTTCTGGGGCACCTGCACCAATCAGAAGCTGCGACTTGGTTTTTGAACATTTCGGAAGTCAAACGGACTTTCGGAACGGATTAAGTTTGGCGCGTTTGTTTTTGCTATTTATTTTGCGTTTTTGTTTTTGAGGGTTTTTCTGTTAATTTGTATTTGTGACTGTGTGGAACCCAGTTCAGCTACTGATTGACTGATTGTGTGACTGCGGAAATGGATAAAAGACCCCCATCCAAACAATGACTATCATCAGTGCAGTTAAGAAAAAAAGTTAATTTTAATTTTTATCATCTACAATACTGTCTTATTTATTTTATAGTGCAGTAGATTGATTAATGCTTTCATTTTATGGATCAATGGTCTCGTTAGATAGTAAAATTCATGTTAAATTGCTGTTTTAGGGGTTGTTTTTAAAATTCTGGAGCGGATTAATCTGTTTTGCATTGCTTTCTATGGGAAAGCACGCCTTGATTTTAGAACGCTTTGGTTTTCGAATGGACTTCCAGAATGGATTAAGTTTGAGAATCAAGGTACCACTGTAACAGTAAGGCCTCCGAGTACCAATTTCCATGGACCCTGAGCAGCAAAGTGCTCTTGAGGTCATGTCCTGCTTGCAGACTTCCTATAGGCATTGGTGTTCTTTATTTATTTTTTCCTTGAGGCAATCACAATTCTGCAGACCTGCCATATATTATTCAACTAAAAATCAGAGCTCTGAAAGGAAAACAGAATTTGGCTCTGCAGCTTGTCCCTCTTTCCAAGTGCTGAAGCCATGGCATTCTTCGCATCCTTCAGATCTAGCCTAAGTGTGAGGCAGGCCAGTCTCCTTAATTGAGCCAAATCTTTATCTTTAATTGAGCCCTTTATTTTCTCATTAAAACCACTTCAACAGCATCCTGCTGGGATTGCTAATTAAACAATTAAATTAGTTGAACTGGGGAAAATGTTGATTCCAAAATACTATCAATTTCCTCTCAAAGAATACTATACTATACTATTTTTCTCCTCTTTCTTAGCTTTAGTTCACATTGTGTCCAGGCCTCTGTGTTTCTAAGAGACAAGACATATCTTTTTATTTTCTTATTTTTTCGTCATCATATTGCTCTTCAATCCTCTGTTCCAAGCAAAGGCCAGAATAATTCCCCCCCCCCCTTCGTTGGGAAAAGCACGACTTGCTTGCACAGTGCTGCACAGATCGCTTTTTAAGCTTGCCAAGCAGGGGTGCATTTTCTCTGCCACATGAGCTAACGAGCTCCTGAAAAGTTGGGAGCAGGTTTAGGTTTCTAATGATGTGTAAATCTAGGGGATGAAGGGACCGTGTCATCATGGAGGAGATTTTTCCGTGCGGGGAAAAGTGCATTCCGGGTTCTGTTTGCCAGCGACGCTTCCCCTGTACTCTGGCAAGGAGCTCATGTGGACCTTGGCTCTCGCACAAACAGGCTTTCCGAGACCAAATGACATACAAAAATAGCAGCTGCTCGTCAAAGCTGATTGGCTCATTTTAAAGCAGATGGTCCTAAAATGCTGATGGAGCACCACATCGCAGCAGGCTAAATCTGAAAGGCTTTTTAGAAAACAATGGAAGGATAGGTTGTACCTCAGGATCCTTCTTCAAATATCCTGTGTCCAGCACCTAATGAGGTGGTGTGTAACAGCAACAAGGTCACACTGCTTAAGTATTTTGCCTGCAGCAGTTTGTAATATCTTTTGAAGCATGTCCGGATAAGTTTTCTGTATACAATGGACAGTGCAAATATTTTCTGTTGTGATTCCATGACTGCCTTTGTTGTTTAAAATTTAAAAGGAGTTATACATTTTCAAAACAAACAACCACCCGCCGCTAGCTATGCCTTACCAGGTTTTTGTATATGAACGTAGCATTAAAACAAACAAACTCCGAAAAGTTGATGTAACTAGCAGAATCACTTTCATGGCTCATAAAAATGTAGCCCAAGTCCTTTTCGCAACAAAAGCAGGCTGCATGGTGGCATCACTCTCAACAGCTCTTCCTTCTTTCTTGCTAACACCAACCAAACATTTTGTAGCATTGAGCTTAAAAGAAAAATTTAAGGTGATTTGCTGGTTGTACTGATCCATATTGAGAGCCAGCTGTCACCATTGAAGAAGTAGGGACGGGTAGAATATTCTACAGCACATTGGTTTGGGCACATCTGCACTCAATCTCTGGGAATTTTATTTTTTTTAATGAAGAGTTTCATTGAATAAATTGGAGTAATATAAAGATGGACCAAAAGTCAAAGCACACAGCCTGAAGGATCAACAGCTGATCACCTCAAGAGCATTAGGCCACAGCTTCATTGTCCAAAGCAAAAGATCTGTAGCCTTCCTCTGATATGGACAAAGAAATAAGCTGTGTCATAATGCAAGCTTTGAAGATCTGGGGATAGTTTGCCCTGCAGAACCAGCTGCTTCCACATTCGTGCCTTTCATTCCCTCACTGGCTTTAGGATAGTTGCTAAAGAGTGTTGTTATTTTAATTCATTGAATTTGTTAGTTGCTTTATCCTGCCCAAAGCAAATGACAAACAAGAACTCCACACAGCTGCTTTAAAACCTGGGGTGGGAGCGAAATGCATTAAAAACATCCCACCCACTTCTAAAAGTTAGTTAAGGGACCAAAGGCCTGGTTATAGAGGAAAGTTTTTACCTGGTGCCTAAAGATATAAAATGATGGTGCCAGGCAAGCCTCCCTTGGTAGAGCATTCCACAAACGGGGAGCCGCTGCAGAAAAGGCCTGGTTTTGTGTTGCTGTCCTCTGGACCTCTTGTGGAGGAGGCACACAAAAAAGGACCTCAGGTGATGATTGCATGGTCCAGGTGGGTTCATGTGGAGAAAGGTGGTCCTTAAGGTATTGCGGCTTTGAGCTACTTAAGGCTTTATAGGTCAAAACCAGCACTCTGAATTGGGCCTGGAAATTAATTGGCAACCAGAAAGGTTGGGCCAGGATCGGTGTAATATGCTCAAATCATTTTGCCCCAGTGAGCAACCTGGCCACTGAATTCTGCCCCAGCTGAAGTTTTCAAACCATCTTCAGAGGCAGCCCTAAGTATAGCACTTTGCAGTAATCCAGTGATGGCCATACTTGGCCCTCTAGCTGTTTTGGGACTACAACTCCCATCGTCCCTACCTAACAGGACCAGTGGTCAGAGATGGTGGGCATTGTAGTCCCAAAACAGCTGGAGGGCCAAGTTTGGCCATCACTGCAGTAATCTAACCAAGAGGTTGCCAGAGCATAGACAACAGAAGTTAGGCTATCCCTGTCTAGATAGGGACACAGGTGGGTCACCAGCCAAAGCTGATGACACTCCACACCACCAAGGCCACCTGAGCCTGCAGTGACAGCAATGGATCCAGAAGTATCCGCAAACTACATACCTGCTCCTTCAGAGGGTTGTGTAACCCTATCAAGAGCAGGAAATCTCACAGCCATCTGATCTAGGGAATGACCCACGAATGGTGCCTCAGCATAGCTGCCAAGTTATAGGCTTCCTCGCGAGAATAGGCTTCCTCGCGAGAAAAGGGAAAACTTGGCAGCTATGTGCCTCAGTCTTATATGGATTGAGCTTCAGTTTGTTGGCTCTCATCTAGTCCATTACTAAGGCAAGACAACAGTCCAGCACATGCACTGCCACACCTGAAGATGTAAAGGAGAGGTAGATCTGTGTGTATTGTCTACACCAGAGGTCCCTGCAGGCCAACTTTGACATATAGGGAGGGCCACCCACCTGTCAATCACCTGGTGCCATTATTAGTTCAAAGTGAGCACTCTCTGCCCTGACTGGTGCTGTCAGTAAGCCCCACATGTCAAGCAATGGGTCAGGCTCACACTTCGTGATCCCAATGCTTCTTTTGCCATCACACATGATGTCAAGTGTGGGGCCAATGTCATGGTTTGACAGGAACAGCCTCATTAGGACCCCTGGCCAGGCCCAATTATGCCCACATGCCAGCAGTTTCCCTGATAAACTGTGCAGCCTTGGGTACGCCATGCCATTCTTGATCAATTTGTCCTTAAAGAATTAATGCAATATTAGGTAATGCAGATGGCTGCTGCGATGAACTTTAACGGCCTGACAACTCCTGATCTGTTGAAATCAGTTTGGTTCCCCCCCCCTCTTGTGTTTTCCCCCTTTAAAAATTACCCTCTCGAGTCTCTTAGAGATAATTACTGTGCTTGTTCAGCTAGGACTGTCATTAAATTACTCAATAAAATAGACCACTTTTAAACTCTCCAGAGTATTAAAAGCTCTATGGCTTGCTCATCAGCAAACAAGAATCTGACAGGTGATTGTTTTGTAAAGCAAAGCGAACATTTAATTTTGATTTCCCCTTTTTTTAAAGGTTTTCATTATTTATGGTTTGCCATTAGTTAGGTGCAGGAGACACAATTTCCACAAAGAGCCAATCTTTTCAAAGAAATTGGGTCATGCAGGAGATGCTGTGGAAAGTCCCAGAAATAAAAGTGTATAGAGGGCACCAGGACAGGGTGGGGGATCAGCATCCCTCCAGATGTTGCTGATGTTGGGCTGGGTAGGAGCTGGAGTTCAACAACAGCTGGAGGGCCACAGGTTCCTCATGCCTGCTCTAGGGCAGTGTTTCCCAACCAGTGTGCCTCCAGATGTTTTGGGACTACAAGTCCCATCATCCCTAGCTAGCAAGACCAGTGGTCAGGAATGATGGGAGTTGTAGTCCCAAAACATCTGGAGGCACACTGGTTGGGAAACACTGCTCTAGGGGATGGAAAATGCCACAGAATAATAGCCTCAATGCTACAGCTAATATGCTGTGCTTCCGGTGCCTGGCCCTGCTGGCCAGAGGTGCTTCTATGCATCACAACATTGGCCGAGATGTGCACATAATAGTAACCCACTTGTGATTACTGCAAAGTAACATTTGTGCTTGTAACAGTTTCAAGGTGGACATGCCACTTCACTTCCAATCGGTGTATTTCCTGTAACTTCCTGCTGAAAGGAAAATGCCTTGTAGAGTGATTAACTGGGAAGATGTAAACCCCCCACAAATAAATTATGAAGAACAAAGCAAGATGAATGCTCATTGGTGTATAACTTCTCCACAAATAAATGAGAACAACTGCTCGGGAAAGTTTGGCCATAGTCTAACCTCCATGTGAAGCTATATGCAATCAAATCCGGACAAATGCTCAACAAAATAGGTCATCTGGAAGAGGCTTTGGTCCTCAAACTTCTGAGGAATCTTCAGCCGACTGAAGAGCCTAAGATTATACCTAAAGATTATCTCCTCTTGTACTTTCTCTTGGCCCCACTTATATCACCTTATCAGACTTCATCACTGTATCTTTAATAACATCCTGAACATCTCATATGGAGCTGACGAATTGCACTATCGACTAACAACAATTTTCAAGAGAGAGGAATAAAAGCAGAGTAATACAATTATGGATGTCCTTGATTTATGCACACTTTGTGGGATATAAAGGTAAAGGGACCCCTGACCGTTAAGTCCAGTCATGGATGACTCTGGGGTTGCAGCACTCATCTCGCTTTACTGGGCAAGGGGGCCGGCGTTTGTCCACAGACAGTTTTTCCGGGTCATGTGGCCAGCATGACTAAGCCGCTTCTAGCGAACCAGAGCAGCACATGGAAACACCGTTTACCTTCCCGCCAGAGCGATACCTATTTATCTACTTGCACTTTGACGTGCTTTTGAACTGCTAGGTTGGCAGGAGCAGGGACCGAGCAACAGGCGCTCGCCCAGTTGCAGGGATTCGAACTGCCGACCTTCTGATCGGCAAGCCCTAGGCTCTGTGGTTTAGACCAGGCATCCCCAAACTGCGGCCCTCCAGATGTTTTGGCCTACAACTCCCATGATCCCTAGCTAACAGGACCAGTGGTCAGGGAAGATGGGAATTGTAGTCCAAAACATCTGGAGGGCCGAAGTTTGGGGATGCCTGGTTTAGACCACAGCAACACCCGTGCCCCTTACATATATATCCTTGTGGGATATATCCAGCCTCATATAACCAACTCTAATTAATACATGACGGATATAAGACCATAAAGTGAGCTGTCCTTCCAGGCCTAGCTAGGTCACACACCCTCACCTTGGGAGGAAGGGTTACCAGTCTCTGTTCTCTTTTTCCACCATGTGAATTCAACCAGTAAGGATGTCTAAGGTGGATGATCCAAGCTTAGACCACATAGCTTTAGCAAGCCATATTTGTGTTTCTATACAAATAATTTAGAAGCCCTTACCTTTTTGAAACTAAGTTACACTTCCTGTCCTTTCTTGCTGCTGTATGGAAAAGCAAAAGAATCTAACTTTTCAAGAGTCTGTAAGGTAAACCATTTTAACTTACCAAACATGTGGTCTCTTTCTATGCTAAAGGAAGTGGGGAGCTTTGGAAGTGACTTAGAGGGGGGTATTTTAAAGGTCTAACAGCCTATATTTCCACACTTTACTTTGCAGCATGTTTTGTGATTTTAAATCTCTGCTGGGGCTCACTCACCAAAGAGTACTTGCCCAAACCAAATACAAATGATCAAAACCCAACACACAATACTTCTAGGCAGAGGGCCTTCTCGGTGGTGGCGCCTGCCCTGTGGAACACCCTCCCAACAGATGTCAAAGAGGAAAACAACTACCAGACTTTTAGAAGACATCTGAAGGCAGCCCTGTTCAGGGAGGCTTTTAATGTTTAATAGATTACTGTGTTTTATTTTTCTGTTGGAAGCCGCCCAGAGTAGCTGGGGAAACCCAGCCAGATGGGCGGGGTATAAATAATATATTATTATTATTATTATTATTATTATTATTATTATTATTATTATTTGTTATTTGTTATTCTTACCCCAGTTAAACAGGTTTTTTGGGTTTTTGAAAGCCTACAAAAACTGCAAAATCAGTGTAGCAGCTACAATATCAGGATGTATCAGATGAAGGTAACAATGCCTCTGTGATATTACCTCCATCTGTCTCCAGCCCTGGAGTCAGCTCCCAGCGCAAGAACAAGCAGTACATGAACCCACAAGCTTTGTGGCCGTGGAGTCATGTTCCTAATTTATTTGTCACATCACTTCTCCCCAGGAGAAGGTGATTAACAGCCTCGAGCCAATATATCCTGGGAAAACATATTCCCCGCTCAGCTGATGGGAACCTCCTTCTCTTATGCATATCATGGCCAGCCAAAGCACTGAGATGAGCAGGACATCTTCCTCTCTTTTTTTGCAGGTTAAAAGGTAAACGTCCTATTAATTGGAGACAAAGATTATGATAAAGTCAAGATGCTTTATGACCCCATGCAGCTGAGCTCAGCTCTCCTAACATCCCTAGGACACGCGAATAATGGTATACAAGACCTGGATGCAATTCCTCAGATTGCCGCTGATATGAGCACAATGTCTTCATGCCAGCTGCAACCTGACACTACCCCAGCTGGGCAGGCTGGCTGCCTGACAAGGAAAAGCATTCCATCTCACTGTATATATCTCTGCACATCTGTGGAGACAAAGGAAACGGCCGTCATGGGCTTTCCAACCACAGTGGATTTTTTTTTAGCACAAAAAAATGCAGGCGGGATCTGCTGCGCTCATGATGACATGGAGGTAACAAAAAACAACAACCCATCAGCAAGATGAAGAGGTTCTTATATCAGGAAGCTTGCTTGCAAATGTCATATTGTTCTGCTCCGACTCAGTTGATGCTGAGAAACTAGGCGTTCAAATACATGCAACGCAACCTTGGCCAAAGGGCCAATCCTCGGAGAGCTGAGATAGTAAATGGAACGGTGCTTTCTGACCGCCAGAGCTGAAGCACATTCGCACTGAAGTTACCCAGCTGCATTAAGTACAATTTACTGTCATTGCAAAGGGGTAACCCGCGTTATCCATGGGATTCTATGCCTTCCTAAAACCACAAGGGATGCAGTTCTATTTGCAAGGTTATTCTTTCTTTCAAACTGCTAAAATGGGAGGTTGTTAAAACCTCTATCACACTGATCAGACCGTAAGAACAAAATCTTTGTAACAACATGGTTAACCACAACAAAGCTGTCCTTTGAAAATTGCACTTCTCTGAATGTTGGGGTACTGTTCTCCAACTAAATGCACATATCATGGGAAATGATAAAAATGCATGTAAATGAAAATGACATACAGTGAGGGGGGGAAGTATTTGATCCCATCCCTCAATCCCATCGAAAATCTGTGGAGGGAGCTGAAGGTTCGAGTAGCTACACATCAGCCTCGAAATCTTACTGACTCGGAGAGGATCTGCAAAGAGGAGTGGGACAAACTACCTCCTGAGATGTGTGCAAATGTGGTGGCCACCGACAAGAAATGTCTGACCTCTGTAATTGCCAACAAGGGTTTTGCCACCAAGTACTAAGGCATCTTTTGCAAAGGGATCAAATACTTATTTCACTCATTACAATGCACATCAATCTCTGACTTTTGTCTTTTGGGTTGTTCCTATTGTTATTCTGTCTCTCATAGCTACAATAAACCTACCTTTAAACTTATGGACTGGCCATTTCTTTGTCAGGGGGCAAACGGGCAGATGTAGCAGGGGATAAAATACTTCCCCCCCCCCACTGTACAAACCTTCCTTATATTGGAGAAACTTGCATTTATTCAGCAGCTAGCCTGAGGGTTGTCCTTACTGTCTCATCTCTTATGGGATACTCACAGCACCCCTTTGAAACTAAGATGCACACCAAAAGATAATGTTACTGCTGTCCTATAACCGTGTTGATGGGGACAATGGAAGGGAAACAACTCAAAGCAGGATGTGATGGGTTCTTGTTTATGGCGTACAGTCTATGTCTCTAAGAACACAAGAAGAGGCTGCTGGATTAGGCCAATTGTCCCATGGGAAACTGCAGGTGATTGGTCTTGTGCTGAGGTCCTGCTTTTAGGCTTCCCAGAGGCATCTGGTGAGAATCGGACACTGGACTAGAAGGGGAGCTATTACCCGGGCAGTGGGACACGGCTATATCGCTGCCAAAGGCCTCATCCACCAACCTTTCCACCTCCCTCAGCTTCTCTGCTTTGCTACCTTGACCTCAAGGAAAGAAATGTCTTGCAGGGGATCCAGGAGCTTATTTCAGGAGGACACACTCATGATTTGTCTCCGACAGGCAAAGAGCCATTCATGTGACAGAGCAAAACACTGGAAAACCCACCACCCACCCCGAATTGTAGAGTTGGAAGGGATCTTGAGGGTAATTTTATCCAACCCCCTGCTATGCATGAATCTCC
This sequence comes from Zootoca vivipara, assembly GCF_963506605.1. NCBI lineage: Eukaryota > Metazoa > Chordata > Lepidosauria > Squamata > Lacertidae > Zootoca > Zootoca vivipara. The sequence goes on along the minus strand of NC_083278.1, from coordinate 6,383,111 downwards.
ACAAAAGCCTCGATAGCTATACTTAGGGTGATGAAAACAGAGGCACCCTGCCCCATAGATTTAGAAATGTGCAAGCAGCATTAGAGTGGTTCCCCCCGCCACTGCCGCAAGTGTTAATTCAGAAGCATGTCAACAAGCATGGGTGTGGGCAGGGGGGCAGTCCCCCCCCCAGAAGCAAAAGGCTGAGGGGCGCAGCATGGTGGCCCCAGGCTTATGCTCCCCGTGCGCCTCTGGAGCTCCGCGTGGGGAGCGGGAGCCTGGGGCCGCTTCCTCTGAACAGCTGAAAGGCGCAAGCCACGTAGCCCTGTCCACATCCCCACTGTGGCCCCTCCCCTCCCATGCCTTGGCCCCGCCCCTTGCCCCCCCTAATTTTGATCCTGGGTATGCCCCTGTCAACCAGGAAATGAACACATTGCTCTTTCCCTCTCCTTTCCCTGCCCTAAGCATTCTTATGACTTAGTTGTGGAAATGACATGGTGTATTGTGAAGTAGGGAAACAGAGAGAATTGAAATGGGCCAATCTTTCCATTCCCATTGTGAAGCAGAGGCAGATTTAGGGGAGCGCAACCGGTTCACCATCACTGGGCGCCGAGCCAACAGGGCACCGGAGAAGGCATGGCAGTAATGACTTAGAACAGAAGGCAAGATGTAGCGGGTCCCAAATTATGGCATAGCAGAAGGCGCCACTGAAACTTGAAAACCCAAAGTCTGCCACTGTGTGGAATCACAATTTCTCTCAAAGAGAGAGCGTTGGCTGCAGTTCCTCCTGTTGGGATATCCAGTGACTAGGACAACACATTTGACTATTTTGAACTTGCTAGAGCCAACGTGAGTGGAGAAACAAATGTAAATGTATCCTTGTACAGTAGGATAGTTTCTACAGACACTGACACATCCCTCTCTATCCTCTCTCCAGGCAAGCAAGGGTCATTAACTGAGTTCAATGGCACATTCCATCCAGGCAAAAGTGCTCAAGGGGTGTGACTTGGCCCCAGAAGCCAGATGCAGCGGCTTAGAGGACCAAATATGGCCCCAAGACCTGAGGTTCCCCACCTGTAGTGTGGACAGTTGTTGTTGTTGTTTAGTCATTTAGTCGTGTCCGACTCTTCATGACCCCATGGACCAGAGCACGCCAGGCACTCCTGTCTTCCACTGCCTCCCGCAGTTTGGTCAAACTCATGTTCGTAGCTTCGAGAACACTGTCCAACCATCTCGTCCTCTGTCGTCCCCTTCTCCTAGTGCCCTCAATCTTTCCCAACATCAGGGTCTTTTCCAAGGATTCTTCTCTTCTCATGAGGTGGCCAAAGTATTGGAGCCTCAGCTTCACGATCTGTCCTTCCAGTGAGCGCTCAGGGCTGATTTCCTTCAGAATGGATAGGTTTGATCTTCTTGCAGTCCATGGGACTCTCAAGAGTCTCCTCCGGCACCATAATTCAAAAGCATCAATTCTTCAGCAATCAGCCTTCTTTATGGTCCAGCTCTCACTTCCATACATCACTACTGGGAAAACCATAGCTTTTAACTATACGGACCTTTGTCGGCAAGGTAATGTCTCTGCTTTTTAAGATGCTGTCTAGGTTTGTCATTGCTTTTCTCCTGTCTACTGTGTGGACAGTAGTGAGCAACAAAGACCTTGGGATAGTGCAGCTTCCTGTGTGTTTCCTTCACAGGCTTGCAAAGGCCCCACTCACAGACTTGTCAAAGAGTTTTCGGCTGCATTAGAAGTCTTGAAAAGGCAACAAAGGCTTTTGTTTGGTTCTCGAAACCATTTTTCACCACCTCGGTAAGGCTGGAATATCACCTTGGGAAATGATTTTTTTTTAATAAGAAAAGGAAAAATCTGTGACAGGATTTTTGTGACTCACGCTTTTTAGGGGGAAGCCAGCATCAAATTCTGACATCTGCTTAAGAGGTTCTAGCATTTCAAACATGAATTAAGTGGCCGGGTGGAATTGTTTGGGAATGTTTATTTTAAAAGAGGCTGCCTCGGCTCAATGATGGTTGAGTTGATATAGCATGAAAGAGAACTGGTACTACAACAATGCAAATATCACGTCACCGGGGGGTGGGGGGTGGAATCTGAAAGCTTGGCCCTCAAAACACATGCCAATATCACAAGTGCTTTAAAAGATCAGAGCTTAAGAAATCAATCACTTGCAGTGTGCAAGTCAGAACACAACTTCTTTCCAAAATTCAATTAAATCAATATGCAACTTGTTTTTTTTGGGGGGGGGGGGGAACGACTTGACTCCACTGACATATATGGCAATGTTCTCATTGACTATAATAGATTTTTAACACCTCGTTGCCTGCTTTTCTCTAAGCTACAGACAAAAAAAAACATCCAAAAACTAGATGGTGTTTGGACTGGTTCACACCTGCAGTTCATCACTTGATGACTACAACATCAAGTGATGGTTCCAGGTGTTGAATGGACTTTCATTATCACCATGCATTGTTTCAGAAGCAAGGCCCTTCAATAGAGTACAGTCACATGAAGCAGAGCAGCCATCAATTCAAGGTGCTGGTTTTAACCTTTCAAAGACCTAAATGGCCTGGTTAGCCCTAGTTCATAAGGTCCCCATCTGAGGTTCCTACATGTCTATGGCAAGGCAAGATGTCACCCAGGGTAGAAACATTTCTGGAGCTCTTCCAAGAAAGCTCAGAAGGCATCATCTCTGTTACTTCTTCAGTTTTAATGCAGCCAGGCTTTTCAGGATATGCTGTTGGCTGCAGTCTTATTATATTTCATAAATCTTTATAAAATGCCATACCAGCTCCCCAACATTTTGTAAACCACTCTGGAATGTTGCAGTTATTTATTTAAAAAATTAATCACATTTAAGAAGATGAAGTTATATGCATTGGTTCACGAAGCAGCCAAAAGTTACACCTAACTCCTAAATCATAGGATTTTAGCCACAGGCTAGAACTAGGGTTGCCAGACTCAATAGAGGAGAGGACTTCTGTGCCTTTAATTGCCCTGCTCTCTTTTGAGTCTGGAAACCTTAAAGAGAAACCCTTTGTTTAATTTCCAAGCAAAGGGTCTGCTGGTTTCTCTTTAAGGTTTCCAGACTCAAAAGAGAGCAGGGCAATTAAAGGCACAGAAGTCCTCTCCTCTATTGAGTCTGGCAACCCTAGCTAGAATGGCCAGCATGGCCAACGATCACAAGCGGTGGAGATTGTCATCCAGCAACATCTGCAGAGGTGACCACAGTGGTTACCTCTGATTTATGTGAAGCACTTATTTGGCTCCTTAACTGTGTGCTTGTCCATCATGTGATTATCTAAAATTTCAAGGACACACATATCCGGCTGAATGTGTGAACAGAGCTTCCTTTCAGTAGATGCGATGGGGCTGTCGAAAATGTGGGGAGCACAAACACTTTGTGATGTTTCCGTATTGAGCAAAGACCAAAGTCTCCAGAGGAAGCTTATCCCTCCCTCTCTTCCGCCTCGAGGTGCTCTATTCCAGGCCGATATACGCTCACACGTGGAAGCATTAACACTGGCTGATTTGGAAGGAGCATTGGAAATGAAATGATAGCAGAGTAAATGTCAATGCATTCGGTGTGACACACAGTGAGCACCAGATCTTAAACAGCTTCATCATTGTGGCATTTACTGTATCCTGAAATAATATTAATCCCACTGTTGTCCTTCTTGATGGAATCATCCATGAATATGCTTTATGGCACTGGCCAAAGTGCTAATAGGTTAAAAGAACAACCTATTCAGTGTTCCACTAAATTAAGGTCGCTTCATGGGATTTAATGAAACAAAGGGCTGGATGGAGTTTTCAAAGGACGTTCTTGTAATTCATGTCTATTTAGGGCTCCTACTAACCAGAAATCTAATTTCTTCTAGTAAAATAGCTTTTTGTGAAGCCCGGCCATGTGAGAAAGAGACTTTAAAGGGCAACGATCAGAAGATCTTGACTATAATACTTTGTTATTTCACAAATCACTTTTCAGGTTGGCGGGGGTGAATGGGGAGCAGAATTTAAAGTCCTGAAATTAATCAGACCCTGTTTAATCCTGTTATTTTTACTACAGCAGTGCAGAGACAACCCAACCTGTTCTGTTGCACACAAATAAGATGTAGGTGCCCCCCCTGCCCGCATTTTACCAGGGAACAAAGAAGAGGATTGATAAGGGAAATATTTCTTCTTACAAATGGGAGCATCTACTTCTTTTTAAATATTTATCTTACTATAACCTTCCCATCAAAACCATAGTTACAGTTCAGTTCTCGAAAAGCAAGACCTCTGAGCCACTCACTCTACAGTTACATGAGGTCTTTCAGATTAGTTTCCAGGTTGAGTTGCAGACAAAATCTCAACCAAAACACATTATCCAGTGGATTAGAAAGTGGGCGACTGTTCGCATTTTTGAATCCTATCGCAATAGGATGTGTTTGAAAATGTATCGTAGCCAAAAGGCAGAAGAGAAGGCAACTCCAACAGTAAATGCCACCAACAGCTCTGTTCATCCTGGTGGGATATTCCAGCCACGAAAAATCCAAAACACTTCCCAGGCACAGGTAGGGAGCCGTGTTGGTCTGGCGTAGTCAAAACAAAATAAAAAAGTTTCTTCCAGTAGCACCTTAGAGACCAACTAAGTGTGCATGCATATGAAAGCTCATACCAATGACAAACTTAGTTTATCTCTAAGGTGCTACTGGAAGGAATTTTTTTTATTTTGTTTCGACTTTCCAGGCAACCACCAGTATGAAGACAAAAGCAAGCAACTGAGACACAGCAGAGTTCTTTCTTGGGAAAAGGAATGAGCATTTCAAAACTGGAGGTTAACTGGCATGTTTATTCAGTCTATCAAATGTTCAGAAAGGCAGCTCTTTGAAGGAAAGAACCATGACCCAGAGGCAGAAAGACAGAGCCGAATTATCCCTAAAACTCACATTTATCTATTTCAATTATTTCTATCTGGCCTTTTATGATACTAATATTTCCAAGGCAACTTGAGAGAGAGAGAGAGAGAGAGAGAGAGAGAGAGAGAGAGAGAGAGAGAGAGAGAGAGAGAGAGAGAGAGAGATCCAACAAACAATATCCACATATAAAAAATGTCATTGGATTCCTTCCCACAGGGCAGTTGGTGGTAGCATACCCTAGTGGATGGAGGAGATAGTTGACACCAGGCAGGCTCTGAAATGGTCTTCCATCACCTGCCTCTCTCTGGAATCCTTCCCATAGACCACTGATAACCCTTGGGGTTCGAGGGCAGGAAACACTAAAAAAAACGCAAGTACTGTATATATTGTTGCACGCCACCTCAATGTCCAAGTGGTGCGAGGTTGCAGGCACTCACCCAGGGTTCGTGTTTCCTTTTGGAAATGGAGACTGTGGTGTCTTTAGGATATATGGTTGATTTGCACATATCTACAATGTGAGCCTATGATAGAGGAGCTCACAGCATCAACACCCTTAAAGGGGTCTTGTTTCTTCCATAGCCACAGCCTTGGGTTCAAACAAACATCAAAAATTGCTCACTGACTCTCTCTCCAGCATTCTGCTTTTCTTCTTGGTCACATTAAAAAAAATATATTATTGCACTAGCCGGTTGGCCATAGCACATAAAGGATCCAGGCAGTAACCTACCGCTATTATACAGAGAATGTATCAAATACACTTGCAAAACAGCAAATATAAAATCATGCTATATAAAACAGAGTTTGATAAAAACTATGACAAATCATGTGAGTTTTGTCGGTTGCAATATATTTGGAGAGATCCAAGGCTAGAGAAAGTTAGCCTGTCAAAAGAGCCCTGAGTTTCAGGGCCTGCAAGATATAGATGGCCACTCATCGGGTAACCCTGGGGTTAGCGTCCACCAGTAGAAATTTCATGCGGTCATCTTCCAAGGCAATGAGTGGAGGAATTAGTAGAAGAAGCCTCAGTCTTGCCTTGTATAGGGGCAGTGAAAGAAAAAAAGTGGATAAAGTCCTCTATCTTTCCCTTGTTACACGGGCAGAGTTAAAGGTTGAGGGGAGTGTTGGAAAATATACCCTGTAGGAATGCTGTGGGAATGGAGTGGAAGCGGGCAAGTGTGAAGGCTCTTCTTTGCGCAGGGTTCGTCAGGTCACTCAGATAGTAAGCCATAGTTCTTACTGCCTTCACGCAAGGAAACCACGTGGATAGGTTGGCTGAATTGGATAGAGCCAGGTCCAGCGCTTCGTCCCTGTCCAGAATCCATTTACGGATTTTGTCTTTGTCCCAAGCGATCAGAGCGGAAAAATCTGGGAGGGAATAGCGTTCACAGATGGTCTCTGTGCCTTTTGACTTGGTCACATCATTCCTCTCTACTTTAACTTTATTCTTTCTCACTATTTTGACTCTCACCAGGAAGCTTGTCTGTGTTTACCTGGAAGGTGATGTGAGACATGGAGCAGGTTGGCTTAGAAATTGTGGTTTGATTCACATATGCCTGGTAAACAGGCTCTCTGGTGTGACCCTAAACTAAAAAATTAGTGAGACCCTTTCTTTGGGGGAAATGGGCTGATTGGGGGGAAATAACAAATTTCTCCCCTTTTCTAATCTGATGGGAGTGTACTCTCTCCCGTCAGGTGCAAACTGCCAATATTTGCAATTTAAACATCTGTTGCCTACTTTGGCCCTGAAGCACTTAGTGCCTTTGAAATCCCTGCATTCTTGGATGACATAAAGGCTTCTGAACAACATCCTAAGCCAGTGATATGTCTTTACCAAACCCTAAGAGACAAGTCTAAACCAGATCTGGAGGGACTCAGGGTAGAATGAGCATCCGGTTCACATATTGCAATGGAAATAACATTGGCCTCTCTCAGGCTGATTTCCACAGATATTATCTTGTGTTTGATACCCAATTGTATTCAGAGTTTCTTGGTCTCCACACTGTCTTTCTAGGAAAAAATCGACTAGCACTGACAAGTGCTGCTATTGTCATGTCATGGCCCAATGTGCCAGTGTGTCTGGCTATCAACCAGAAGGTTGGTGGTTTGAGCCCACCTAAGAACAGCTGTGGGCAGGATTCCTGCATCGCAGGGAGCTGGACTAGATGGCCTTCAGGGTCCCTTCCAACTCCAAAATGCTATGATTCTATGACTCTGTCACACAATTTAGTCCTGTGCTGAAGTCAGAGGTCATCAGCCACATCAATATGGTTTCATGAGATTTACATAGAATCATAGAGTTGGAAGAGACCACAAGGGCCATCCAGTCCAACCCCCTGCCAAGCAGGAAACACCATCAAAGCATTCCTGACATATGGCCATCAAGCCTCCGCTTAAAGACCTCCAAAGGAGGAGACTCCACCACACTCCTTGGCAGCAAATTCCACTGCCGAACAGCTCTTACTGTCAGGAAGTTTTTCCTAATGTTTAGGTGGAATCTTCTTTCTTGTAGTTTGAATCCATTGCTCCGTGTCCGCTTCTCTGGAGCAGCAGAAAACAACCTTTCTCCCTCCTCTATTTGACATCCTTTTATACAGGTGGTGAGAGCTTATCAAATCAGGTACTAGTCCTTTGGAACCTGTCGGAAGGACAATTTAACTTGCTTCTGAGGATATTCATAGTGGCTAAACATCTAATGCTTCAAGAAAGATAAGTCTACCACTACCACCCTGACCATACAATGAACAGTGGACATGATTCAACTGTCAGCATATGATAAGATGACCTTCCATAAATACAAGAAAGATGGGAAGTTCTCTGATATATGGACTCCTTATATAGATCTAGTTTGTCTGGACCACCAACCATTTGCCCACTCCTTCTCTCACTCCTCCCCCTTACTTGTACATATGGAACACTTTTTTAAAAAATTACGATTACCGGTAAGTTTGTATTGTTTGGCTGCATTTATTTCTTTTTGGGAAATTCAATAAGCGATTATAAATAACAGAAAATCATTTCTGGAGAAAGCAAATGTTAAAGGTGGCTAACACAAAAGTCCCCAGTGCAACCCATCTGGAATTTGGCAGGGTTAGTCTCCTGTGTATGGGCTACCATGTCTCCAAATTTCATACCCCTAAATGAAAAATCAGGATGCTCCTTCAGTACATGCTTGGGGTAACCAAGTTCAAACCTTAGCCTGAAACTCAAGTTCCTTTAGGTAAGCCATTCTTATCTTAGCCTCAACTGCTTAGCTGTAAAATGGGAACACTCAAAAGTGGCTTACCTTACATTATTTTTTTGCAAAACTTCTCCTGATATAATGCCCATGAAGCCTTCAGAAAAAAATACTATATATACATAACTTGTGGTTTTACAAATCACATATGTGACTTTGCAACAGCTTGAGGAATCATAGTGCATTTCCAGTTTTTCAGCTTCTCCAACTTTTATCTAATACCTGATTTCAATTGTCCAGTCCAGCATTTTGAAGTATCTTCTATGTTTGGCTGGTCCTGCTGACAGTATCTTAATGGTCCCTGACCAAACTGTGACCGAGAGACTACAGAATAAAGAAACAAAATCCTATCTCAAATGAGCAAGCTGTGGGTCTACAGAGTGCAAATCTGGTGGCGGCCATGATGGGAAGAAGAGAATTTTACTTAAACAATACTTAACCAACAATAAACACTGCTAAACCGTACCACGCTGATTCTCGGCCATTACATGCCCCTTTGACGGCCCATCTGTCACACGGTTAAGACCTTTAGAAGCTGTTTAAGAAAATGTTAAATAAGATGACATTCAGCAGTGCAAAATGCTTGACTGGCTAATACAACAAGAAAAGGAACTAGCCTGCTGGTGGGTTTGATATAATGCTTAGCGCTGCAGATTGAAGGCTTTCAGAGAACAAGAGATGGGGGTCCCCCGCCTGTCGCTTTGAATATCAGCAAAGTGTGCTGGGGAGCATAGAATCAGGGTCCCCTCCCCAGCTGGGAGCCAGGCAGCAAACAGCACACCACAAGCCACTACAGAGAGGAATGGGGGACAGGGGGCAGATACAAGGGATAAAATAGGTACCAGAAGGGAAGAAGAAAAGATGTTGTCTTGTAGCCTTATTAGCTGATAAGGGTTCTTAAGTTGCGCCCAGGCAGGGACAGAGACAGTCAACAAGACACCGAGGGTTGAATCCAGAGAAAGAATTTAATTCTTAAATTTAAGAGACTCTTGGTGATCAGCTCCACGACAAGAGTAAAGAAACACAAATTTGCAAAGCTTCTTATACACTTCTTGGGCTCCTTTCCCCCTCCTCTGTAAATGTGCGCACGCAAGGGGGTCACAAGTACATATAAGGAAGATCCATGTCCGGTCCTGTGCATAAACACATGCTGACTCATGCTACCCCGGTAGCATCCTCACCCGGCCTCGAGTGGGGGCTTGAATTCTTATCTATCTTGCCTGCTCTTTGCGTCAGACTGCTAGCATCAGACAAGACAGTCATCCGGCCTCGATAGCTTAGCAGGGCATTCTGTCTTGCTCTCGAATGTTTTATTACACTTTGGCCCACTTTGGTGCAAAGACGCCGAGGCAAAAAGGAAAGCATTTTAAGAAGCATTTTAGGGATATGGGGGGGGGGGCTAAGCCATACAATCAGAATTATACAATGCAAACTATATGATCAGATTTAGCTCAATAACACAATTGGCAAATCTCTCTCTTCAGTCTCTGTGTCTGTCTTATTACCTTTTTATTCTCAAGCAAAAGGTCTTCATTTCCATCCATCCAACCCCATGATCTCTCAGTAAGAACAGTCATCCTCTGCGAGAAACTTCACATTATTCATGTGTATGAAATGTACACCTGTGTGTGAAAGCAACAAGCGCTACATGCAGGGGGACTGTGTCACCCACTCCTTCCTGCCCCTGCTGAAGCTTTGCTTACTGGGGTTGCACAACTGTAGCTTCTGGTGAGATCTCATGAGATTGTGTGGGGCTCTCACAAGATCTCACTAGAACCCAGAAGCCACTGCAACCACTTCTCCTTGCTTCTCCGGCAGCAGAGGGAGAAAGCACCTGCGGAGGCACCCCTTGGATTCTGCCGCCTGAGGCGTCTGTCTCAGTCTGCCTCATCATGGATGGGCCAGTGCTGATTATATGCAAAGATGAGTATCCAAGTCAAGGGTCAGCATCGTCAGACACCTGCCAAATGGCCACACCCTAGCAGGGAGCCCATTGACAAAAGCGTTTCTGGACTGGCTCCTCCTGCTCACCTTTGCAACCTGTTTGCTTCTTCACCTGCCTCTTGCTTTGCCCCAGAAAACAGTGGTGGTTAGGAGGAGCCATAGATGTGACTGTCTGCATGCTGGTTGGCCCTCTGCCTTAAAAGCAGGCAGGTGGAAGCAGTGATTAGGAAGATGGTGATAATGGCAGGGGAGTCCCTCAAGGCAAGGGAGTCCATGAAGGATGTCTGGCTCAAGTGCCCTCCTACACTGAATATCATTCATGTGAGACAGGCTTCTGTCAGTAACATAGCTGCCAAGTTTTCCCTTTTCTCGCGAGGAAGCCTATTCAGCATGAGGGAATTTCCCTTAAAAAAAGGGAGAACTTGGCAGCTATGGTCAGTAAGGAAATAGGGAACCTACCTAATTTGCCCTTTCCGAATCAATAAGTGGTCTGAAGCACAGCCATCCTTTGAAATCCACACTTCTCCGAATTTTGCAATTCCATTCACCAGCAAAGTAATGTGTACAAAAATGCATATGCTGGGGTAACATGTGCATAAAAATGCCACATATTAGCCAAATAAGAATCTAGATATAAGTGTTAAAGTGGAGGAAATTGTCTTGTAGAAATATATCTATTGGCAAAACTGCATACAGATGTATATACTACAAGAAATTCACACTAAAATGCTGATGAATTTCCATGAGGGCTTTTTTATTTAAAAAATGCAAACTGATGTGGAAATGTTGAAAACTGGACTTAAGATTTTTTTGGGGGGGGGGATGAGAAACTGGCTGACTTGCTCATCTCTTTACTGCAACAAAAAGCCATTTACAAGTTTGTTGTGAAAAGTGACCATTTGATGACACACATTTCTCTGCTTTATATTTGCACTGTGAACAAAAGTAAATAAATGGGTTGGGGGAATGTGGCATTCATATAAGCAAGTCTTAATGTGAGACTCTCATGAAGGGCGGCTGAGACCAAAGAGACATTTTAATGGGATCTATAGTTGGCTTCTTGTTTCTAAGGTGGCCCAGGGCCCTCCCAGCACTAGTGCTTGGGCTCACAAGAGAGCAATCCCATGTCCACGTCCACTGAAAGGACACTCAGACGTGTGACTACTTTAGAGACAAATTGTGCATCACCTGTAATGCATATGCAACAGCTTCAATGGCCATGTTTATTAACAAAAACAGGTTTGGGAGCTGAACATTTTCAGGAGTGATGTAGAAGACGAGGCCGGTGATTAATCTTTTCCCTGCCTGTTGCCCCGCTGTGGCAATTTTTACTCACTTGGCCCTGATTTGTACAGGAGGAGAAGCACGAGATGAAGTCTGGTAACAATAAAATTCCCCTGTCTCGTCTTCACTCAGCATAGAATACTGCAAGGGGCCTTTTTCTTCTCAGCTGACCTAAATAATGCAGTGTGAGGTAATATGAGAGCTTGCATGTGGGACTCACATTTCGACAATGCTAATCTGACCCCAGCTCCTCCCTGAGATGCCTTGCTCACACAATCATTAGTTAACTTCAAAGGAGCAGTTGACAACCTTCTGCAATGCACAGTAAAAGCCAAAAAGATCAATTTCCAAAATGCTTAGTATGCAAACTGTATCCACAAGCACAGGATGGCTCTTTGAAGACAAATAATTTCATTGTTTGTAACTGACACAATGAAGCTGCTGAATTGGGAGACAGAGGAAGGGGGGGAGAGAGAGATTTAAGCCCAGACAGGAAGCGAGCTAGCATGCACTGACTTAAAGGTAGAGAGGTACAGCATTTTAAGGGTTAAGGAAACTTCTAACTCTAGAACGGGCAACTAAGGCCACATCTACATCATACATTCAAAGCACAATTATACAACATCAGCAGTCATGGCTTCCACCAAAGAATCCTGGGAACTGAAGTTTATTAGGCATAGTTTATTCCTCTCACAGACCTCCAATTCCCAGAGTTCCCTGGGAAGAACCATTGATGGTTAAATGACTCTGGGAATTGTTACTCCATGAGAGGATCAGGAACCTCAGCATCCCTAATTAGCTACACACCCCAGGAATCTTAAAATGGTGCAATGGTGGTTTAAATGCATTGTATTTATGTGATAGAAGGAAATAAACCCTCTGTACCACCACCATCATAGGAGCATAAAAAGAGCTACTGGAGCAAGCCCAGTGTAGCACATGATTTTGTTCTTACGGTGGCCAGCCAGATGGCTATGGGAAGCCCACAAGGAGGCATAGCTGCCAAGTACCCCGTTTTCCCCGGGGAAACCCCCGTTTTTACTTACCTTTTCCCGGTGGTCCCCCGTATCACTTCGTCTCCCATTTTTCTCCGTTATTTTCTCCTGCCGGCGGCCATTTTTTTCTTTCCGATTTGCCCTTCTATGGGCACCACAAATGGCCGGCGGCGGCTTCAAAAGTCGCATCGACGCATGTCCGGAAGTGCATAGACGCGACTTACAGTGTCAGCGGGGCCATTTTTGGTGCCCATAGATGGGCGGAGCAACACCGGAAGTTACGTCGACGCACTTCCTGACACGCGTACAAGCGACTTTTGAAGCCGGCGGCGGCCATTTTTTGTGCCCATAGAAGGGCAAAGCGACACCGGAAGTTACGTCGACGCAACTTCCGGTGTCACACGCCTGCCGCTCCCGGATTCTGCAGTCCGGAACTTGGAAGGTAAGCAAGGAGGAGAGGACCTGAATGATTCCAAGCAACTAGCATTCAGAGCCTTGCCTCCTCCAGCAGTGGAGGGAGAACACAGCCATCATGGCTAGCAGCCACTGATAGAAGACCTGTTGTTGTTTAGTCGTTTAGTCGTGTCCGACTCTTCGTGACCCCATGGACCATAGCATGCCAGGCACTCCTGTCTTCCACTGCCTCCCGCAGTTTGGTCAAACTCATGTTCGTAGCTTCGAGAACACTGTCCAACCATCTCGTCCTCTGTCGTCCCCTTCTCCTAGTGCCCTCAATCTTTCCCAACATCAGGGTCTTTTCCAGGGAGTCTTCTCTTCTCATGAGGTGGCCAAAGTATTGGAGCCTCCGCTTCACGATCTGTCCTTCCAGTGAGCACTCAGGGCTGATTTCTTTAAGAATGGATAGGTTTGATCTTCTTGCAGTCCATGGGACTCTCAAGAGTCTCCTCCAGCACCATAATTCAAAAGCATCAATTCTTTGGCGTTCAGCTCTTTATGGTCCAGTTTATTATTATTACCCAGTGGTAATAATGATATTGCATTTCAAACAAGTTCCAGGCCTCATTCAAATTAAGTGTCTTGGGAAGGATGAGAAAACAATGGTTAACGTCACTTGAGGATTGCAAGAAAATGCAGTTGGCCACACCTTTACCTGACTTCTGCTTTCAAACAGAATTCCCTAGAGCTAAATTAAAGTACCTAGGTGTGTCCTCTTTAAGTGATGGGTTCATATTTCACTCCAGAAGCAAAGCTATTTGAAATCAGGAGAGTCCTAGAGAAATGCCTGCTGTTGATAAACAGCTTATTAGTTTGTTCCCCCAAACAGCTGAGATCATCATTAGTTACACAAATGTATTGAATTATAAGCAAAGCAGCACTATAATCTGCTCCTATAATAGCTCCATGTGAACTCTGACTAGCCACATGTATCTGCTGAAATGATTAGACCACAGATAAATTCCAGGATTCTTTCATCCAGGGCTGGCCTGAAAGTCCACATGTTTGTCTGGGTTTCTCCCAGGGACAGTGAGAGGGCATGAATCTCCAAGTGGATGTGGGTGCCTTAAAATGTTGTTGTTGTTTTGAAGTCTACTGACTCGATTTAAGTCTCTTCCAGATATGCTGCACTCTTTCTTTACATCTTGTGACCTTGCGCTAGTCACACTTCTCTGAAGTCTCTCAGCCCCACTCACCTCACAGAGTGTTTGTTGTGGGGGAGGAAGGGAAAGGAGATTGTTAGCTGCTTTGAGACTCCTTCGGGTAGTGATGAAGCGGAATATCAAATCCAAACTACTACTACTCCTCTTCTATTATTTTTAATTGTATTTATTTGATTTACTTCAATGGTTTTAAATAAATAATTATTAAGGAGACTGTGTGTGCAGGAGCCGGCTGCAAATTATTGCATAGACTCTTGGGATGGAAGAAGGATCTGCTTTCCTCTGCTCCCTCCTCCCAATTAACCTCTCTCTCCTGGGCTCAGTGTTAGGAAGGAGGGTGGAAGAAGTAAAAGAACTGGTCTTGGGCACAAGAGGAGGAGAGGGTTAGGAGTGTGGGCTGCAAAAGTGAGTAGAGCACATGAAAAGGAGCAGCAGGAGCTAAGCTCCTGTGCCACACACAGCCTTTCCTTATTCTTGGGAGAGTCTGAGGAGGCAAGGACAAAAATTGACCCAGGGAGATTTTTGTGTCTCTCCATTTGAGAGACACAAATGGAGACTAGAGAGGGTGTTTATTATTTAATTTTATTTGGAGTGGAGGAAAAACTAGATGGGCCATATCAGGGCAAAGTTGGTGTGATGGAAGGGAGGGAAGTTTCAATTTTTTCCAAACTAAAAATATTTTGATTATATATTGATTATGCTAGCCCAGTGGTATTTTGTCTTCTCCCACTCCCACCAATTTTGGTCTCTTTCCTGTTTTCCTGACTCTTGAGTGTCTCCATGTAAAACCACCACACTAGGCTCTCCTCTTCCTGCATTTGCCTTCTCATGAGCTGCCTGGCTTGTGGGTGCTCATACCCTCCAAGCCAGAAGCAAGTCAGATAGATAAAATGTTCCCTCCCCCAGTCTCCCTAAGCAGGTGAGAGGGAATGTGAAGTGTAGGTGGGCTCAAGCATGGCCCAAGACCGAGATTCAGTTCAAAAAGGATTTACCGTAACATCAGGAGCAAGAAGAACAAGAATGGCAAACAGGGACCCTCAGCCCAGTATGTACCATATTTAAAGGTAAAGGTACCCCTAACCATTAGGGGGTTGCGCGCTCATCTTGCTCTATAGGCTGAGGGAGCCGGCATGACTAAGCCACTTCTGGCAAACCAGAGCAGCGCATGGAAATGCTGTTTACCTTCCCGCCAGAGCAGTACCTATTTATCTACTTGCACTTTGACATGCTTTTGAACTGCTAGGTGGGCAGGAGCTGGGACTGAACAACGGGCGCTCACCCCTGTCACGGGGATTTGAACTGCCGACCTCCAGATCGGCAAGCCCTAGGCTCTGTGGTTTAGACCACAGCGCCACCCACGTCCCATGTACCATATTTACTTGAGTCTAATGCTCAGCTCTTTTTTGGCCAAATTACGTTGCGGAAATTAAGGTGCACATTAGATTCGATGGCACATTTACATTCACCGGCAAATACATTATATTTGGTTTCAAGGTTCTGAAAATTGAGGTGTGCCTTAGATTTGATGGCACGTTAGATTCAAGTAAATACAGTAGACACCTTAAGCCGCCCCAGCCAACACCCCACCCCACCTGTGATAGGTCGCCTGGTGCTGTGACTAGCGAATCATAACACTGGCCCTATGGCAGCAGGGATTGGCTGCCTGCCACCTACCAGCAAATGCCATTGGAGGGTTTTAGAACCTCTCGATGTCTTTTGTTATGCAGATGAAGCTCTGTTAAGGCCTAGGCCTGTGACATCATGCATGCAGTTTATCTTAATTTCCAACCACTGACACATTTGCTCATTCACTAGGCTCTTTTTATTAATTTACATGACATTTTCTCGGTGACTGTGGTAAATGCTCAGTGTCGTGATTAATGACATCACCAGGGGCCTACCATCATGACATCATCAAGGGCTGCCCCAAGGTCTCAAGCATGGGCCCTGAAATCTCAGGGTGTGGGATACTCTTGACCTGGCAACCCTAATCCTGATGTGTTTATATATATGCACAGTGTGGAGCCATGTTTCCTGGATTTATCTGAAGACCCGTCCAGTGAAGGGACTCCAGAGAATTCCTCTAACCTTTGTATCCTTGGGACCATTACTCAAGCATATGTCTGTTGATTGCTGCCTTGCCTGATTTTTAGCCTGGAATGAATAAGGGGGGGAGGGGATAAATCTAAAAGAGAAACTTTTAATATGGGGCCTGTAACTCACTTGATGCCCTTTGGATTTTCTGCATGGTAGCAATGTACCTTAGCACTGTGTTACAGGCCCCTCGTTATTTTAGTTTTTTAGTTTATTTATAACAGAGATGCGTGTACAGTGGTACCTCGGTTTATGAACACAATTGGTTCCGGAAGTCTGTTCATAAACTGAAGCGTTCATAAACTGAAGCGAACTTTCCCATTGAAAGTAATGGAAAGTGGATTAATCTGTTCCAGACGGTCCACAGAGTACTTAAACTGAAGCGTTCATAAACTGAAGCGAACTTTCCCATTGAAAATAATGGAAAGTGAATTAATCAGTTCCAGATGGGTCCGCGGCGTTCGTAAACCGAAAATTCGTAAACCGAGGTTCCACTGTAATTCAGGCGTACATAACATTACCCCGGTAGAATGCCGCACAAAAGCCATGACTCTTGGCCAACAAAGTACTTTACAAAACCCCTGATTCTGGTGAACTCCAGTCGGTGCCTGGCGGAACACCTACAGGAGAAGAAAAGCGTACACAAACCCAACCCTAAGGCCAGGCATGTCCAAAGTCCGTTTGGGGGGCCCAATCCGGCCTGCCGGTCAGTTTAATCCAGCCCCTGTGGCAGTTTATTTCCTGGGGTAAAATCCTAAAAAAGCTCAACAACTTCAATCCTAATAAAAACGGTTCACAACTTTGGTTGGCCCCTTGTTCATGGCCCTTCACTGCATCAAATCCGGCCCTCTTTGAAAAAAGTTTGGACACCACTGCAGGCTGAGGCAGTTGGATGGTGCCTTGCTTGACTCCTTCCAGAAACTCCTGCAGCTGAGCTGGTGCCAAACATATTGCTCTGTTTTCCTTTGGACCACATCAGCCGGGTCGAGAGTCTCATCCTCTAGGCAGCCCATAACACACTGCCCAGGCTTGTCCCCCTGGAAAGTCACTTTGGTGCTGCTAACATAATGGTTTGAGTTTACCCCTGGAGGCGCACTCCATTGTCTCTTGAGACAGACAGATGCCAACCATGTCCTAAGTGGGCAGCTTAAACAGATAGTTTAGGCCCCTGGTGGGATTGTGCTGCCACATATACTTGGTGGACCGCATTAGGCTTGGTTGGCCACATGTTGCGCTGATTCAATTAGTGCTCCTCAGCCACTCTTTCGATATTTACAGCTTTGCCATTTCTCATTAGCTGTCAGATTGGATTATAACGTCACTAGAGCATTAAAGCCTTTTGAATAGATAGCAGCAGTGCCCTTTTTTAAAAGTTTAAATAATTTTTAGCTAAATTGTTTCATCTACCATGCCTGCATTAGAGGGGAAATGGGGCTAAACATAGGTGGGAAAAGATTCTGACACTCGGATTTATTGAAGAAAAGGTGTTCCAATGCATGGGGAAAATTAGGCACAAGAACTGGGCAGGGGGGCTGACGACATGAATTGGAACCATGCATGGAAGGGAAATAGCTAGCTGCCAGTGCTATTCTGCCAATGGAGATGGAAGAGTTCATGAAGAACTCTTTAATTTAGGGCTATTCTTTTTTCTCATGCCAGTGTTCCAGTGTTTCCTTCTAGCTAGCTGCACTCCCTCCACTTTTCTCTGACAGCAAGTCAGAGGAGTGGGCCCAGAAGTAGAGTAAGTAGATGAGGGAAGGGTGGAGGAGCGGGGCCACAATGGCCAGAGCCAGCACTGATCACAGGCAATATGAGGGGCAAGCTGCCTTGGTGATGTTAAAAGTGAAAACTAATTCCCTAGTGCAGTGGTTCCCAACAGGTGGTCCGCAGACCCCCAGGGGTCCGCGAGCTATGCCAGAGGGGTCCGCAAGATGCTATTAGAATAAAAAATATATTAAATATATTTCGTATGATAACAGATTTTTTGTTTTGGCCGCTTCCTACATGAGCAGAGTCTAGCTCAAAACTAGAATTACATAGAGGCAGTAGTTCTGCTGTATGCTGTTAGGTGACACTTTACAAACACTACTGTTTTGCAAAGAGGCAGCGCGCACATTCTACTAACGCTCACCTCCCCAAGATGCTTTGCGTGCGTCGGCTTCATTTGTGCGCTACTGCGCAGGTACCCTGTCTTCTCCATTCCCCTCCCTCCTCCCTGGCGTGCGCTGCCTCTTTGCAAAAGAGTAGTGTTTGTAAACAAAGCGTTGTTTTTCGCGAAAGCTACAGTTCGCGTAGTTTAAAATGGACCGTTGGTTAAAAAGTGGTTCGTTAAAACGACAAAGGCCTACAGATGAAGAGGAAGATAATGCATTTGATGTTCAAGCAAGTAAGTCAGTGACTCTCGAACCGATCTTGTCAGTGTCCATTGAACCTAAATCATCGGCGTCCCTTGAACCTAACCCTTCCAAGATCAGTGTTAAGCTTACTGGAAAAATTAGATTAGGAATTAGGAATTAGATTTAGGATTAGGAATTAATGGTGGTCCTTGTCACAATAGCGGCTCGATGAGGGGTCCTCGAGAAAATTTTGTTGGGAACCCCTGCCCTAGTGACCTAAGGGTGTTCATTTTAGAGGAGAAATGTCCCAGCAGGTCCAACAATGTTCTATTTGATTTCCAGAGGAGCTGTTTCTAAAGAGAGGGAGGATACATTTTAAAAGGATTTCAATAACAGACAATCAGGAGGTCCAACACCTTGCTCAAATAAAATCTGATTCATAGATTAAAAATATCCCCCCCCCAAAAAAAAGTATGCTGGCAAGGTTAAATATCAGTCAAGGGAGCTATAAGGGTCAAGAAGTCTCATCTGTTGAATTTCTCCTAACAATGCAAATAGTGAAGATTTGAGGATGTCATTCAGGGCCTTCTTTTATCAAAATTAGACAATGCCAGCCCTGTTTGTTTCTTTCTAAAATTCCAATCCTAAGCATATTTGCTCGGAAATAAACCCCATTAAAGTCAGCCGCACTTCCATTTAAATAGGTGATTTAATGACAAAAATGTGTCAAAATCTCTCCACCACATTTTAGAATGCATGTTTGACTTTGCCCTTTTTAGCAAACAGTTCTTTTTGGTGGTGGCCCCTTTTTTGGAATTCCTTCCTTAGGGAGCTCTGCTTTGTTGTATGTTCAGAAAAGCTGTGAGGGCATGGCTGGGGTCAAGGTGTAACACCGCTGTTGTAAGGGCAATTGTCCTGTACCATTTCCAGTTGTGAGAAATGCATTTTCAGTAGCAATGGTATACCTTTATAGACAAAATACAAATGCCTGCTTTGTGCCTTCAAACCCACTCTCTCAAGTCTGCTTCAGTATACACCTACACAAGAGAGCTTAGTAAATGTGTCCGAGCATAAATGCACAGCAGCATTCCTGTTCAGATTAAGTGGTGATAAACTATTGTAGTTGATGTAATTCTGGCACAGAACAATGGTGGATTTCTTTTCTAGAAAGGAATGGGCATTTGTGCTATTCTAGGCAGTAGTTCTGATATGTTAAAGAGCTGCCTCAAAATGTTGTTCCTTACACTTAGAAGCCTAAAGACGAGGCAAGTAACACTCTTGTAATCTATCACTGGCTGCTTGGAATATATAAGAAACTCCACTTGTCACAGAACTTAGTTTCTAGGCTAAAATCAATATGCTGATGTTAACCCTCTTCATTAGTATTAGTATTAGTAACATATTTATATCCCACCATTCCTTAAGGAGGGACCCAGGTGGCGCTGTGGGTTAAACCACAGAGTCTAGGGCTTGCTGATCAGAAGGTCGGCGGTTCGAATCCCTGCAACGGGGTGAGCTCCCATTGCTTGGTCCCAGCTCCTGCCCACCTAGCAGTTCGAAAGCACATCAAAGTGCAAGTAGATAAATAGGGACCACTCCCACGGGAAGGTAAACGGTGTTTCTGTGCGCTGCTCTGGTTCGCCAGAAGCAGCTTTGTCATGCTGGCCACATGACCTGGAAGCTGTCTGCAGACAAACGCCGGCTCCCTCGGCCTATAGAGCAAGATGAGCGCCGCAACCCCAGAGTCGGACACAACTGGACCTGATGGTCAGGGGCCCCTTTACCTTTTATTCCTTAAGGAGCTGAATGTGGCTGCGTATCTAGCTGCCTGCTTTAATATTAAGATGTGGGACTTAAGCAGAGAAGAAAGATGAATTATAACAGTATGGTCTACCCTTTTGATCCATCCTTACTTTTGATATTAATATAAAATATATTTAAAAAGTTGCTATTAGAGAAATGCCCCCTGTTTTTAAATTGTCAATCATCATCATCATCATCTTATTATTATTATTATTATTATTATTATTATTATTATTATTATTATTTATACCCCACCCATCTGGCTGGGTTTCCCCAGCCACTCTAGGTAATGCTCTTTATTGACCGAGTTAGCAGGTTTGCAATAATGGTTCTCGTTTACCTAGGAATTTGGAAACTACCGGTAGGAACACTGCTGGCTCCCCACCTTCTGGAGAAAGGCAATCACTCAGGTAGGAAATCTCAGCTTCTGACACAACTTGAATATGCATTGCTTTGTGCCAGCTCACACCTTGAGACATTGCTCAAGACGAGATGGTGCAATGGCTTCTACCACAAGTGGTGGTAGAACATCTCCACAATCTCTTTTCTCGAGCAAGAAGCTTATGCTAAGTAAGAAAAGGCTCCTCGGCATGCTAGAGAAGTCTTCCGTTTGCAGAAGGATCTAATCCATGCTATCTTGCTATTCACCTTGCCATTTTATTTTATTTTTATAATAATTTTTATTAATTTTATAAAGAGGAAAAAAATCAGCAAAAACGTACAAGACAATAAAACACATTAAAATACAATAACAATAAACAATAACGTAACAATAAAAGAAAACACAAAAATCTAGATACAAATCCAAATTCCTTTAACATTGTATATAGGGACCTCCTCGAGTTCCCTCACTCTGCGCTTCATTTCCTTTTTATCTTTAGCAATTTCCAATACATTTTTATAAAAATTTATTAGGGTTTCAACTCTTTCATACCTCAATATACTTCACATAATCTCCAAATCCACAGCTTCTATACAATTCTAAATCTAATCTTAATATTCAATTTTAGTGTATTATTTCAAATAAATTTTAAAATCTTTCCACTCTTCTGTCGCTTCTTCTCCCCGATCGTGAATTCTTCCGGTAATCTCAGCCATTTCCATGCACTCCATCATCTTCATTTGCCAATCGTCCACTGTTGGTAATTCATGAGACTTCCAGTTCTTAGCTAGTAATATTCTTGCCGCCGTTGTGGCATACATAAAGAAATTAACATTTTTCTTAGGAATCTCTTTCCCGACTATACCCAATAGAAAGGATTCTGGTTTCTTAGTGAATGTGTTTTTCAACACTCTCTTTAGTTCATTATAAATCTTTTCCCATAAATCCCTTACTAATGGGCAAGTCCACCACATATGATAAAAAGAACCTTCCTCTTTCTTGCATTTCCAACATTTGTTATCCTTGTTATCCTTGTTATCCTCTTTGCTAGAGAAGTCTTCCATTTGCAGAAGGATCTAATCCATGCTATCTTGCTATTCACCTTGCCATTTTAAACTCTGAACCGGGTGTGTCTTTCGGAATCCCAAAGGTCTTGCAAGTGACCTGGGACTTTGCATCAGCCGAGACCTCAAGCATTTGATGTTTAATTCCTGCATGACAAGACAAAGGGGAGGCCATCAAGCGCTTTCCCTCCCCTTCACCTCCACTCCCAACATCTGCACCTGCTTGGGGGGAGAAGGGGCTTTGGCAGTGGAAAGTCTTTTACCTCTAGATGGGTGGATATGTGTCAAATTGGTGGGGGCAGGCAGAGAAGGGGGGTCAGGTCAGATTATGTAAACAATTCTGCCTTGGAAAGGGGCTTTTGACAGGCCTCACATCTTGTCGACTGACAATTGCAACTACTCGGATTTCAAACATCACGCTTGGATGCTTTCTTCTGAAACTCTCTCGGTAACGCTAGCCTTTTGAGGTTATGATATCTCTGGATGTGATTCAATAAAAGAAACTCACTTTCTGTTGAAGCCCTGGAACCCAGCCAGGCAGCCTCAGCGAATGTGAAATGACTCCCAAAGAAATAACAGTGTGTGGCGATTTTTTTGCTGCTTCTCCCCCAATCCCGCCTTCTTTCATTTCCCACTTCTAACCTTGTGCCCAGGTGGTTGGGATTGTCTTTCCGCCTTTATTTCCTGTGTCGATAGTCTTCGAATCTTGCAGCCTTCCCCCCCAAAAAATGAAGCTGTGGGCTTGAACAGTAGTTGCAGCAGCAACAAAAAGTGTGAAGCCAAGCAGCAAACGTCTCTCTCCATCTCTCTAGCTGACCTTTGCCATGCAGGGAAGTAATAGAATTGAACCGTTGCTCTAGGTGAGCTTAAACATTATTGTAGTCACTAGCTTTCTATTACGTGTTAAAAGGAATTGCTTTATTGTCATTTAAAAAGGAAAAAAAGCTAAGGAAAGGATAGACTCGCAAAACCCACCTCAATGCCAAAGGCTAAGATATTTTTTTTCTTCCTGTTTCTTTTTTCCTTTGACTGTCATTCACTTTGCCAAGGTTTTATTTTCCTTTTAAAAATTCTTGCTTCGGCAGAGGCTGTAATTGTCTTATTCCTGGCTTTTGATCATCCAAGCAGATTAATATGAGGGCGTAAAATGTTATGGGGAAGTGTTGTTGGGTGGGGGAGGGAGGGAAAGAGGGAAGAGTTGTTTGTTTTCCTTCATCACATTTTGTGAGAGGCTTCTTCTTCTTCTTCTTCTTTATCTTAATCCACCCCCATTTGCACAAATGGTTTCATTTTAGCTGCCACTCAGCTGCAAGGTTTGGAAAACAGGATGATAAAAGCCAGGGGCACACCTTGGAGTTGAAATTCAGGTATCTGTGGTACAGAAAATGTACAAGGTGTTCCTTGCCTCCAACACTCTCCTGTTTGATCAGCATTCGGCTGCAATTTTGTTTTTGTCACCTGGAAAACATTCTTCCTGCTGTTAAATTTATTCAGAATCTTTCCTCCCTGCTACTATGGAAAAAGAATATGACTGTAGGCAAGGCAAAGAATTGTGAAACAGAATCGGGGTCAAATGCACACTGAGAAACCGATTCTTTGTGTGCCCCCCAGCCCCATCACATGATGTAATAATTACCCACAATCCTATCCCACCTGAGACTTGATGTCACCTGCTTTTTGGGGGGCGGGGTAAATTTCCAAGGCCCTCCGTGTGTACAGAGGGGGACTTCCAGAGAGTTCTCTATGCTGGCAGGCAAGCAGACTACATGATTCAAAATGTGTCTCTACCTGTGAGCACATTGTTGGAGGATGAGGTATGCACAATTTCATGCACCTGTTTAAATGAAATTTCTCCCCCTTCCCCATAGAAGCAAAATTCCCCCATAGAGCTATGCTTTCACTAGCCCCCATCCTCTCAGCATACTAGGAGAAGCCTCTCTATTTCTCTCCCCCCCCCGTTCATCTCCTTTTTTAATTTATAGAAAGGCATATACCATTCTGTTCCATTTTGAACTGCTTTACTTGTTTTACAGTGGCAACAGTTGCATCTCTTTTTATAGTGATATACCCTCTTGCTGTAACCTGCCCGGGGATGTTACGGGGAAGGACAGGGAAGAAATAAATAAGATTTCGAGGGAAAACAAATGATTGGCTTTAATTCATTTCAGTGATGTTTATACAACTTGAGTTGTACTGTGTGGGGGCTTTGTGCGGGGAAAATTGCTTTGCAAACTGTGTGTGTGTGTGTGTGTGTGTGTGTGTGTGTGTGTGTTATAAACACCCTTAATAAATGAAGGTTCCGGAAAATAGTCTTGTTCACAGATGTTACAGTGAGGCTGGCTTTACAGGCAAGAGAGGCCAGGCCACTGATGGCACGAAAGAGCGGCCAGCCTGTTACCTAGCAACAGGCAACAACTAGGGAAGACTTGCCTCCATCATGGGCTGAGGGGGGTTCCAGTTGCTCAGTGCCATTCCTGTGCCTCAGAGGAGCTCTGGTGGGAACTGTTGCCTAGTAACCAGTGGGCAGGGAATGCCACCTAAATAAACCTGAATAATCCTGGCACCAGAGGATCACCATGCTATTTCCTGATACCAGATGTGAGTGCCGTTTTTATACTGTGAGACTTGTTATTAAGCTGCTTGGAGCTCCAAAGTGGAATAAAAGTATACAAAATATATAAGCTGAGTCAGACAAATTCTAAGGACATTGGGGAAATGCAATAATTGAATCCTAGGGCCAATGGGCAACAATTGTTCATCTGAGCTACATATTCTGTCCCTGCAAAATCATGGGCCTCCTATGACATCTCGTTGGTGCAGCTTGCTTTTGTAATCTGTTGACAAAAGCAGGCAGAGACCACACTTGTATCTTCCATTTGCAATTGCCACTGTTGACCTAGAATTGTTTGGAGAATTGCTTTGGGGTATTTGCAGATATACCTAATGTGGACTTGAATGGGGCAGTTGCATGTTGGGCATTGGAGAAAGGGTGGACAAGTTGTTAGAAGAGATAAATGCCCAGGGCCTTGCATGGGAAGAGCAGAATGATGCACAACTGTGCATTTGGAAATTCCCATTTGCAACGAGGGGGAACGTGAGGCAAGACTAATACGTTTGGTCTAGTTGTCTATCAGTGGCTTCTTGACTAGCCTCCATATGACACATTCAGGTTGGAATTTAATTCCTGCCCTGGTGAAAGGAGCTCTCTCCTTTTTTCCATATGCTGTATGTTCCCTGGGGTCTGTTTATTTCTCATCCGTGGCAGATTCTTTTCTCATTGGTAGAGTAGTGCTCTGTTTGCAGTTGTGTCATCAGAGGATTTATAGACCCTCCTGAAAGTGCACACAATCTGTTTTCCCGAGTCCTTGTTCCTGCTCACTCTTTGCAAGTGGGACACATAACCAACACTTCCCTCCCCCAACCCAACCAGCCCTTATTTGTTTAGGAGGCTGGAGGGACACAAGAGGTGCAAAGAGATTTCTGCTTTACCTAGAGGGGGGGGACTGGCACACATCCAAATGATTAACTTGCTTTTCCTCGTTCCTCGTCCATTACTTGCACAGGTGAGCAGTAACTTTAGGCAATGTTGAGTGGTAAGCAAAAGTTCTCTGAAACTGCAGCAAAGCTGGTAAGCAGCTGCCTGAGAAACAATACGATACGAGTCAGAATGTGCCTGTACATCCAGTGTGGCGTAATGGTCAGAGTGTTGGACTGTGACCTGGGAGACCATCTCCTAGCCTAATCTACCTTACAGGGTTGTTGAGAGGATGAAATGAAATGTGGAGGAGGAGAATCATGTACGCCTCCTTGAGATCCCTGGAAGATAAAGGTTTTATATACATGTAAAAAATAAATAAAATAACTCAGAGCATAGTCCAGGAAGTTATGGCTCGCCAACAAACACATTTACAAAGCTGGGATGTAAAAACGTATGTAAATTAATAATGGCTCAGGACTAACATGAGTTTGACCAAACTGTGGGAGGCAGTGGAAGACAGGAGTGCCTGGCGTGCTCTGATCCATGGGGTCATGAAGAGTCGGACAAAACAACAAAATGGCTAAGGAAACGCTACATGGTTCAGTTATATCAGCTATCAAACTCCACAGACCACTTGGGTGAAAAATAAGCATCAACAATTACTTCAAGGGGACGCGGGTGGCGCTGAGGTCTAAACCACTGAGCCTAGGGCTTGCCGATCGGGAGGTCGGCGGTTCGAATCCCCATGATGGAGTGAGTTCCTGTTGCTCGGTCCCAGCTTCTGCCCACCTAGCAGTTTGAAAGCACATCAAAGTGCAAGTAGATAAATAGGTACTGCTCTGGTGGGAAGGTAAACAGCATTTCCGTGTGCTGTTCTGGTTTCACCAGAAGCGGCTTAGTCATGCTGGCCAGGCCCGGCTCTAGGGGTAGTCTCGGTGGTGTAGGGCGCCGGGCCGGCAGGCGGGCGCTGCACGGTCAAAAATGAGGTGAGCGCTGCAACCCCGGAGTTGTTCATGACTGGACTTAACGGTCAGGGGTCCCTTTACCTTTATTAAAATCCATCCCAGAGTGGAGTACAGTTTAATAAACTAAAACACTCTGAGAACTCAAACCGCCACAGCAAATCTAGCAAACTGTGAATAAGAACTAGTAGTATGGAAATAGCCCTTTCAAAGCAAAGATAAGTGTGCCATGTCTGGAAAACCATTTTGCATGTGACTGCACATACTGAGGGCACAATAAATATCCTTTCTTTTGGCTCATGGATAACCAGTGTGACCTCCATCAGCTTTAGGAATGCAAAACCTAGGACTGTTTCCAAACAACAGTTGCCTCCTGTCGTTATGCCTGCCACTCTT
This sequence comes from Zootoca vivipara, assembly GCF_963506605.1. Lineage (NCBI taxonomy): Eukaryota > Metazoa > Chordata > Lepidosauria > Squamata > Lacertidae > Zootoca > Zootoca vivipara. The sequence goes on along the minus strand of NC_083278.1, from coordinate 6,356,632 downwards.
CCAGAGTCCTACTGTTATGTACTGAGCTGAATCCTAGAACAATAGGATTCAGAATCAGCGGGAGCTACCCAATCCAACTCCAGGTGGAAGTGAATCCGCAACCTGATTGGCCTGCTGGAGCAGCCAATCAGGCGGCTGGCAGAAGTGAATCTGCTACCTGATTGGCCTGTAGGAGCAGCCAATCAGGCTGCAGGCAGAAGTCAATCCACAATATAATTGGCCCACAGGTGTAGCCCTGAAGTAGCCAATCACGCAAGGCCCATTGTGTAAATAATGTATATAAGCAGATGGTTTGGGGAAAAGAGCCATTCGTCTTCTCTTCTCCTCCTTGATGACTATGAGCTGAATGAAGAGCATGAAATTCACTCTTGACTCCGAGTATATTTCACCTACCCAAAAAATGAGCTTTTAAAAAGCTTATAATTATGCGTGTTCGGATGCATAATGAAAATTAAGCAGGCCAGGCATAAAAATCTAATGGCCCAGCCTCCATAATGAAGATGATGATAATGAGAACACACAATGACAGCCATTAATAAATTTAATTGCCCTAGGCAAAAGTGTGAATGAAACGTTCCAAGCCTTTCTCTCGTTGCAGATAGGGGCATCTTAGAGCATCGTCTAATCTTTCAGGAGCTGTGTAGAACGGGACCATGTGGGGTGAGGGAATGGCATTGGCATTGCTCTTTTAATCAAAGAGCAGGGCAGTACTAGAGGAGCATCAGAAATGTCATCACTTGGATAGCAGCATGCCTTTGCACATCCTGGGTGGCTAACCTGTGACCCTTCAGGTGTCATTGGACTCTGGCTCCCACCATAGAATTATAGAGGGGGGAAGGACCCCAAGGGTCACCCCTGCAATGCAGGGATATGCAGGTCGCCGGTACGAAGATTGGACCCACAACCTTGACGTTATGAACACCATGCTCTAACCAACTGAGCTAACTGTCCAGCTCAAATGATGGGAGGACCACAGAAGACTATCCTACGTGTTGTCTGAGGTGGAATCAGCAGCTCTACAAAACTACAAAAAAAGAAAATAAGAGTGCCACTCACCAAGCACTTTTCAACGCCCTCAACTATTTCAAAATAGCCGTATGTATAAGCATCACTGGACACACCTTTTTCCCTTTACCTCTTCCCTGGTCTTAACAGCAATGTAAATGCATTGCATTGTATATTTGAATTTTGATTCATCTACCCAAGAGGATTCCATTCAGCCATGACAGACTGCATGTTTTCTCCCCCAGATCCGTGAAGCTGTCTTCACCGATCCTCATTCTAACACTCAGAGAACCCCTAGCTCAAGGAGTTTGTTACCCAGGGGTCCCAAAGAAAGTCACAGATTTCGTTCATGTCTGATTTTCTGTCTTAAGAATGATTGCCTCCACATCACACCCCCACCTACACCTCAATTATGGTTTCACTTTGCACAACTCCCTTTGAGTTTGCAATTATGTAAAAAAATAAAATAAAAAAATCGCAGGAAGTCTGCAAATGACTGGCACCTAACAAGTGCAATTAAAGATCAAAAAAATTATGTTCTCTTGTAATACAAGGATTTCCAAGGATATGTGGGGAGGGTTGTTTTCTTTTCAGCCCTGCCACTGGGGTCATTCACTTCTGCTAAACATGACTTTGTGACCCATTTGATTTCATATTCCCACACTCCAGGTTTCCTCTCTCCCTCTTTAAATAGTAAGGTTCTTTGTACTCGTGCTTTGATTCTGAGTTCAGTGCACAAGCCTTTGTGGCGCTCACCAGGCAGCTGAGACAAATGATAACGGTTAGAAAATCCCACACTGGCAGCTCCCTGGTAGGTGTGCTAAAGCAACACAGCACTGCCATGCTTCCAAAGGGGGCATTTACGGTATACGTTTGAACTGCTGCTCTACCTGGAGTTACACCTGTTGCTTAACTGTCATGGTTTCCCCAAAAGAATCCTGGGAGCCAGGCTTTGATGGGCGTGCTGATAATTATTCCTTTGAGTTAAACTATGTGTTGTGTCATTTAAAGGTAAAGGTAAAGGGACCCCTGACCATTAGGTCCAGTCGTGACCGACTCTGGGGTTGCGCGCTCATCTCGCATTATTGGCCGAGGGAGCCGGCGTATAGCTTCCAGGTCATGTGGCCAGCATGACAAAGCCGCTTCTGGCAAACCAGAGCAGCACATGGAAATGCCATTTACCTTCCCGCTGTAGCGGTTCCTATTTATCTACTTGCATTTTGAAGTGCTTTCGAACTGCTAGGTTGGCAGGAGCTGGGACCGAGCAACGGGAGCTCACCCCGTCACAGGGATTCGAACCGCCGACCTTCTGATCAGCAAGCCCTAGGCTCAGTGGTTTAACCACAGCGCCACCTGGGTCGCCGTTGTGTCATTTAGATGTATAAAAATAAATGCACCACTTTTATTTGGGTGGGAAAGCAGCTGCAGGGCCCTGGTCCAGAATCTGCTCCTCCAAGACAGGATGAGGGTCGTCCCGCCCCCCCCCCACGTTTCGTGCTGAAAACCTGTTGAAAATTAAAAAGAGAGAAAAGAATGCAAGGGAAACAACCATTAAAACCCCGCTGTTTGTGGGGAACAGAAAGTAACTGATAATGACGGGGACAGTGGCTGCTTACTTGGTCAAAAGGTGGGTGGCTGTTGCGGCCTGTTGCACCGGACCCCTCCCCCTTGGGAGCAACATCGTGGCTAGGTGGCCAGCCGTGAGGAATTTCCCTGGTGGGCTTTCCCGCCATAGGCCATTTGAACCCTGACCAATTTGGCCGGGTAAGGTGGGCAGGGTTTTGGAGCCATTAAAGGTCAGCCTCTGTCCAAAGCCTGTGGCAGATGGGCCATAGAGCTTCCTTCAGCAACTTGGAAGGGTCATGTGTGTCGAGCTGCAGCTTTCGGGGGACCTGTTATTTCTGGGCTTGACCCCGCCATGTGTCAGCCCTCCACCAGGGGGGGCTGTGAGGGATATATATACCCAATCCCTAAGCCAAATCCAACCTACATCTGAAATCAATAAAGTTGTGGCCAGTTATAAAATCCCAGATCATTGCCTTGTCCAATTTGTTCCCTTCTTGGCTCAGGCCTTGTTCCCTGGGGTGGAACATTTTCTATTCTTATGCTTTTCTGTTGTGAACCATCCTGGGATCTTTGGGTGAAGGGTGGTAAAAGGTAAAGGTAAAGGGACCCCTGACCATTAGGTCCAGTCGTGACCGACTCTGGGGTTGCACGCTCATCTCGCATTATTGGCCGAGGGAGCCGGCGTATAGTTTCCAGGTCATGTGGCCAGCATGACAACGCTGCTTCTGGAGAACCAGAGCAGCACATGGAAACACCGTTTACCTTCCCGCTGTAGCGGTTCCTATTTATCTACTTGCATTTTGACGTGCTTTCGAACTGCTAGGTTGGCAGGAGCTGGGACCGAGCAACGGGAGCTCACCCCGTCACAGGGATTCGAACCGCCGACCTTCTGATCGGCAAGCCCTAGGCTCTGTGGTTTAACCCACAGCGCCACGGTGATGATGACTGTGGCTTCACACATCAGATCTATCCTGGTGGCTGGCAGTGCAGATTTCTTAGTCAGCCAAAGGAGCCTAGACCTGAGAGAGGCAAGATTTTCAAATGTTGCCATACTGTGGACAGCCTATCCTAAAGCAGCAGCAAAATTAGAAATATCTGTGAGTCATGTGATGTGTTTCATTGGCTAGGTACATTTGAAAGTGTCGTTGCAATCTACAGCTCTGTTCGAAGGACAAGTTCAGTTCAGGACTGGAGGGGGTCCTGATGGGCCTGGAATGTGGCTTTTGCATGAAAGGTTATCCCGTCCCATCCTTATTTGTTGTTGTTGTTCCCTTTCAAGAGGTTCCAGCTTTTAAACATTCTTGGCCGGAAAACTCCTGGAGCTCAAATCACAACACCAGGCCATGGGAAGGATTCCATGCACTGGTCAGCCTTAAGAGTTGCAACCCAGAATGATAAATGAAAGGAAATTCCACTCTTGACTTGTTTGATTGTGCCAGAGTGCTGCAGAGTAGGTATTAAGTAACATCACATGTATTCAGCCCTGAGGAAGAAAGGATCATAGAGGAACACAGGGGCCTCAATCAAAATTTTGAAGTGTCCTTCATCATTAGGGTTTTTGAAGTTCCTCCCCGCCTCCCCTTCAGTCCTGCCACCCCCACAGTGACAATGAGCAATTACCTGAAATCATGGAATTAGCAGAGGATGTGGATTTATTTCTTTTGCAGTGCAGAGAAGAATTGAAAGTACGGGCTATCAGTTCATGAAATGAAGATGTGGACGGAATCCTAAATAAGAGTCTACAAATCCAAGCATAGGTTTCTTTGGCTGATGCCCAACTACTTGCATAGGGAGATAAAAGAAAAGGTAAAATTATAATCCTGATGGTCCTAGACCTTTTTCTAGACATTCAAAAAAGGCCCCTCGTGGGTGAAGGAAGTGCCAGCCATTCCTTCCCCACTGCAAAAAAGAAAAGAAAAAAGAAAAAGAAATTCAAAAGAAATACTCAAAAATCATGAAAGTTACCAACCGGGTGTTCACAGGCACCAAGAAAAGCCTTCACTGGCACCATTGCACCCATGGGTACTGAGTTGGTGATTCCTGCCTTAAGAGTATTGGATTTGGCCCAGGAAGGCCTGGAATTAAATCCATGCTCAGCCACGCTTACCTTTTGCGTACCAAGACCCCCCCAGAAAATCCCCACCAATAACTCAGACAGACACATCATTTTAGGTTTTGTTTTTGGCATAATTTTGGCCACAACTTTATTTAAAATTACAAATTAATTTGAGTGTTGGCCTTAGGCTTTGGTTAATCTTCTGCCCCACGGTGGGACAGGACCAGCTCTGTCTTCCTACGGTAGGAAAGTCAAGTAAACACCCCATGGGGGAGGACATAGCTGAGTCCAGGCCATCTCCCCCACCAGAAATGTTCCCCAAGGCTCGTGCTCTGTATTGGCCCCAGCCCTGCACCATTGCGGGGGTGTAAGGACTAGAGCCCCGGAGCCCCAGGATTCCTTTAACGGAATACTTCTATAAGAGCAATACTGAAGGGCATGCACCTCCATGCGATGCCCCTCCCAAACTCATCAACCAAAGCCTAACCCGCCAACCTAACAAGTTGTGACTATTGCTAAGCAGTAGGCGAAAAACCAAATGGCAACAGCCAATCAGCCAACTGAAAAAAATTCCTACTGGCCCCTGAATACAGGCGGCGCCATAGCAAGGTCACTCTAAACCTGCAAAGAAAAAGGAGGTGGGTGGGAGGGAGATTCAAATCACTAGCCAGGAATGAGCTGGGAACAGAAAACGCTGAGTACTTAAGGACTAGTCCTGTCAATCAAGGAATGGATACATGCAATTTACCCCAGCAACACTCAGCCCTCCAATCACCTTCTCTTTTAGCTTAAACCCACCCCCTAACACACACACAGTCTTTTCTATTGGATCTGGCCGCAATCCCCATTATTCCCAATGGGGTTAATGAGCTTTGCCTCACTCTTTCCAGTGCTCTTTTTGGGGCCTGAGCACTTTCCCTATGAAAACCCACCCTTTAAAGCTGAAGCGCCAAATCTGCGGAGGAACAAAAAGAGCGCTCAGACTTGGGTCTCATCCCCACTTCCTCTTGTCCTGCTTGTTTCACCTGGAGAAAACTGCTCTTTAGCACTCAGTCAGCACAAATGGCAATTCAGGTTTTCCCCAGATTGATGTTTACTCTGATTTAGCACTAAAGAGCAGGTTTCCCTGGGAAAGGAGTGGGGCAAAGTGCCTCTAAAGTGTGGGTAAAAGCAGAAAAGCACCCCAAACCATACTTTCTAGGCAGAGAACAAGCAGAAATGTGGGCGAGCTCAAAGATCTTTAAAGCATCAGCTGTACCTGGCACAGAAGAAAAGTAAATGTCTATAATCTTAGGTGCATCAGTATGTAATGTCTAGTTGGGTCCTAAGGAAGTTTTCAGACAGCAATAAAGTCTGCAAACTTCAAGAAAAGAGCATGCTGGGATGTTCTGGGGTCCAGATGTGGACTGAACAGACAAAATTGAAAAGCCTCTACTGCAGAAAATGTAAGGAACAAGAATACAATATACCCTTTGCTTTTCCTCCCCTTGCAACTGACCTTATGGGCAGGCAGCAATTGTCTGCAAATGGCTTCATCAACAGGCTTTCATGCAGCTTGGAAAACAGGCTTTTGATAAGAGGTTTTGGAAGGGGCTTGTCTTAAAATATTGAGAGCCAAGTTTCCGCTCCAGTGCTTTGCAGCCAGGTTCTGAATAGTAACAAAATGGGAATCGGTGAAAGGGGGGGAAAGCTCCAGAAATCAGTTTTAATTAGCTATACAGTAAGACCCTTTGTCCAACAAATAGATTTGATAATATCACTGATAACCTTTGCAGCGTCTGCTATCACATTACACGATGCCATTCTCCTGATCGGAGGACATTTTTCCAACCCAAGCCCCACAATTGAGTCGCTTGCAGGGAAAGAATAATGTCACAAGACCCTTCCAGGGTGGGATTCTTCTGTTTGACTTCCTCCTCTGGCCTGGTGTTGCGCCAGCAAAGCTCATCCTTAGCAAAGACAGTGCGGTGAGCGACATCTGTCTTCCCTGCTGCCAAGTCCATCTCATTGATTCTGTGTTTACCAGGCTTTGCGTATTCCAGCATTTCAGTCAAAAGCATTGCTTCATCACCTCCAGAATGCTGGATTTGGTGAGGTGGACCAAGGCACACGATGCAGATGCTATGCAGATGTTTTCAGTGGGAACTAGGGTTTTTCCACACTTACCTTTTGGGCTGCTCTTTCCAGACAGAGCTCTACTCCGTAACACTCCATCTCCAAGTATTTATATTTTATTTTCCCACCCTGAGCTTTCCTCACAAAAACCCACTCTTTAAAGCTGAATCAGAGCAAACATCTATTTGGGTTTTCTGTGGACTGACATTTGCACCGACTGAGCTTTAAAGAGCAGGTTTTCATGGAGAAAGTTCGGGGGGGCAGAAATAAATAAAAAGCTGCTTGGACACTGAGCTTTAAAGCTTGGGCCATGCCTGGAAAGAGCAGAGGAACGGTAAATGTTGATATGCCCTCCGTCAAATGCAACCCATCATTTACAAACCATCAAGGTGATATCTTGCTTTCTTATTCCGAACCTGTATTTTATTTTATGCCTTCTAAGTATGGTTCTGCACAAGTATTTAAATAAATATTCAAATTTGTTTTGTTTGTAGAAAAATAAACAGCACTGCCCTGTTATGGGGGGATGTGGGGTGGAGAAGGCTAGGCTCAGTTTCACTCCCCGGACAGAATGATAAGAACTAACTGTGCCAATGATGATGTCAAAGCCAGTGGGATTGTGGCTCCGTTTGGAGACTGTATAATTATCCAGGCCAGACATATACATGGATGCTGTAGCAAGCAGGATGTAGCATCTGTCCCAGTGCAACCTTGTTGTCAGCACTCAGCCATGGGCAGCAGCCTAAAGTAATCCAGGAACTGGGAACTACAAGCCATTGGATGAAGCCAGTAGACAAGACCCAAGAACAAACCAGGAGGCAGGATTGAGATGCAAGCTGGAAGTCATAACTGAAAAGAACAGATCGGGATAAGAACACAAGAGTCCTAATGGACTAGTCCAAAGGCCCATCAACATCCTGTTCTCACAGATGGAAACCGAATAGCAGGACATGAGTGCAATAATACTCTCCCCTCTTGCCAACAACTAACAATTGCGTGCATACCCAGTGGGGTACCAAATGGTCACCAGAGCTCAGGAAGACCTTGATGATCACACAAGCATACCTGCCAAGTTGCTGTCAGAGAAATAAGGGACCGGGCCGGAAATAGCAGACCGGAAGTAGCGTTGCCGCCATTTTGGAACTGGGCGGAGCATGCTCAGAAGTGACTTTTGATGCTGCTTTGCCCAGTTCCAAAATGGCCACCGCGCCAGAAGTCGCACTGCAGCCATTTTGGAACTGGGCAGAGCAGCATCAAAAGTCGCTTCTGAGCATGCTCCTCCCAGTTCCAAAATGGCCATCGCGCCAGACTAAACCAGGGAAAAACAAAAAAATCCGTTTTTTCAGCTAGGAACAGCTGGAAAAACGGGGATTTCCCAGGGAAAACAGGAGACTTGGCAGCTATGCGCAAGAAGATTTTACTGGAACAGCAAGGCCTCTTCTGGTACTTCCTATCCAGTAGGATCCAGTGGCCAGCCTGGCTGGACAGGGTCATCCGATGGTCTGAGGCTACTAAGCTGCCTAGGCAGATGGTGCAACACGGGGCATTGGCACACAGACCCAACCATTTCCGATTCAAACCCCAACGGTTTGACACATGTTGCCAGGTGCTGCCTCTGGTCAGTGATACTCCGTCTCTTCCCTGCCATCTTCCCATGATTTGGGAAGCGGAAACTTGCTACCTGGTCACACCCGACCAGATGTTACTCCTTCCATGGGAATGCTCAGCATGTCCAGTTTTACAGTGTCTGGATTTTACAGTGTCCGAACAAAACTTCCATGAGTTTCACCCCCCACCACCCTTGAAGTAAGAGCAAACCAAAATACAAATGCTGGCAATTGAAAGAACATCTGTGTTTTCAAGGGCTCGCCCCTTTGGGTCCCATGCTTTACGTTGGGTTTAACTCTTCAAAGCACAACAGCTGGTTCACAGCCTAAATAGCCTCAGAAGCGCCGATACCTCTGAACAATCACAATGGAGAATCCATTTCAAAGCTTCTAGAACCATCTAGTAAGTGTGCGGGATTGTGTGTGTTTTTGTGTGTTTTTGTCTCAGAAGACTATTTGGAAGCAGTATGAGAAATTCAGGCTGTAAAATCATAGTAAAAGGGGAGGAGGAGGGAATCATGTTTCCACTCAAGGTTACCTGCATTAAGCCTTGTGTCCTCCATATGTTATTGGGGACTTCAGCTGTAGTCCAGCAATATCTAGATTAAGGAAGGGTGAGCTAAAGTGAGCAGGAAAGGGGTTTCAGTGACACATACACATGTTCACAAGCATCATTTGGTTGTTCCTTAAAGGTAAAGGGACCCCTGACCGTTAAGTCCAGTCATGAACGACTCCGGGGTTGCAGCGCTCATCTCGCTTTACTGGCCGAGGGAGCTGATGTTTGCCCACGGACAGTTTTTCCGGGTCATATGGCCAGCATGACTAAGCCGCTTCTCGTGAATCAGAGCAGCGCACGGAAACGCTGTTTACCTTCCCGCTGGAGCGGTACCTATTTATCTACTTGCACTTTGCCGTGCTTTTGAACTGCTAGGTTGGCAGGAGCAGGGACCGAGCAATGGGAGCTCACGTGGGGATCCGAACCACTGACCTTCTGATCGGCAAGCCCTAGGCTCTGTGATTTAGACCACAGCGCCCCCTATGTCCCTCGATTATTCCTTACTAAGGCTAAAATGGTAATGGTAAAGGTAAAGGACCCTTGAAAGTTAAGACGACTCTGGGGTTGCAGTGCTCATCTTGCTTTACAGGCGGAGTGAGCCGGCATTTGTCCGCAGACAGTTTTTCCGGGTCACGTGGCCAGCATGACTAAGCCGCTTCTGGTGCAACGGAACACCGAAACCAGAGCAGTGCACGGAAACGCCGTTTACCTTCCCATCAGAGTGACACCTATTTATCTACTTGCGCTTTCGAACTGCTAGGTTGGCAGGAGCTGGGACCGAGCAACGGGAGCTCACCCCATCACAGGGATTTGAACCACCGACCTTCTGATCGGCAAGCCCAAGAGGCTCAGTGTAGTCTACATTAAGGCTACATACACATTATTGGCTTAAAATGCAGTGAGGTCATTTCCCCCTGCAGCGGTGGTTCAGGTGGTTCAACATTGTTGTAAACATTGGGGGAGGGCAGGACCAATGTGCTTTACCTGTTTTTTCCTTCACGCTTGCATTTCACCACAAGGAAGCTGCCATCTATCTGCACATGTGCAATGGCTGCCTGGACTATGCTCACCTGAGCAGTGAATGTGCCTTGCATTTTCAAATGACATGGAAGCTGGTTTGAGGGGAAGTGCACCAAACAGCAGCATTTCCCAATGAGCTATATGGATTGTGGCTGTGTGTACTCAGTTTCAAACATCAGCGGTGGGAGTGCCAGAGTAAAAAGTCATTTGCACTCAGCCTAAGATGCACACTCAAGGCTGGAGGAAAGAAAGCTGACCAAGAAAGAACGCTTCGAAGTTCTGAGCTCATCTTTCTCCTGTGGAAACAATCCTGTCAGGTTTGGCCCAAGCTCTGGCCCAATACTACCACATATCAAATATTGGCTTATGTCAAGGACCCCATTAGCAGTTTGGGTTCACCCTCCATTTAGAGAATGTATCTTTTGTGGTGTGACCATTCAGGTTCAAATGGGTGCTGTTCTGCTGAAGGAACAAATGAGGGAAAGGTTCCCTTTTTTAACTGTCTCCTTCCCACATGGCCCTTTATTTGAAAGAAACCTTCTTACCAGCTACACAAGTTTCACGATTACTGCCTGTGGTACAACTCACAGCTCACTGTTATCACAGTATTATTACCACAATATTATTAAAATATTTAATGTTTCTGCCTTCTGCTTTGTTAACTAGCCAATTTAATAAGATTCTGCTTAATGAACATTTTGTCCCTGTGGAATTGAGGAAAGGGAATCTGTGGACCATGCTCTTTTACACTGTTATTGGTGTAAAGAGCCCAGAAAGATCTAAAGTGGTGCAGCCCAGACAGAGCTTTACGAACAACTCAGCAGCTTAGCTTAGTGTTTAGCCCTGGCACCCCCAAACTGCGACCCTCCAGATGTTTTGGCCTACAACTCCCATGATCCCTAGCTAACAGGACCAGTGGTCGGGGAAGATGGGAATTGTAGTCCAAAACATCTGGAGGGCCGAAGTTTGGGGGTGCCTGGTTTAGCCTCTTGTACCGTACTTCTTCTGAAAAAATGAATCAAAACAACATTGTGGAATGGATGCCTTTTGCACATAAATATATAAATGTTGTTGTTGTTGTTGTTGTTGTTGTTGTTGTTGTTGTTATTTGATTCCATTTGTCATTCTATTTTAAAAAATGTCTCAAAGCAACTTAACAAGACAAAATATAAGCAGGTAAAATAATGTGAAAGCTAAAGAAAAAAAAGGAAAGAATGCACAGAATAAAAATTTCATGAAGTACCCATCCAACAATAACAGCTTAAAGGACAAATCCTGCCCCACCATCACACATGTATGAGCTAAAAAGCATTAACCAGCAAAAGTCTGGGTAAATAAAAATGTCTTAGCCTGGCACCTAAAAACTGACAGTGGTGGCACCAGGCATGTTTCCCTGGGGAAAGTATTCGAGAAAATGCATAGATGCCAGAGAATAGATGGAGAGGGTGGGGAGAGAGAGAGAGAGAGAGAGAGAGAGAGAGAGAGAGAGAGAGAGAGAGAGAGAGAGAGAGAGGGAGGGAGAGGTGTCAAATGTTAGATTAATATTGGAGAACAGGAAATCAGAATGTTGCATTTTAATGAGTTGGCAGGTGGTCCACATTCATGACAAATTTCATACCCAAGTTGACACATTTTCAAATGTTAATGTTCTCCAGAGGATTAACTGTACTCTAATGATGGAAATAATGGCTCAGAAGGTTCTGCTTAATCCGGTTCCAAATCCTTGGCACTCAACGTATATAGGTGTTAGGTTATGCACTCCACAGAAAGAGGTAATTACAGCTTTAGAAACAAGTTATAGGGAAAAATAGAATTATGAAGAGGATCTGAATCATGAAGGGAACAGGCTACTTCATCAGTGCGAAACAATGCTTAATCAAGTACGGTAACTAAAGTAGTGGGTGAACACACACTCGCTTATTAACCAGGGCACGGTACATTGTGAGATACTTTCTCAAGTCATCACTGTGGCCGACTGCAGAAGTTAAACAAAATGAGCCTTGCTCCGTTTCGTTTTTTGTGTGTTTTTCTTTTCTTTTGTTTGTTTTTGGTTGTTCTTTTTTGGTTTTTTTTGGTTTGCTTGTTTTTTTGAGGACCAGAAAATAAAACTGGAGTGAGTAAGAGAACAAAAGGAAGATCAACTCCGGGAATCAGTATATTAAAGGGGGGGAGGGAGTACGTTCTGCTTCATATGGTTCATGGTCTTCAGCATCCCAGAAGATACAGAAGAAGACGAAGGCTGCTGTAGATTTAAAGTGAATAAAGCACAGGTGAGTCTTTATATCCACAGGTAAAAAGAAAGGATCTGAATCTGTGTTAGAGCTTGCAGGTGCAAAACCAAGACATAGTTTGGGATTCAAAGAGGTCCATATGCATGATGAAGCTGCGAAATGAGCGCCGCAACCCGAGTCGTTCACGACTGGACTTAACTGTCAGGGGTCCTTTACCTTTACCTTTTTAACACACTTCCATGAATGCATGAGGAGTTTTCTACCTGCATTACTAGGACCAAATTGGACATGACATCCATTGCCCAACTACAGCTCCCATACATGAGTTACTTGTTGACAGAAGCCTCTCCAAACGCCAGTGGAGAGGCTTCTGTCAACAGGATCCAGCGCGTGCGCAGTGAGCACGGGTCACTGTGACCCCGTGCTCACTGCGCACGCGTTGTATCTGGCGCTACTTAACGATGCATGCGGCGTAACGTAGCGACGCCATGCCCCCAGGAGCATGGCAATTTGACGCCCCGGGTGTCGCGGCATCTCCCTACGCCCCTGCATCCCATTTTACAGCTTAGAGCTGTACAAAAGAGAGAAATGTCCCAAGGCATCACATTGCCATAATAAGAATGAGCTTTTCCTGACAAAATACTCTCTGCATAACTGTTGATATTATTCTCCCCTGCATCTAGTCAGTCAAGGTGTCACTTCAATACAGCTGGTCTCATTTTCTTTGTGGAATAATAACTAATAACATTTGGGCCTGCCTATGATCCTATCATATCACTGTTTAAATGTTCTCTTTTTCCCTTTTCTTTTTGGAAGGCCTGCTTTGCAATCAGGCTTGGGAAGCATATGCTATTAATTAAGTAATTTTGCAAATTTAGAAATACAAATTATATTGTTTTCAAGGCAAATAATGGCCTACCAATTATTCTGCCAACGGGAATGACTTGTGGTCCTTGCTAAATCTTTTTCCCTTTTGCCATTGTTTTCTTAGTTATTAAGCAAAGATATAGTTGCTCCTTTTGATTAGAAATCTTTTGGCTGGGATGATTGCTTGGGCTACAACAAAACCTTAAACCCAATATCCTTCTGAAATCCCTTTGAAATCAAATCTAACCCAGCCGCCCTCCCTTTTAGGGAAACATTTATGCAATTGTGTGAATGTCATTTTTCGGCCCCAAGGTTTTTTAAATGAGCCTGAAGGCCAAAGGGTTGTGCCTCTTTCTAATGCACAGCTTAACAAAAGATCTGTCTGTGCCATTAACCTTTACAAATGAATTGGTGTTAGGCACTTTTCAGTGCTGAAAATGGCTATAAAATCCAGAGGTCTTTCTCGTAAGGTACCATTTTCTTTTCTTTTCTTTTTAAAAAAGGGCTGATTCCAAGAGTCATGTGAAGGCTTTGCTTCAGCATTCCTGACTAAGTAGAAAACTGTTTCAATACCGCAATTCCAATCAATACAAGGGAATCGACACGCAAGTGTGTTCTGTCACCCTTCTCCCACTTGGTACCTCCTTCAGATGTTGCTGGACTTTCCGCAGCCATGACTCTTGTCCATGCTGGCTGGGAGTGATGGGCGCTGGAGTCCAGCAACATCTGAAGGATGGGGGAGCAGTTAAACACTTTGGCCAGGATCCAATACAGAATAAGAGGATGTCACTGTGCTTTCAGATCCCAGCATCCCAGAGAGCCAGTGTGGTGTAGTGGTTAAGAGCGGTAGACTCGTAATCTGGGGAACTGGGTTCGCTTCCCCGCTCCTCTACATGCAGCTGCTGGGTGACCTTGGGCTAGTCACACTTCTTTGAAGTCTCTCAGCCCCACTCACCTCACAGAGTGTTTGCTGTGGGGGAGGAGGGGAAAGGAGATTGTTAGCCGCTTTGAGACTCCTTCGGGTAGTGATAAAGCGGGATATCAAATCCAAACTCTCCTTCTTCTTCTTCAAAATTTTGCAATTTGAAATTCACATTTTAAAAATGTTGTGAGCTTTAGAACACATTTCTAGAACACAAAATGTTAGTGCTTCTGGCTACGCTGAACAGCTGGTGTTTTGCCACTTCAGTATTTGGAAAATTGGTGATTCACAATGCAATCCTATGCACATTCCCTCGGAAGCAAATGAAATCTGTGGATTAATAAAAATTATAGATTTTATAGAACTATAGGGAAGAGCATTGCATTCTGGTTAAATTCCAAGCTAAATTTCAGAAATCACTTATTTTGACCGTGGGGTAGAAATCCAAAAAATGAAAAGCTACAATATAAATAAAGCCAACTGAAAATGAGGCAAGCAGCATGGGTCTGAGATGGGAGAGGGGGAGGGAATGCAAAGTAATCGTCTGCCCACATCCAGCAGAGAGATCACGCCTCGAACCAACGAAGGAGAGGATTTTGGCAAGTCAAATTAAGAAGAGCAGGGCTTCATTTCTTGTTTCTGAATCATGAAGTCAAGGCCTTTATTGTCAATTAAGCCTTTGTCTGCTGACAGGATGTGGCACCACTCGCACAGACACACTGCAGTGAGAGAGCCTTGGCACTTGCTGCAAGCGAGCAACTTTAGTAACTGCCGTGTCTCAAACTTCACAATGTCTTGGACTGAAGCCCAGAGTTTCTGCCTATTGTTGCCCAAACTATGGTACTAGGTTAAAAAATAGTTTCCTAACTTTTATCTGATGGCACTGGAGCAATTTACTCCAAGTGCCATGAGTTGCTTTCTTATAACACTTCCAGATTGTCAGAGCAGCACAGAACAAAGTCTTGGTGCAGTGATAGGGTGCCTGTGTCCCTCCAGATCCTGTTGGAGAGAGTTCCCATCATCCCTGATCATTGGCCAGGGCAAAGACTGGGGTGCAGAGATCCGCCCGGCGCCCCCCCGGTTGTCCAGTCCCAGGCACACAGGAGGGCAGAGACGGGCGGCCGCCTCAGCATCTTGCTGACTCGGTCACCCCCAAACTCGTGGTGCAGAGCCGCCAGCAGCAGAAGAGCCCGTCGCAGCGCTCCAACTGGCGGGCTCTTCCCCAGACTCAACTCTCAGGCCCAGGACTCTCAGCTTGGTGCCCCTGAGAGCCCGGCGCCCGGGTGCCCCGTACTCCTAGCGTCTATGGGTAAGACGGCCCTGTCATTGGCTATCCATAAGGGTGGGTGTGGTATCTTGGTATGTGTTTGAAAACCCTTTGCATCAATACTTCTTCCTCCCTGCACATGTCCCAGGTGAATGAAGAAGAAAGTACTGTAGTGGTTGTGATTTTGGAATTCAGCAACTCATAAGTCATTAGCCAAGTGTGGGTGCGCCCAGGGGTGGCATGTCCCATTTCGCCACCTGAGGCCTCCCTTACCTGGGTTGCACAGTGGCGCCCAAAAAGCAGCAGTGCCAATGGCATGTTCTGGTGAGATCATGTGAGATTTTGGCAAGATCCTGCTGGATCTCACTGGAAGCCACTGCCGGCGCTGCTTCCTCACCTGCAGGGACACCACCTCTTTGGTTTCTGGCCCCCAGGGCATCTGCCACAACCCACCTCATAGGTAGGCTGGCCATGGATACATTCTTCCCATTGCCAGGACTGCCTGCATTTGCTTTCATCCATTTTCAAATGCAGGATAGTCCAGAATCAATCTGCAATGAACTTTTGTTTTAGGGACAAAAGCAAGAAGCACTTTTCAGGGGCAAAAAAAAACCATGAAATGGATCTTGATTGTGTGTGGACTACATAGAAAAACCAAATACTCATTCTCCCTCAATTCTAGAGGTGTATGCAGCTTTAGTCACAAGGCTACCTGGCCTTACCATTAGAAAAGTTACACCTTTTCAAGCCATGAGTCTTATTTATAGAAGTTTGCACAGGTGCCATTTGCAGGCCTGTATATTAGGATTGGCAATAAGTCTTTGGTCTTTGCCCCTTAGCCTCATCTTGTATTATAATGTTGGAATCAAGTCATGCCTGAAAATCCCAGGACAAATGACGTTCCCATATTCACAGTGATTGCCTGATCACTGATCTCGGGTGGCATCGTGCTTTTAAGGTAGCGTAGAACCCTTTCAAGCAGACTGCCTGAAACATTAGCATAATGTCTCAAATAGTTCAGGAAACGAGTGCAGTACTTTACGAATGAGTTTGACCAAACTGCGGGAGGCAGTGCAAGACAGGAGTGCCTGGCGTGCTATGGTCCATGGGGTCACGAAGAGTCGGACACGACTAAACGACTAAACAACAACAACAACTTTACAAATGATAAGCTCCATGCGAGTTAGATGTAATTGATTAAAAGCCCTTCACTAAAGAGCTACGAGCTGCACAGGTGAAGAGTGGATCTTCCCTCATCCACTTGCTGTGTCATTTTCCTATTTCATTTTCTCCCCCTACAGCCACCCCAGACACCAACATTAGTACTTCAAGTGCTATAGAGGCTGAGTGTATCTCACACCATCCCCTCCTTTCATGTAAAAAAACCAAAACATTTCATCCTTTTCACTCATTTCACGGGAGCAGCAAATCATCGAAATGTTAAGGAAGTTTGTGCCGTTCCTTTTTAATTTCCCAAATATGAACATGTCTTTAGAGGGTACTTCATCTTTCACAGCAGAGAGAAGGGATCTTCACCAACCGCCCTGTATTGTTCGCTACCTCAACACTAAGAAATCTCGGGGCTTCAAAAGGAATTGGATTATTGCTGTATCTCAGTGGTTCTCGAAGGGTGTGGTGTGCCAGTGCCACACTGGTGTAGCAGGAGAGGGTGGCAAGTGTGGTGGAAAGATTCAAGGACAATCCATATTATATTTTGTTCTTATGATGTCTTAGGATCATATCTTAAAGTAGTTGTGTTCTATGTTATAAAGCAAGCACTACTGGGCGTTGTTTGTTTCCCAATGTATTTCTTTTCTTTTTAAAATAAATTTTTATTAGTTTTACATAAAGTTGTACACAATAAACATAACTGTGAGGGACAAGGGATACAGGGAAGTCCCTCCCATCTTAAGTTCCAGCCCATCACCAAGCGCTGGAGAGAGTAAGGAGAGCTCTGCCTCCAGCGGAGAGTCAGGAAGTGGTGTCCGAGGCTCAGGCAGGGTTGTGGAGCCCATGCCTCAGGTGGGACAGGAAGTTGGACGCACGGGGGGGAGGCCAATCCCCCCAACTCCCGAATTGCGACGCAAACGTAGGGGGAAGAGGTTGGGTCTGCCAAAGTTGTGGTGCTGGAAGAAAACGCGCCAATCGCCATTCGGGAGTTCTGACACCTCACCTTAAGGATGCATTTTCATTGCTCTGAACACTGTAAATAATCAGCACTTAATAAAAGCCTTAAAAGACCATGCTGGAGTCGTTACTCTAGAGTAGCCATACCAGGCCCTCTGACAGCAACTCCCGAATCTTTTTTTGGCTACTTTGAAGTGCAGCGATGAGCGCTCAAGAGGCTGAGCATTGGAGGCTGGAGGCCGAAGCAGCGAAGCAGGAGCTACAGAACTCACAGCACTGACGGCAGCGGATGAATTTGCCACCCGCATCCTCAGAGACCTGAGAGGGGGGAGGGAGCAGGCCAAAGACTTTGAGGAAAGGAGGGGTTTGCTTTTTTACAGGGGAGCCCTGTACCTCCCAACCAAACAGCTGAGAGGTAAGGTTCTCAAGCAGATGCACGACAACCCAACGGCGGGTCATTTCGGAAGGGACAAAACCACTCACCTAGTCATGAGACACTTCTGGTGGCCAGGGGTGCGGGAGGATGTTCGGGATTATGTCAGGGGATGTGACACCTGCCAGCGAGCAAAGGTGGTCAGAGCGCCACCAGCAGGTTTGCTGGAGCCATTAGCCACACCGCACAGGCCGTGGGAAGTAGTGTCCATGGACTTCATCACAGACCTGCCGTCGTCCAGGGGCAAGACCGCAGTGTTGGTGGTGGTGGACCTCATGTCCAAAATGTGCCACTTTATACCGTGTGCCAGGGCGGTCTCGGCAGAAGAGACGGCCAAACTGTTTGTGGACCACGTATTCCGACTGCATGGATTGCCTTTAAGAGTTATTTCGGATCGTGGCCGCCAATTTGTTTCCAGGTTCTGGCGACGGCTAATGAACCTCCTGCAGGTGGAGGTCAGCTTGTCGACGGCTCGGCACCCGCAGACCAATGGACAGGCGGAGCGGGTCAACGCCATTCTGCAGCAGTACCTGAGATGTTACGTCAGCCAGAGGCAAACGGACTGGGTGGATCGCCTGCCACTAGCAGAATTTGCCTACAACAATGCGGTGCACGTCTCCACAGGGGTGTCGCCCTTTAAGGCCAACTACGGGCGTGACCTCAGATCTTTCCCGGAGAGGGAGGGGGAGGAGGAGGAAGAGGGCCCACAGGCAGAGGATTGGGCAGAGGACCTGGAGACGGTGCACCAGCAGCTCAGAGAACACTTGGAGAGGGCCAAGGAAGCGTACAAGAAGGGGGCAGATCGCCACAGGCGGCCGGGAGAGGTCATCAGGGTGGGGGACAAGGTTTGGTTATCCTCGGAAGGTCTTCCCACCAGGGGGCGATGCAAAAAGTTAGCACCCAGGAGGCTGGGCCCCTTCACGGTCACGCAACAGGTCAACCCGGTAGCCTTCAGGCTAGCACTGCCGGAGGACATGAGAGTGCACCCAGTGTTTCATAGATCACTGCTGTCGCCGTACAGGGAAAGTACCAGGTTCAGGGACAGCGATCAACCTCCAGAGGGAGGGGGGGAGACGGGAAACGCCCGACAGCTCAATGAGGCAACTGAGATTTTAGACTCAAGGAGAGGGGTGAGAGGGCTGGAGTACCTGATAGCATGGGAGGACACTCCGCCATCCCACAATGAGTGGATACCGGCCACGGAAGTACCTGAGGAATTTTTAGTGGAAGAGTTCCACGCCCTGTTCCCCCACAGGCCCAAGCCCTGGCACATGGAAAGGGAGGGAGAGGGGGAAGAGCAGGAGGAAGGGATAGCAGGTAGCAGCTCCCCATGGAGATGGGAAGCGGAATTTGAGGACACGGAAGAAGAGGTGTGGGTTTCACCGAGGTCGACGACGTCAGAGGCAGGAGAGGACTGGCAGAACATTTTTACTCCCACCAGCTCTGATGCCACTGACTTCTTGGGGTTTCCGTCTTCTCAGGGGGAAGGAGAGAGATCGCAGGATTGGGGGGAAATTTTCACACCCACAGGCTCGGATGCCACGGACTTCTTGGGATTTCACTCGTCCCCAGCAAGCAGAGAGCCACTAGGGAGGGGGAGAGAGGAGCCTGGGAGGGGGGTGGATGTGAGGGACAAGGGATACAGGGAAGTCCCTCCCATCTTAAGTTCCAGCCCATCACCAAGCGCTGGAGAGAGTAAGGAGAGCTCTGCCTCCAGCGGAGAGTCAGGAAGTGGTGTCCGAGGCTCAGGCAGGGTTGTGGAGCCCATGCCTCAGGTGGGACAGGAAGTTGGACGCACGGGGGGGAGGCCAATCCCCCCAACTCCCGAATTGCGACGCAAACGTAGGGGGAAGAGGTTGGGTCTGCCAAAGTTGTGGTGCTGGAAGAAAACGCGCCAATCGCCATTCGGGAGTTCTGACACCTCACCTTAAGGATGCATTTTCATTGCTCTGAACACTGTAAATAATCAGCACTTAATAAAAGCCTTAAAAGACCATGCTGGAGTCGTTACTCTAGAGTAGCCATACCAGGCCCTCTGACAATAACCATTCAAAAAATAAATAAAGAGGTACTTTCGAACCTTCAGACCTCCCTCCCTCCCTGGGTTCCCTTTCTTTGCTCTCTTTTTTTCCTGCATCTTTTACTGTAATCCATCTATTATACAATCAGGGTAACCAAAGTTCATGTCACAGTATTCCTGCCAATGATTTCAACTGTCTACAGTGGTCTTTCAGATATATTAAAAAGTTATTCCAGTATTTAAAAAATACTTGGTCTTCCTGGTTTCTGATCTTTCCCATCAGTCTTGCCATTTCTGCATATTCCATCCGCTTGGTCTGCCATTCTTCTCTGGTCTGTCCTTCTTCTTCCCCCAATGTATTTTTTATCCATAAACAATACTGTGTGGCACAAGCAAATTTTTATTCTGAAAGTGTGGCCCAGAGAAAAAAGTTTGAGAACCACTGCTCAGTCTGTCCCATGACTGGTATGAATCCAATATCTACTAGTGCTTTTTCACGTGGAGTGAGCACATTTCAAATCATGTAAAAGTTGTCCACCAAAGGACTTACTTGTTGTTGTTTAGTGACCCCATGGATCATAGCACGCCAGGCACTCCTGTCTTGCACTGCCTCCCGCAGTTTGCTCAAACTCATGTTCATAGCTTCGAGAACACTGTCCAACCATATCGTCCTCTGTCGTCCCCTTCTCCTTGTGCCCTCCATCTTTCCCAACATCAGGGTCTTTTCCAGGGAGTGGCCAAAGTATTGGAGCCTCAGCTTCAGGATCTGTCCTTCCAGTGAGCACTCAGGGCTGATTTCCTTCAGAATGGATAAGTTTGATCTTCTTGCAGTCCATGGGACTCTCAAGAGTCTCCTCCAGCACCAAAATTCAAAAGCATCAAATCCTTCTTTATGGTCCAGCTCTCACTTCCATACATCACTACTGGGAAAACCATAGCTTTAACTATACGGACCTTTGTAGGCAAGGTGATGTCTCTGCTTTTTAAGATGCTGTCTAGGTTTGTCATTGCTTTTCTCCCAAGAAGCAGGCGTCTTTTAATTTCATGACTGCTGTCACCATCTGCAGTGATCAAGGAGCCCAAGAAAGTAAAATCTCTCACTGCCTCCGTTTCAGTCCAAATGAGGACTTACTACCCTCATTTAAATCAGGGAGGGGGAACCTGCAGCCCTCCAGATCATAGCTGCCAAGTTCTCCCTTTTTTTAAGGGAAATTCCATTATGCTGAATAGGCTTCCTCGCGAGAAAAGGGAAAACTTGGCAGCTATGCTCCAGATGTTTTTGGACTTCACCTCCCATCAGCAATGCCATCTGGTTTTTGAGGAGTTGCGCCAGTCCTATCATGTCTACCTGGACGTGAGTTCCAGTGCAGCTTACTTTTAAGTAAATATACTAAGGACAGTTTTGTCATTTGCAAATTTAGAGCAAGATGGAGTTGGAAGACACAGGTGTGAAAGCACACTCTGACTGGCTTATGAAAGCTAACGGTGTTCCCGTCTTTAAAGGCAAAAGCAGGTACTCAGTTGTTTTGAGATGAAAGGAGAGGCTTTTTGTGGGAGTTTTATGTTGCTAATTAAATCAAGCAGAAGCCTAAATGGTGAATACATTGCACATCGTGCAGTATATAATCTTAATAATCAAATGACAGCCTTCATATCGGTTTGAATTTATTAAAGTGACATCAGACATTTACGGAAGGAGTAAACAGAACTGACATTAGGGGAGGCTGACAGGGCAAAGCTGGAGGCTGGTCAGAGGGACTGTGGAAGGAGGAGAAATCTGGGTGCATTCTCTCCCACACGTCTTCACTGTAGTCTTAATTCTTTTCCTATTATGTTCACGTTAGGAATTCATTTTGCTATCAACGATCATTTGAAAGTATCCACAATTTCCATTAAAACAAGTACACTAAACAAACAAAAGGAATACACCTCTGGGAAGTTGTGCTTGATGCGTTTTCCCCTCAAAAGAAGCTTCCACCCAATTTGAAAATGTAAGCCACAGTCACTTCATGGTTAAGCAGAGGTGTGTGCATTTAAAAGAGCCATTGTGCATGAGATGTTAATGGCACAGGAATAGGAGTTCAGGAGGGGGGGAGGTGTGGGGAAACCAAACAGGTAATTTGCACTGGGTAAAGGCATCACATTTGCAATGTGCAAATGTGACTTGAATCACAGAAAAATAAACAGCTCACTTACGAGAATATCATGGGGGACATTGTCAAAAGCCTTACTGAAATCAAAATACACTACGCCCACAGCATTTCCATCATCCACCATGTTTGTAATTCCATCAAAGAAAGAAAGAAAAGAAATCGGATTGGTCTGGCATGACTTGTTTTTGAGAAACCCATGATGGGTCTTAGCAATCACAGCATCCTTTTCTAAACGCTCACAGACTGACTGTTGAATTATCTGTTCTAGGACCTTCCCTGGTATCAATGTCAAGCTCACTGGTCGGTAGTTACCTGGGTCTTCCTTTCCCCTCTTTTTGAAGATGGGGACAACATGAAGATGCCCTATGCAGTGAGACCAGGCATAGGCAAACTCGGCCCTCCAGATGTTTTGAGACTACAACTCCCATCATCCCTGACCACTGGTCCTGTTAGCTAGGGATGATGGGAGTTGTAGTCCCAAAACATCTGGAGGGCCGAGCTTGCCTATGCCTGAGTTAGACTGTTGGTCTATATAAGCCTCCCCCAATTTGTGCCCTCCAAATATTGCTTCACTCCAAGTCCCATCAGCCCCACCCAGCACAGACAACAGCGAGGGATGATGTGCACTGTAGCCCAATGACATCTGGAAGCAGAGCCAACCCACCAGTGAGGCATGATGAGGTGACTGCCTCAGGTGGCAGGAACCATGAGGGCAGCAGATCTGGCCTCCAAGAAATGTCTGCTGCTGATGCTGCTGCAGTGGCTGCTCCTTGGAGACTGGATCTCCTGCCTCCTTGGCAGCCTGAGATAGAGTGGCATCTCAGTGAATGGGAGTCACTGTCTGCTGGTCTCCTCCCACTCTTGTTCCTGGGTTCACTTACCCCTTGTTCCCTGGCAGGGGGGGTCACCAATTTGTGGTTCGCCTCAGGTGCCAACCCTGTCTAGAAGGCATTCAGGTTGGGGGACGCTATTCTACATCTACCCGGTATTGTTGCTGATGCCCAGTGTCACACCAAGGTCAGGGATATTTCCTAGGCCTGGAAGATTTCTTACAATTGGGGTTGGCAGAGACTGAACTTGAGACACGATGGGTGCAAAGCATGGGTCAGCCTTCCTCAGCCAGGCGCCTCCAGGTGTTCTTGGCATAGCTGCCAATCCCGTTTCCCCCGGGAAATCCCCGTTTTTCCAGCTGTTCCTAGCTGAAAAAACTGGACTTTTTTCAAAACTGGTCCCTTATTTCTCTGACAGCAACTTGGCAGGTATGGTTCTTGGTCTACAGTTCCCCTCAACCCTCTTGGCCATCCTGGTTGGGGATGATGGGAGCATAGCTGCCAAGTTTTCCCTTTTCTCGCGAGGAAGCCTATTCAGCATAATGGAATTTCCCTTTAAAAAAGGGAGAACTTGGCAGCTATGGATGGGAGTTAGAGTCCAGCAACGTCTGGGGAACTGCTGGAAGTTGGAAATGGCTAGCATAGACTCTGCCACAAAGCTCAAGCACATTCCACCGCTATACAAAACACACACCCTGAAACTAAAATTATCTGTATGCTTTACAGCCTGATGATGTCACAGATCAGCCATCTTGCTTTTTACTGTGTGGCTTCTCACCCAAATACCTTCATATATTTGGCCAGGCAATATCAAACAGGGGCTATAGGCAAGCAGCGAGAGAAAATATGTTTTGTTTTCTCTGAGGGATAGATGCAAAGTTCCCTTCCACCCACCCCCAACCCAAAATTATAAACGTCTCCTTTCTTTATTGCTAGTAAAGCTAAAACAACCATAAAAAATAATTACATCTGTGACAAAGTACAATAAAGGCCAGATCCTCAGCTGCCATAAATCAGCATAAAGCCATTAGCTTTCAGGGAATTATGTTGTTGATTTACATCTGATGAGGATCAGATACTATGGCTTTAAGGACTTATCTCCCTAATCATTAAAGACAGCTAGAAAATTATATTTAGCCACAACCAGCAAGCTAACCTTGTGTCATTGGGCTGTATTTGTAAATTTCCTGAACTCATCCATCATCAAGATTTAATTAACCTCTAATCAAAATTATATAACTTGAACTACTGCTGCCAGTCCTTCCATAGTAGATTGAAATCTAACAAGCTCGTCTGTTGGGGCTGGGAAATGGCTATGCGCAAAATACATCATGCAGGATTAGAATAACTTCTAATTAACCCATGGAACTCATTGCTGTGAGAAGCAGTGGGGAGCCCCAGTTCAACGGGAGTGAGACAAAACTCAGGGGGACAGTTTAGTCCAGGCATCCCCAAACTGCGGCCCTCCAGATGTTTTGGCCTACAACTCCCATGATCACTAGCTAACAAGACCAGTGGTCGGGGAACATGGGAATTGTAGTCCAAAACATCTGGAGGGCCGAAGTTTGGGGGTGCCTGGTTTAGTCAATAGCTAATGCTCTGGTTTATTTAGATTTTGTAGCTCACCCTATGCATTCACTGGGGGGTCTTGCCCAGGGCCGGCTCTAGGTAGACCCCCGTTGGCGCGGTGCACCAGGGCTGGGCGCCGCGCGGAAACCATACTGCACCCTGCGAGGGCGGGGGCGCCAGAGCGATCTCCGCCCCTCAGCGCCAGGGCGTGCGACCTGCTCAAGACTGCCCTAGTCTTGCCCCCCGCCCAACACTTGCATGCACACCATTGCGCTGTAAGCATGTGACTTCCGCAAAGAATCCTGGGAACTGTAGTTTGTCACAGGTGCTGAGAATTGTAGCTTAGGGAGTGTTAAACCGCAGTGCCCGTGATCCTTTGGGGGAGCCGTATTCTTTTAAATGCCTCTGCTCAACTCTTCATGCTCACCCACAATGGGTGGAAGTGGAGCCATCACATGGAAGCAGGCTGGGGGGGGGCGCTTCCCCACTTGAAGCCCCCATGCATTCATCCAAACACATGGGTCAGGACAGGAACGCCAACAATTCCTCATCTTGTTGTGAAGCAGATGGCTGACCACTTTACGGAAGCCAGGCAGCAAAATCTGCAACAGCAGGCTCAGCCATATTGTTCCATGAATTCTTCCTTGTCCATAAGGCATTTGGTATTGCCTTCTCACACTTCCTCTCCCACTGCGCAGTTTTCTGACACCCTCTCATTTGCAGAGTATCCCTCGAATGAGGAAAAATCTGGATTGGGAGAGGAGAAAGTCTGGGAAAGCAGTGATTTGGAAGAGAACGTCCCACTGACCGTGGAGAATCAATGGAAGTACAGAATGCTTACTGTCCACATTAAGTGGCAGTATGGATGAGCCCAGATTCTATGGGGGCTTCCAGATTACCATTTATTGAGGGTGGGGGCTTGTCATTATATAAATTTTCTGCAGCATCAAAATGCCAGCTCATGTTAGTCCGATATTTAATATGGATTCAACCTTACTGGGAGGGATGGATCTAGTAAGTTTAAACAAACAAACAAACAGAGCCTGTTGCCAATGACCTGTTTTATGATATTTGAATGAGACATTGGCAATATTAAGTCCTTATCTGAAAGCACTCTGTATCCCAGTGGGCCTTGGAAGGCAGAGAGGACATGAGCTTTGATGCCCCATCAGGGATGAGCAACCAATGCTAAGAGGAGTGGGAAAACATTAGACTTTGAAATCCCATTTGAAGATCAGCAAGTGAACCAGATTAGTATTGCCTGCATACTGCGCTTTCAAATGACACCCCATTAAGTGCATTTTGGTTGCACTCTTTTGGAACCTTTGAATGGAGACACTTTTTACGATGGTGATTGCCTTCTCCTAAAATTAGAGCCCTCCGATGGAAAAGCCCCAGGCAGCCCTTCTCGAATCTTTCATTCTGTGGAATGAAAATCGGAGGGATTGCAAAATCAGGTGAAGGAAGCTTCTTCCTACCAGCTCCCTTTCACTCCAGGCCTTTCACGTTATTTGCAATCATTCAAACTGGAAGCGTTTTCAAAACAGAAAGCTGGATTTCTTTTTCTAATTTGGACAGGCAGCCCGAAGGCTGCATGACAACACTGGATCTGAGCCACAAGCCATTTTCTGCTTCGTACCCAAGGATATGATTGTAAAAGCCTCTGTTGTGGAAGTGGGAGCGACAGCCCTGTTCCTGCACACTCCTCTAAAACATTACCTGCTGGACACAGGTGGGAGGCTCGAGATGACAGGCAGCCCGTGGATGGCTGTGATCAGAAATATCTATTTCCTGCCACTTACCCTGCCCACAAAAAGAGCAGCATGGAGAATCTGGGCCTGAGCTTTCCTTTTTGTTTTGTTTTTCTTCTCCAGGTGCAATAAAACATATGCAAAAAAATAAGGGCAAAGTTGCTTTGCGCTGGGTTTTCCCCCCTTTTTTCTGGAGCATGTGCTATTGGCTGAAACCCAAAGCCCTAAAGGAATATTTCCTGTGTGCTCGGTTGATAGTTCCAGTCCTCCTAACTTGTAGATAACGTTGGTATGCCTCACTCTGCAACACTCCTAACAATCTAAACTGCACATCCCCTTTGGCTATTGCCTTTATCTCATCTGTACGCCGACTTCCACTTATCATTCATCATGATGGGACCAATCCAACAGCACTGAAGAAGCCAGTGGGAGTTTTTTACACTGACTTCAGTAGACTAGGAGCAATACATTTCTCTGCCAGGAAGTGCCTAGGAAATGAAATGGTGCATGCTGCCTTGTCAGAAGCAAAACTCTCCAAAATGTTCCAGGAGTTTAAAATGCTAGATTTATATTTTATGCTGCAGAGGAAGTTGCCTTATAATGAGGCAACCTCAATTTATCCAACTGGCCCGGTATTGCTGCCTGCTCCAGGGATAGGCAGGCAACTTCTTTTCTGCTGAGGGCCATATTCCGTCAGGGGTAATCTGTTAGGGGAAGGGCCAGCCGGAGCCATTTTGGCACCTGAGGTGAATTACAAAATGGCGTCCCCCAACCAAGAGGCTGCTGTAGAGGCAGTAATGGGGGGCACGCCTTTCACAGCTTCCAAAACTACAAACAGGACAAACACAATACGGAGTCCTCTCCTAGAGAAAATGATCAGCCCCACCACCTACAGAAGGTTGCAGTCCCCACCTGGGCTCTCTCCTTTTCCTTCCCTGTCTCCCACCCAGGATCCTCCATCAATAACCCACCACCCCATGAGTACTTAATCCCTGGACTTTAGCAAAGGCCCGAAACCTAGGACTCCACAAGAAAGAGCGGGGGGGGGGGGGGGAGAGAGAAAGAGAACAAGAAAAGAGGAAAAAAAGAGAAGCATGGGAGGAAAGGGGGGGAAGTATTAAAAATAGAGAAAAGAAGTTTCCAATTTTCCCATGAAAAGTCCAAGAGGGACTCCCACATTGTTATTATCAGTAGCAATTAACTTTCCCACCATTACGGTAATTCCCACCACCATTCCTCGATACTGTATTGGGTAATAATAAATTCTTCCATCCATGTCCATATTAAAATCTCTCCACTGTGGTCACATATTGGAATAATATTCCGTATTTTTCTCCTTATTATATATCCTTTAGTTCATGCCCAATTCCGTATGTTCCAATTCCATTTCCTGTTGTTTTCTGTTGTGTTTACGATAGTGTCCCGATCTCCTCCTCCAGGACCTTGCATTTTATTTTTCCATGCTTTCTCTCTGCTAGAAAGGCCAGGACTAGTATAGATACCTCTTTGTGTGTCTAAAGACCCTGTTCTTTGCCCTCCTACCCTCTTCCTCTCCATGCAATGGGCTGCAGGGAGAGGAATGCATTGCTTTTGCTGGATGTCTGGACAGAACGCTTGCAGAAATCTTTCAAATTAGGCCACAGGTTCCCAACTTCTGAACCACAACAACGAGGACAATTTGAAGCACATTCTTTCCTTCAAAGAGTTCTCTGGGCACCGTTGGTTGTGGAGGGGTTGCTGGGAATTCTAACTTTGTGAAGGGTAAACTGCGGCACCCGGGAGTCTTCGAATGAAGGACTGCTCGCCGAGTGTGCTTTAGTGAACTCTCCCCTCTCAAGCTCTGGACGTTTCCCCAAGCAACTTGGTTTTCTTTCGGGGGGGGGGGGGCAGAACAGCAACAAGCTTGTTGCACAGCCCAAGTCACACAGCCGCATGGAAGCTCAGGTCAGGGATTACCCAGAGATATACATAGCTACCCCGTGTTAATGTACTTTGCACGGGTATATTTAAATTCTGTATTTCTCTCTCTAGATAGATAGATTAGATAGATAGATAGATAGATAGATAGATAGATAGATAGATAGATAGATAGATGATAGATAGATAGATAGATGATAGATAGATAGATAGATAGATAGATAGATAGATAGATAGATAGATAGATAGATATCACAATGCCTCCAAGATCCAAGGCTAATTTTAGAGGCTGGGTATGAAAATGTAAGGTTATTTGAGGAATTCCATATGGAACTGAATCCAGGCCTGAGAGATGCAGAGGGCTCCTTCTTCCTGGATCAGTCTTCTGTTCCAATTCCTGCCTCTATTCTAAACAGCAGTACGCTTCAACAGAACAAAAAAGGGAGAGAGGGGGAGCTATAACGAATTGTTCAAGCACTACAAAGGAAGAAGACAACGATGTGGGGAATGGAACTTAAATGACGTTCTGGATGATCTCCAGCTCTCTCTTTTGGTTTGGTTTACATTTTTTTTCACCAAAATAACAGATTAAATCTCCACCAGGATGACTATAAGCTAGCCCAGCTTTGGGAGCTCAGGGTTTTGCCTCTCTACTCTGAAGTATGCAGTATAAACAGAAAGCCTTTTTGCCTTGGAAAGAATTCCTTGTAACTTTATCTGAATGAGTTGCATTCAAAGAGGTTCAGCCTGCTGATAAAATGCTGAGATAAAGTTCACGCATATACACTGGGTTTTTTTTTAAAAAAAAAATCTGCATAGTGTCTCTACAGATTCGAGGACCTGGTTCCACATGTCTTTGTGCACAGAGAGCTTTGCCTGCATTAAACCAAGAAACCCCATGAAAGAGAAATGGCTTGCATTCAGACAATCCATTCATAGCTGCCAAGTTCCGGCCTGAGAAATAAGGGATCGGACCGGAAGTAGCAGACCGGAAGTAGCGCTGCTGCCATTTTGGAACTGGGTGGAGCATGCTCAGAAGCTACTTTTGATGCTGCTCTGCCCTGTTCCAAAATGGCCACCGCACCAGAAGTCGCGCAGTGGCCATTTTGGAACTGGGCAAAGCAGCATCAAAAGTCGCTTCTGAGCATGCTCTGCCCAGTTCCAAAATGGTGGCCGCGCCAGAATAAACCGGGGAAAAACAAATAAATCCGTTTTTTCGGCTGGGGACAGCTGGAAAAAGGGGATTTCCCAGGGAATAAGGGAGACTTGGCAGCTATGAATCCATTTTAGCCTTCATAGAACAACTCAAATACAGTAGCCTCTGACACATCACCTGCAACAACACAGCACTCCAACTTGCAATGCTCCCATTAGTCATGTTGCCGGACTACAACCTTTCTCATCCTTGAACTTTGGCCAATCTAACAGGGGCTGATGGGAGTTGTAGTCCAACGCCCGAAGGACACCACAATGTGCTATCCCTGGACTGAAGGATGTTGGCATTTAAAGCAATCGAGCATGTTTTATGGATGCTTGTTGGTTTTATTCTTCCATGCTGAACACAGCCTTGGTATCTCCATGAAAGTGTAGATAATACATAAATAAATAAATAAATAAATAAATAAATAAATAAATAGTAAGATCTGCTGGATTTTCACTCATTCTGAAGCACGTTGCACAAAGAAGAGCCCTCCTGCCTGGCACTTTTTGAGCCCTCCAGCGTCAGGCGATGGCCACAGAAATCCTTGAAGAGACAGATCATGCGTTCAGAGAAAGGAGAAGTTCTCAATGGGCAGGTGCCCAGGCTTGTGTCTCTGGGCTGCTTTGCGTGACCCGATAAGCCAAATGATGGTCTCCCGGGAAGGTGTGAGCATAAAGGCTTTGCTACTTCCAGGTCTTTATGTCTCCTGCTTTGAGCTGAGCAAAGCCAAAGTTTAAAACTTCATGTTATATTATTTAAAAAGCTTGGGGAACGAACCTGCCCCTTTGTTCCTTAAAACAATGCTGTTTGGTTTATTATACTGTATATACCGTGTTTCTCATATTATAAAAAACACACTATGGCTTATTTTCAAGGGATGTCTTATTTTTTTCCTCCTCCTCCTGCCGCGGCCGGCATTGCTGCTGCTCCTATCACTATGTCTTATTTTCGGGGTATGGCTTATATTCCTTGAATGCTTAAAAATCCTGCTATGGCTTATTTTATGGGGATGCCTTAAAATATGAGAAACAGGGTACTTTATGGCAAAGTTACAATTCATTCATTCATTTTATACCACACATACACACACTGTTTTATTTTTGGGGGGGTGATCTAAGCGATTTACGGGGGGGGGGGGACAGTAATGAAGTGACATGCTAAAATATAAGAGAGATGTGGTATGAAAATACAGCAAAAGGCTAAACTGCAACAGTATCTGAAGAAAACTTTGATGCAAGCCTCACCCAAAGTGAAAGTAAAGGTAAACCTGACCATTAGGTCCAGTCGTGACTGGCTCTGGGGTTGTGGCGCTCATCTCGCATTATTGGCCGAGGGAGCTGGCATACAGCTTCCAGGTCATGTGACCAGCAAGACAAAGCCACTTCTAGCGAACCAGAGCAGCACACGGAAACACCGTTTACCTTCCCGCTGTAGCGGTACCTATTTATCTACTTGCACTTTGACGTGCTTTTGAACTGCTAGGTGGGCAGGAGCTGGGACCGAGCAACGGGAGCTCACCCCGTCGCAGGGATTCGAACCGCTGACCTTCTGATCGGCAAGCACTAGACTCTGTGGTTTAACCCACAGCGCCACCCGCGTCCCTAAAGTGAAAGTAGTAAGAAATAAATAATATCATAAGTAGTATATCCACACCATCCAAAATCCACTAGTTGCCTTTACAGAGACAAATACAAAACTGTTTGCTGATGGGAAAATATTTGGCTAATGAGTTTGCAAACCTCTATAGTCTATTAAAATAGTCTACTTAAAATGAGGCTGCATTTTAAATTTTAATACTGTATTTTAATCTGTATTTTAATTAATTGCTTTTTATTTTTTATTGTAATTTTATTGGTGTGAGCCGCCCTGAGCCCTGTTTTGACTGGGGAGGGTGGGGTATAAATAAAATTTTATTATTATTATTATTATTATTATTATTATTATTAAAACAACTATGGTCTGTAAAAAAGGGGGAATATTAAAAGAAAGGAGGTTCTTGGATTTGTAACTATGGCAACCTGCTAGGTGGGAAAAGTTTTATCTGCAGGGATTTTCTATTTTAACAACTATTCCACCCACACCCCGCTATGCCGATGACATACCTGAACTGTAAAAGGATCTTTCGAGGCAAATAACTGCAGCTTGGCTACAGCCTTTGATGTTCCTTTGCTGCCACCCAGTGGTCGTTCATGAGATGATCCAACTGTTTGCATCAAAACCCACGTGTAAAATTGAGTGCTGATTAAATTTCCAAGTCAAAATAATGTTGGCTGTTGTTTTGAAGGGGCAAGTCAGTTGGAAAATGACAAACGCATAGCCGTCTGAGGGACAGAAAGGGGCAGAGGGAAGAGATGGGTGCATATTTATTCATTTTAGGGCAGCAGTTGTGGTCCCATGGCCGGGACATTCGCAGGGAAACCAAAATGCTTGTTTACAAAGCTATTGTACTACCAACCTTACTATATGCTTGTGAAACATGGACCACTTATAAACGCCATCTCCAACTCCTCGAAAGATTCCGTCAACAGTGTCTCCAAAAAATTTTACACATCACTTGGGAAGACAGGCGAACTAATATCAGTGTACTGGAAGAAGCAAAGATTCTTCAACATCAACTTCGTTGGACTGGTCATGTTGTGCAGGTGCCTGATAGTCGTCTTCCAAAGCAACTACTCTATTCCGAACTTACAAACGGAAAGCTTAATGCTGGTGCTCAACAAAAGAGGTTTAAAGACTGTCTCAAGGCAAATCTTTAAAAATGTAGTATAAACACTGACAACTGGGAAACACTGGCCTGCGAGTGCTCCAGTTGGAGAACAGCCTTTACCAAATGTGTCATGGGCTTTGAAGAAACTCGATCTCAGGGCGCAAGGGAGAAACGTGCTAAGAGGAAGGCACGCTTGGCAAATCCACACTGTGATCAGCTCTCGCCTGGAAACCAATGTCCCCACTGTGGAAAGACGTGCGGATCCAGAATTGGCCTCCACAGTCATTTATGGACCCATTGTTAAAACCGTGTTTATGGAAGACAATCTTACTTGGCTACAAGTGATCGCCAAAGAGAAGATTCATAAGAGCGGGTTCCCTGAATCGTTCCATCATGGGAGGGGGGGGAATAGATTCCAAGACTTGCAGTGTGGAAAATGTCTCAAGGATTTTTTTATTTTATTTTTTAAACTTGGCAACGTAGAGAAGGAAGCTTTGAGGCTGGGCTGTTGGATATGGTGCATTTTTCTTCCATAGACTTTAGGATGGCTTTTCCATAAATGTTTCTCCATTTGTATTGCATTAGGTCAAGGGGCATGTCTGGTATGTGTTTTTGCCCATGTTTGGCGTAGTCTGACGTAGTCGAAACAAAAAATAAATAAAAAATCCCTCCCAGTAGCACCTTAGATACCAGGTATGAGCTTTCGTGTGCATGCACACTTCTTCAGATACCATCGTTGTATGTAGCATGCGAACACCCCTTCTGTGTCTCTATCAGAGACTTGTTTTCACAACCACTACATAAGCATAGCTGTCAACTTTTCCCTTTCCTCATGAGGAATCCTATTCAGAATAAGGGAATTTCCCTTTTAAAAAGGGAACTGTGTATATAAGCTCACGGCAGCAGCCAGTTTTTAATCCTTACTGCCAAAGACAGTAGGGTTGCCATATAATGCCATATTTCAAAAGGTAAAAATCTGGACACAAAAGTTGTTGTGCTTTTTTGGGGGGGGGTTGTCTTACCCACCCTTTACCATTAGGTCCTGTGGTCGATTACTGCACTTTATATATTGTTATAAGTTGTTGAGCCATCAGGACATTAAATGGGGTCCTTACTCCTGAGGCTTTAATGGGACCAAAAGGCTTTAGGATTTCAGTCTGGAGGTGGTGAATGCCAGGGAGAAACCCTCAGCCTGTTCGCAGCAACAAGGAAGATGAAGAAGGCAAGGAGCACCATGTGAGTGGACTGTGACAGGGAGAATGGCAGGTTTCTCTATTCTGAGACCCAAGCCTGCTGGACCCGGGCCTAGAGACGGCCCTGGAAACATGGACCCTGGGTAGAAAAAGAAGAAGAAGAGTTTGGGTTTGATATCCCGCTTTATCACTACCCTAAGGAGTCTCAAAGCGGCTAACATTCTCCTTTCCCTTCCTCCCCCACAACAAACACTCTGTGAGGTGAGTGTGGCTGAGAGACTTCAGAGAAGTGTGACTAGCCCAAGATCACCCAGCAGCTGCATTTAGAGGAGCGGGGAAGCGAACCTGGTTCCCCAGATACGAGTCCACCACTCTTAACCACTACACCACACTGGCTCCCAGGGTAAGGCATGCCTAACTCTAAACCCTGGAATCTCACACTGCTGTGGAAATTCAGGCGGCATGTAGTAATATATCAGGCAGTAAAGTGCCTTCAGCATGCAACAGAAACTGTAATGAAGGTACTGGAGTCCAGCTGTACCTCTGTGGGGAGGGAATTGCACAACCTGGGGGCCGCCCCAAACAATGCACTTTCCTGGGCCACACACCAAACTTCTGATGAAACGTTAACTACCAAGAGGCGCCCCCTCTGCTGATCTTAACACCTGTTGAGGGGCTGGAGGAAAGGTGGTTGTATTTGGGGCCTACGTCATGACTGATGTCACTTGCCATGCATAGGTTCAGCCCAGATTGGCTTCACAAGTCCCACTAGATTTCCATGGCTCAAAGTGCTATGCCTGGGATCAACTGTGAAAAGCCAACTGAGGTCAGTGTGGGGCAGACGGTAGATGGCAACAGTTGTACAGCAGGCTAAGTCTGAAGCAGGTTGACAAATGCTGACTAGAAAAAGTGTGCCTGTCAGGGAGTCAAACGATGGTGCGATTTAGCCCTGATATGTTGAGAAGAAGGTATGCTGTTGAAAACTTGCAGCTTGAGTTTTTGGAGATGCATGCTTGGAGCGTTAACACAAAGGAGGCCTGTTCAGCCTACCCTGAGAATGCTTGAATATCCTTGGGTATCTCAGCCACAGGAACAAGTCTCAGCTGAGTTAAGTTTTCCATTGTAGACATCTAGGGAAAACCTACTACTGTAACAGTAAACTTTGGCAGGCTTCGACAAGCCACTGCCATCCCATTGCTGAAAATTCATGAGCTGTGACCAAGGCTAATATTTATTGAGCTGTGTTTGGCATTAAGCCTCAAACAATTTCCATCATACGAGAGAAAGAGCAGGGATGCTACCAAAAGCGACAGCCACGCCCTTGCCATCCACCCATTGACCCCGCCCCATTGTTTCATCCCTGATGCGCTCCGTGCATTTTGGGGGTGGGGGAGATCTGAAGCTGAAAGCCTGCTGTGCCCATCTAGGCACCCCACACAATGTGGAGCCCTGCACAACCAGCGTTCAAAGCCAGGTGGGGGTGATATCACAATGAGAATGAACCTATTAGAAGGATATAGAACTGGGATTCCATGAGCTGCATCTGGCTCCCCTAATTTATCTGGTCCTGGTGACCCCACCAAGTTTGACAATGCCATTACCGGTTTTGCCCCCAAGTTTCATTTGTGGGGAAAGAATGGTAGATTTCAACAGTTGTATGTACAAAAGAGAGTCAATTTCTGTTGCCTGTTACTTTTCGTTTAACGAAGGAAGACACAGGCATGAATTTGGAACCAGAAAGCAGCAATTTGTCTTTATGAAGATCGTCCTTTTCTATCAAGGATCTTCCCCAGATCAAAGGGTCTTTGTGTGCTCCCTAAAGAAAGCAAAGGGACCCAGGTGGCGCTGTGGGTTAAACCACAGAGTCTAGGGCTTGCTGATCAGAAGGTCAGCGGTTCAAATCCCTGCAATGGGGTGAGCTCCTGTTGCTCGGTCCCAGCTCCTGCCAACCTAGCAGTTCGAAAGCACATCAAAGTGCAAGTAGATAAATAGGGACCGCTCCAGCAGGAAGGTAAACGGTGTTTCCGTGCGCTGCTCTGGTTTGCCAGAAGCAGCTTTGTCATGCTGGCCACATGACCCGGAAGCTGTCTGCGGACAAACGGCGGCTCCCTCGGCCTATAGAGCAAGATGAGCGCCGCAACCCCAGAGTCGGACACGACTGGACCTGATGGTCAGGGGCCCCTTTACCTTTACCTTTAAAGAAAGCATGCATTCTGGAATATACCGTACTTGGAAAGAGTGTTGTTGCATATACCTGTTTTGGAAGTGTGGGAAATCCCCTTCTTATCTACAACCCCCTGACTAGAGCAGGGATGCAAACTCTGTGACTCGCCAGATGTTTTTGGACCACGATGCCCAGAACCTCTGACCACGCTGGCTGGAGCTGATGGGATTTGTGTCCAACATCTGGAGGGTCACTCTCAGGGCCCCCACTCTAGCTCTAAAAAATAGTTTGACCTTCCCAGAAGGTACAGAAGGTGGCAGTTATATGGGAATGTTTGAGGTAAGGAGAATACCATCTCAGCACAGGAACAAGCGAGACGCTTGGAATGATCTAAGGCTCTTGCTGCGACTCAGAAAACTGGCTGGGATAAGTGGAGCATTTTAAACAAATGTAAAACAGACCCTTTAATGGAAACAAAGCTATAGATGATAGATGGATTTTTATACCACCATTACAAAGTACAAATATATATAAATACAGCAAAGCAGATAAAATTGCCTTCAAAATCAAAATTGAGGGTGGTGTCCTAGCTAAATAACTGTGTGAGCACAAGGGTTACTGCTAGCATAATGGGGCTCCCCCACCCTGACTCTCTTCTGCTGCCTGCACACCCCACACCACCCCAAAATCTGCTCTAGAGTTGGGAGAAAACCCAGAAAATATTTAGGAGGTGCACCAGGGGGAAAACATTCTGTTGGGAGAGTAGCTTAGTGCTGCGTTGAATACAATCCTAAAAGCTATGCAGATTAAAACTCAGGTTGTGTACACACTGACCTTTTCATAGCACAAAAATGTAGGCCATGATGATCCCCAACACCCTGCTCTCAGTATAGATTGATTTTGGACCCTGCTGTCCACAAAGGTGGTTGTGCTTACTGGATACACATTTGAACCCCTCCCCCTTGATTATAATATCCTTGCCTTTTCCTCCTTGCACATGCTGCAAAATGAATGAATGGGGTGGCCATTGTGATCTTGGTCCATGCCCACCCACAGTGTCACTGGCCAGGTGTAGATACAAGTGACCCCCTCCCTCCCCACTGCCAGGACTAACATCCGGTTTTCAAATGGACACACTGCAGGGCAATGCAGAATCATTCTTCAATGAGCTTTTATTTTCCAGAATGAAACCAGTTTCTCAAGAAGCCCTTTTGAGGGGCTAAAAATATACAGCTGGGCTTGATTGTGTGTGGACTGCAAAGAAGAAGCAGGCGCTCAGCCTTCATTGATTCTAATATTTTTTAAAGGTTGGGTGGATACATCCTCAATGGGCGTCATTGTGGCCCTTATTTTAATGGCAGTCATTAGGAGTTTTGGGATCTTTTATATTGATTCATAAGGAGAAAAGTCACATTATAATCAGTTGGCTTCCCTGGATGAGATTATTATTGTTATTACTGTAGTTGTTATTATTATTGATTAGTAATATACTTATTTATTAATTACTGTATACTCCTGCGTATAAGACTACTTTTTAACCCAGGAAAATCTTCTCAAAAGTCGGGGGTCGTATTATACGCCGGGTTGTATTTCTTATATGGCGAGGATATCCCAAACTCTATATTTTAACTGGAAAAGTTGGGGGTCGTCTTATATGCCCAGTCGTCTTATACGCCGGAATATACGGTAATAACTATTAATTATGGTGGTGGTGGTGGTTAATAATAGGGTGATATCCTTAGTGGGGAATGTTCAATTGTCGTAACAACCTCACACGCCAAAGTTATTCCCTGCCCCCTCCTGTAAAACTAAATGAAGTCTTTTTAACACAAAGTAGTAAAAATACAGACATGGTATAGGAACCCCTCAAAGTAGGTCATAAAAACAAACACAATGTTCAGCCCATAGCTGCCAAGTCTCCCACTGAAAAATGTGGGATCAGCAGCGGCACGGCACCGGAAGTCGCTTCTATGCATGTCTGGACATGCGTAGAAGCAACTTCCGGTGCCGGCGCTGCCCGATTTCTGGTGCCCGGACATGGGCAGAGCGGCACACGAAATGGAGTCTTCCTGGCAGGTAGGAAATTCGGGGGATTTCCGGGATTTTTTTCTATTCGGGATAACAGCGGGAAACGGATTAAAATCCGGGGGGGGGGGTTCCCGTGAAAAACGGGAGACTTGGCAGCTATGGTTCAGCCCACAGTGAAGGAGTTCATTGTGAGAGCCAAACAATAGACTGGGATGTTAAGATGCTTGATGAAAACAACTATCCATGGAAACACCACATGTTCGTCCCTTCTCTCTTGGGGAGGAGATTTCATCAGCCCAAGGCAACAAATTAAAAAGACTGCTTATATCCTACCTGACGTTCACCAGCAAGGCGCCTGCTTCTTGCAGCTTATAAAAAGAGATAACCATGTGATTTTTTTGAACAATGGCCAATTCTTTCTCAATGAAACAAAACTTATCAGTGAGTAATGAAAACATATTTTCAGGTGGGATGGAAAAATGGTGAGAAGCAGAGGAAGGGCAAGTTCCACAAGGGTCACCCAAGTGCTTTATCCTCTCTGGGTTAAATTTGAACTAAAACTGAGCAGTCGGCATGCAGGAACATTACATAAGGAGCCAACTTCTATAGCTAGCATTCCATGCTCATTATAATCTAAGCTTAAGTCCTCGTGAGTCTAATAAAGAAACAGGAGAACTTGTAAACAGTGAGTTACGGTAACTGCTAAAGACAACACAACTCTCATTCTTACAATCTCCCTCTCTGCTTCTACTGCACCAACATTTTTTCTCCTTTCCAGAGCCATAACTGGGGGGGGGGGGTGTGTGCACTCATTCTCTGCTATTACAAAAAAACCTCTCTTTTTTACATCAGGCAATTAAATGTTAAGATATGGGTGTGATACGTAAAGGTAAAGGGACCCCTGACCATTAGGTCCAGTCATGACCGACTCTGGGGTTGCGTGCTCATCTCGCATTATTGGCCGAGGGAGCCGGCGTACAGCTTCCAGGTCATGTGGCCAGCATGACAAAGCCGCTTCTGGCAAACCAGAGCAGCACATGGAAACGCCGTTTACCTTCCTGCTGTAGCGGTTCCTATTTATCTACTTGCATTTTGAGGTGCTTTCGAACTGCTAGTTTGGCAGGAGCTGGGACCAAGCAACGGGAGCTCACCCCGTCACAGGGATTCGAACCGCCGACCTTTTGATCAGCAAGCCCTAGGCTCAGTGGTTTAACCACAGCGCCACCTGGGTCCCTATGGGTGTGATAGGACTACATATTTGCTCAAATTGTTCAAGAGACCTCTGCAGTAATTTGGAAAATCCTTGATTAATCAGTCCGTGATACTTGTAACATACAATATATCTGATTGGCAATGCATCACTTGAGATTTTTATTTTGGCTTTTATGTTCAATTCAAAATTAAGCTGAATAGAAAGTATACCAGTTAAGCTGCTGTTAAATGCAAGATTCCGTTCTTGAATCCCAGGGCTGAAAGGAGGGCTCTTCTAAGAAGATGAACCATTTTGAATTCAACAGCCATTCTATGAAGCAGCCAAAGCCATTCTTCTTCCTATTATACAGACATGGAACAGAGCCCAAGCAGATCTGCACACGAGTGTTTCCCAATAACATTATGTCTTCTGTTTTTCAATTCATAAAAAGGCAAAATAACATGCAGTGGTACACAGAGATGTTCTGCATTTGTAAACAATACGTTTCTCCCTCTCTTTACAGTTTTTGTAATACCAATCATAAAGTGACCGCTGTGGTAGGCTTAAGATCCTGGTTTTAGAATAGAATAGAATAGAATAGAATAGAATAGAATAGAATAGAATAGAATAGAATAGAATCATAGAGTTGGAAGAGACCACAAGGGCCATCCAGTCCAACCCCCTGCCAAGCAGGAAACACCATCAAAGCATTCTTGACATATGCCTGTCAAGCCTCTGCTTAAAGACCTCCAAAGAAGGAGAATTCTTCCTCTTTGAGAATTCTCCTTCAAAGGAGAATTTTGATTTCTACAGTTTTGCTCTGGTCCATTAAGGGAGGTAAGCAGCTTCTGTGCCTGGGGTTCCTGTGCTGGATTGAGAACAATTTGCAATTACAGTGGTACCTCGGTTTGCAAACGCAATCCGTTCCGTGGGGGCGTTCGCTCGCCGAGGCATTCGCTTGCCGAAGGCACGCTTCTGCACGTGCGCGAAGCGCTGATAGAGCGCTTCTGTGCACGTGCTGCGCAGAGCGCTTCTACGCATGCGTGAGCTGCGAAGATCATGTCTGTGCATCCGACGCCACGGAACCCAGATATAAGCACTTCCGGGTCTGCGGCATTCATAAACGGAGATTTTCATAAACGGAGGTAGTCATAAACCGAGGTTCCACTGTATTGGATCAAGGTGTACACCCAGGTGTACATTTTCACCGTGATGCGAATCCTCCAATGCTGCTTGCAGTCGCACTACACATTATGGCTAGGGGTGTACATCTATATTGCAACACAAGCGGCAATGCCTTTGCCTATGTGCATATCGCCATCTACAGCTGTGTCTGGTTCAGGGCACTTACAATTTGTACTTTAATAGAATAAAAACATACGAAGCAAGTAGGACCTTGCCACTGCCCCCCCCCCCTGCTCCCAACATTTTACTCATTCAGCGGTCTTGAATGCCACAAGATTCCAGCCAAGAGCTACTTATTTCATCTGATTGGATGGGACCCAGGGAAGTTGTAGTGCAGCTGTGTCATATGGTTTGCCACCTCTCAAATGTCTTTCAAACAGCAGCAGCAACAACAACTAGGTCAAGGATGCCTGCATTAATGCTGGGTATTAGTGCAACAGTTTGTGGATCACATTCTTAGGAAATAAGGAGGGCCTGCCCTCCCTTTAATGAAATTTTGAACACTGTCCAAAACGCTGGAGGCCTTCAGTAGATGGTGAAGCATTTTAGTGTTCAAAAGAACTAAGCAGAAAGCCATTTGACACAGGCAACGAAAAGGCCTGGGGACCTGCTTAATCTTTCGTTAACCAAAGGCCATCACTTGACAACCTTGGCAAGAAGGCTGGTAGGTTATGACCAAGGCAGAGGGTAAGTTTACAAACTTTGCTGGCATCTTCATATCAGCAACAGCCATCCCCTTTAATAGCCTTTCTCAAAACCCACGTCTAGAAAGACTTGGCTATTATCATTCAAGTTATCCCCGTTGTATCCTGCCCTTCCTCAGAGATCAAGGCTCATGGGGCATTCCCATTTTTAAAGAAGCACACTAGGTCAGGTTAAAGAGATAGCAATTGGCCCTACAACACTCGGGCAACAGTCTCACTTCTTTGTTTCTGCTACCTGCAACCCTCCCCAGCTGTTCCTTTCATCATGCTCTGGGCACTTCCAGGTGACCTGTTTACTGAGCATTTGTTTGCAGGGTGGTTAGGTGCCATTTCAAAGAATGGGTTGCCAGTGCATCTTCCTGTCACTTTCCTTATTGCAAGAAATCTGTTCTTTTGGGGAAGCATGTTTGTTTCACAAGAGCTCCACATCAGCTTTAATTGCATAGCATGCATTTGCCAGGATGTGACCAAATCCCACGTGGAAACAGCAACAGACTAGAAGTGCCTTGAGCCTTCTTTCTTTTCCACCAAACACATCCATCTACATTCATGTTTAGCTTAGCAATCACATGTATTAGTCATTCCCTAGCCATCTCACAATTCTAGGTTTAAGATATCTGCCTTATACCCAAACGGGCAATGACAATGTTCCCCGGTCAGTAATTAACCATCAATGAAAATAAAATCACTGTTTTTCCCCCATATAATTTGTTTGCTCTCTTAAGAACTTTAAGGAAATAGGACTGTCTGCAAACCTATTTGTCAGCACGTAAAGGGGGAACCACTATCTCTCCCATAATCCTCCCAGTTTTGGGGTGGGGGTGGGGGGCGATCACAGCTACATAAAGTGCTGTAACTATTTCTGCATGCAAAAACAATGCTATTTGAGTTCCTTTGGTTGGCTGGCAGAAAAAAAGCCAGCAAAATCCACCTCAGCAGCCTGCTACCTTTGCAACACTTGGCAGTTCAAAATTCCTTGGATGCTTCCTGTCTAAACAGTGTACCTAAATAATGTTTTGATTAAATGTCTGTGATGACTCGCTGAAAATCAAAAGCAGTCCCAATCAAAAGCGTTATAAGATAGATCGTGCTGCTGTACTTGTACTTAACTGCAACTGTGTACAGAAGCACTTTTTATCTGTGGAGAGAGGGGCGGTTGAGAAAGGCCGTATGTTGAGTTTTCAAATATTTTTTTAAAAAAGAGAGGCTGACTGGCAGGTTCTGAAGCTGCAAGACATTTATGGAGGTGTTACCCTTCCAGCTAGTGAAGAGGAACTGCATGAGTGCTACAGAAGTGGCCTAATCCTGCCTCATGTTTACTTGAAAGTACCACACGGGGTCCTAAATTATACCCAACGTGATGAAAACTCCTTGATGCTGTACTGTTTTTAATATTTGGTTGGAAGCCACCCAGAGTGGCTGGGGAAACTCAGCCAGATGGGCAGGGTATAAATAATTTATTATTATTATTATTATTATTATTATTATTATTATTATTATTATTATTATTATTTAATGCATTTGCTACTTTATATCAATGCCGCAGCTAAGGAGTAAACCATTTGGATATGTTTCTTTATTCACACATTCAGAAGACTTCAAGTTATAAGAAAAGACCTTAAGTCGATTGCTGTGGTCCCACAGGAACTAAAAAATATCAGCAGTTCCCAAAATATGATCCTTGTATACCTCTAATCTCTTTTTTAAAATTCCTTCTTATTTCACATGTAAACACTGAATTTGAGTCATTATCAAATAAACCATTCCCTCTCCCCACCAAAAAATATGACTAAACTATATTCTGTGATTAGGATCTTCTATATATCATTTGATTTTGTGATTAGGAAAATGCTTTTGGAAACAAGGAGGGTTAAAAGAAACAGCTTAGCTTCTCAGCTGCAGAAACAAGCCGTGGGGACAGCGTCTCAAACTAATCAAACAGCTTAGATGAAATGTAGCCACATTATGAAGTAAATCTGGAGAACAGCAATGAGAATGATGGCTCTCAACCAAGTGGAACGGAGGAAATCTAACATGTCCCAATTTTAAATCAACATTCAGAGAATTGTGCTTAAAACGAGTCCCAGAGTAAATTGAGTGTGAACTGAAGGTTCACTGCAATAGCAAACAGACACCTTAATTCAATCTGCTAGGCCAGAGCTTTCCAAACTGTGTGTCGTGACACGTTGAGTGTGTTGGCTGCAGCGTGTAGG
Organism: Zootoca vivipara; assembly: GCF_963506605.1. Lineage (NCBI taxonomy): Eukaryota > Metazoa > Chordata > Lepidosauria > Squamata > Lacertidae > Zootoca > Zootoca vivipara. The sequence goes on along the minus strand of NC_083278.1, from coordinate 6,314,033 downwards.
TGTGTTGAATGTACACGCCCCGCGAGCTCCTTCCAGGGCTGGAAAGGGTTTCGTTTAACCTCCAGTTTGCTAGTAAAACTGAATTACTGTGTCACAAAATGATGTATGTCTAAAAAGTGTCACCAATATGAAAAGTTTGGAAAGCCCTTGGTGGCGCCAGTTTCACTGGGTATAGGATGCAAGTTAGTACAAATTGGCTTTCCCCTCTTTGCCTAACGGACTTCTCCGCAGAGTCAGTCCACAAGCAACAGGGCAAAGGCTTGAGGGTGCTCAAGTTGGTTTGTCTGTCTGTAAGCAAAAACAAGTTTCTAACCCTTATGACCACTTGACAATTTTCAAACCAAACCTGGTGAGATTTCATGAGTAGGAAAGAAGATGGAGCACAGAACCACAGAACTATAGGGGGTAGAAGGGATTCCAAGGGACATCTAGTCCAACCCGAAGAGACTCTGATCAGGGCTTCTATTAACCAGGGTTTCCATAGTGCTAGTCATTTCCACTATTTGCAGTAAGGATGTGTATGCATATTTGCTTATTTTACACTATAAATTTGACTTTAAAGGTAAAGGTAAAGGGACCCCTGACCATTAGGTCCAGTCGTGACCGACTCTGGGGTTGCGTGCTCATCTCGCATTATTGGCCGGGGGAGCCGGCGTATAGCTTCCAGGTCATGTGGCCAGCATGACAAAGCCGCTTCTGGCAAACCAGAGCAGCACATGGAAACGCCGTTTACCTTCCCGCTGTAGCGGTTCCTATTTATCTACTTGCATTTTGACGTGCTTTCGAACTGCTAGGTTGGCAGGAGCTGAGACCGAGCAACGGGAGCTCACCCCATCACAGGTATTCGAACCGCCGACCTTCTGATCAGCAAGCCCTAGGCTCTGTAGTTTAACCCACAGCGCCACCTGCGTCCTAAATTTGACTTTAGGTTACTGCAATTTATAATGTTGATTTTCATAATACAGAATATACATTGTTGCCTGTAGATACTGAAACTAGTTATGGGAAGCTTAACTGACATGAAGAGATTCACAAGTGGCGCCCACCAAGAAGTCTCTCTTTTCCCTTTCACATCCCAAAATGCATTCAAAGACTATGGAAAAAAAATTAGCAGCAGGCGAAGTTGACATTCTAAGGAACTGTCAAGGGTAACCTGGTTTGTGGGTGGTTTAGCTGACACATATATTAATGAATGCCTTGTAGAACATCTTTGGGAGATGAAAAGGCTAAGGAGTAAACCCTACTCAAGTCCCCAAGATGGCTGGATATGCCTCCTTCTGGCAACTCCTGCAGCCAAGCTGGAACCAACCATATTGCTCTGCTTTCCTTTGGACATCATTCTGAGCAGGGAGGTCTTGTCTTCTGGGCAGCCCTGGACCACCATATACACTTTGCCCAGGTCTGTGCCCAGGAGAGGTCATTTCGGTGCTGCTAATGCAGCAAAAAACAACAACATGGGAGGCAGCAGTTAGGAGTTGCAGCCACAGCAGGCACTGCGATTCTCCAGTGGACTGGTTGCGACTCCAGAAGAGCACTGCATTGTCTCTTGAGAAAGACAGATGCCAACAAGAACGTGAATGGAACTGACGGGTGGGTGGGGGGAGGCACTCCAGCAAGAACACCAACTAAAACATTAACCAGTTGAGCTAAAGCAGGGATGAAGAACCTGTGTCCCTTCAGATGATGTTGGACTACCAACTTCCATCCGCTCCAGCCAGTATGGCCATTGGGCAGAGATGCTGGTGGGAGCTGAAATGGAGCAACTTCTGGAGGCTCCGTCATTCCTGAGCTAGAGCACCAGCAGAACTAGAACGGAAGGAAACCATTCTTATTAACAGCAGATTTATTCAAGGGGGTACTTGATAAAACACAGGAGCAGCAGAAGCAGCTAAGCTGGTTTAGCATGAAAGAACTGCACACAAGTGTCAGATGCTGACAAGCAGATACATTTGAACACAGACGGTGCAATCTGCAAACTATCCATTCTGCAGTAGTTGCTCTTAAGTTGCCTAGCATATAGATACCTTGTCGTGTTTCCCAGATCAAAAGACAAATTAGCTATACGTTCTGCTTTGAAAGAGTAGGTGGGTTGGAAGACCCTGATTAGTTAATTTCAGCTTCTCTATCAAGTCAAAATAAACAACAGGATTTGAGGGGGGGGGTTAAAAATCTGAAATGGTTTTTTTGTTATAAATTTATTTCACCAAAATGTATTTTTACTGCATATGAAACATGAAAAAGTCAATTAAAATATTCATTCCACCTATACCAATGAAAACAGGGAAATCCTAGTGTGTTTTCTTCTTTTTGGCTGGAACGGGAGTTCTCTTTGCAGACTTGTTCTGAGGTTTGGGTTCATAGAGGGCACTCCGCAGAAATCTCGAAGCGGCACCTTTATCCAGTCTGGCAGCTTTTTTCTTGTCTGTTATCTCTTTGACTCTGTTCATATAGGTTCTTATTCTCTCCTGGAAGACATGGAAAGATCACACTTCCTATCAAAAAGCTGTAGGGGTTGTTAAGCAAAACGGTAAACAAAAGACCCACCCCACACACTATTATTTGCTTGCACATTCCAGAATTCAACTTCGCTGAAAACTAACTCACAATGGAGACTCTCCTCCAAGACAAAAATCTAATTCTCAAGGGCTAAATGCAAGATTCATGTCTGAGACCCTTTTGTTAGTGTTGCTAGCTTAGCTCAGGGATGGGGAAGCTGCTCCTTCCAGCCTCCCCAAGGACTCTAGCTCCCATCAGCCCCAACCAGCATGACCAATGATCAAGGATGATGGGGCTTGTAATTCAGCAATATCTGGGGGGCCACAGCTAAGGCAGCCCTGCACTGAAAAGGGCCATGGAGCAATGGCTAAGCAAGGCAGCGCATAAACCTGGACCAACTGCCCTGACGACAAGACACACACCCCTCAGCCTCACTGATGTGGTCCAAAGGAAAGCAGAGCAATATGTTTGGCACCAATGTGCACTAAGAATGTATAATTGTCCATTATTTGCAGTAGTGAGGGAAGCAAGAGAGGATTGTGGGTTGCCTCAATTGCATCTCCAAAAGCCAGCCAGCCAGAGCTATTCCAAGTGGTGCAAAGTTTATTATTATCTAAGTGAACAAAGTACTGGAGCCCTCAAAAGCCTGCTGGGACATGTCTCTAGGGACCTAGTGGATAAAATACTTTGCCACCATGACAAGTTGGGACGCCATGTATCTATCCAAGGAACAGCCTAGTCCTGTTTGGTGGAATCCGTTGCAGCTCTGGAGGCCTGAAATTGTCTGGCTGACCATGCGCCCTCCCATCAGTCGCCATGGGCAAGGGTCTTGCACCAACTGTGTGTTGTGGGTCGGTGTGGTCTGACTGGGTAGCTGTGTAGAGGGATGTACCATAAGCACATGACACCACTTCTAGAAGAATTGCACTGGCTATCTGACTTAATGGGACGCAGGTGGCACTGTGGGTTAAACCACTGAGCCTAGGGCTTGCTGATCAAAAGGTCGGCGGTTCGAATCCCCACGGCGGGGTGAGCTCCCGTTGTTCAGTCCCAGCTCCTGCCCACCTAGCAGTTCAAAAGCACGTCAAGTGCAAGTAAATAGGTACCGCTCTGGCAGGAAGGGAAACAGCGTTTCCATGCGCTGCTCTGGTTTGCCAGAAGTGGCTTAGTCATGCTGGCCACATGACCCGGAAGCTGTCTGTGGACAAACGCCGGCTCCCTCGGCCTATAGAGCGAGATGAGCGCGACAACCCCAGAGTCATCCGTGACTGGACTTAACTTTACCTATCTGACTTAATACTTTGCTACTGACCTACAAAGCCCTAAACACTGTTTTAAACATAACTCTTAGAGGGAAAGGGGGACCTATATACCTGAAGGAGCGTCTCCACCCCCATCATTCAACCCGGACACTGAGGTCCAGCGCCGAGGGCCTTCTGGCGGTTCCCTCACTGCGAGAAGCAAAGCTACAGGGAACCAGGCAGAGGGCCTTCTCGGTAGTGGCGCCCGCCCTGTGGAACGCCCTCCCATCAGATGTCAAAGAGAAAAACAACTTCCAGACTTTTAGAAGACATCTGAAGGCAGCCCTGTTTAGGGAAGCTTTTAATGTTTAATAGATTATTGTATTTTAATCTGTTGGAAGCTGCCCAGAGTGGCTGGGGAGGCCCAGCCAGATGGGCGGGGTATAAATAATAAAATATTATTAATTACTATTAGTATTATTATTATTAAACATTATTCTTTCGCAAGACCCTGAGGAAATGGAGTCTCTGTTGGGCCTTTCTGACCACCTGAGTTATGGTGATTTTCCAAGTGAGGTCCTCAGTAAGGTAAACTCCCGGGAATTTAAAGATTAGATAGTGACCTTGTTTTCTCAAGACCATTTAACATGTTGTGTTATGGCCTCAGGAGTGCTCCAACAAGCCATAAGAATAAATGGCAAGCCTATATGTCAATGGAGGTCAAAGGAGCTGATGAAGAGATTTACATTCAATGACACACGGAATGGATTCTCATAACCTGAATGAAAAGTTCCACTGAACCAATCATGTATGTTCCCTTTGGTCCTACCGTAAGTACCAGACATACGGCAAGAGAGCAGCGACTACTGATTGAGCATCCATATGCAAGATAAGGACATCACATCACCCTTCAGAAGGAAATACCATCCACCTCTCTCTCCTCCCCCCCCCATCCACCCCCACTTCATTATACAATGTTTACAAGGAACTAGAAGAATTGGAAAATAATCCCTTTCCTCTCAGGGAGTTCAAGCTTTCAGCAAAATGAACAATTCACACATCGCTTGACATTTTCAACACTACAGTAAATATATTTACTATAGGCTATACTGACATGGCTTTGGGAAGAGGTAAGAAAAATTGAATGGCAATTTGGTTCAGATAAGATCTTGGAACAAATGCAAATCCTCTTTCTAAAAGAATGCACCGCAAATCTAGCCACACATTATGTATGGGCACGAAGCTATAGTTCTCCACGCAATAGTAACTTTTATTCTGCAATTAGTTCTGCCAACCATCTGCTTTTATGGTTACGCACTGATCATTGTTTTAGCAATGATGTCTGCGTGTATATGGAATAATACAATGTATACGTCACAACTATTCTGATAGATTTGATCTGCGGTTTTTCTATTCTTCAAGCTAAATCATTTGATTTGATTCTTGAAGTCAGCAGAATTTCCAAGATATCCAGCCTTATATACTGCACTCATGCATCTAAATGGAATATAAAGACAAACCGAAAAGATTTATTGTAGGCAGTAAATATGTCACTAATGCAGAATTACTGGACAGTATACATACAACTGGTGCCAAAAAAGCTTTTAGCTTTGTTGCCGAACTGGATTCTTTACTGCTGAGAAAATGAATTAATGGAGGGATTGGAAAAGGGGAGGGAGAATCTTTTCCCGTTTTTGCTAGTAAATCAACCACATGATACTTTTAAAGTCATACAGGAGTAAAGAAAGGTAGCCTCGGAGATTAACACAAGTCCAAGTATTTATAGGAAAACACACTGTACTGGAAGTTATAAATAATTATTAGATGCGCAACATTTTTCCATTCCGCAAGTGAAAAGGTGGTTGGCACAAAATTCGACTCTCAGAAGGGAGAGGCATCAGAAAGGATTGTCTGGCTTTTAACTTGTAGCCCTTCTGGAATTTCACCGAGACTGAAACTTCTGCTTGCAGAGACAGACAAGACTGTTTCAAAGAAAAGCTCGCCTCCTGGGAATTCCTTCCTAGCTTAGGAAGGTGAGCAAATCATACAAACAATTGGTTGTACAGTGGTACCTCAGGTAAAAAGGTAAAGGTAAAGGGACCCCTGACCATTAGGTCCAGTCGTGACCGACTCTGGGGTTGCGCGCTCATCTCGCATTATTGGCCGAGGGAGCCGGCGTATAGCTTCCAGGTCATATGGCCAGCATGACAAAGCCGCTTCTGGCAAACCAGAGCAGCACATGGAAACGCCATTTACCTTCCCGCTGTAGCGGTTCCTATTTATCTACTTGCATTTTGACGTGCTTTCGAACTGCTAGGTTGGCAGGAGCTGGGACCAAGCAACGGGAGCTCACCCCGTCACAGGGATTCGAACCGCCGACCTTCTGATCAGCAAGTCCTAGGCTAAGTGGTTTAACCACAGCGCCACCTGGGTCCCGGTACCTCAGGTTAAGTACTTAATTGGTTCTGGAAGTCCGTACTCAACCTGAAGCGTACTTAACCCGAGGTATGACTGTACTCAATGGTGGCTTTGCTTCAGCAAATTTTCACTGAGGGCCGATGGGTCCTCCAGAACAGAATGAGACACAGCGCTGCAACTTCTGGAGGCAGTACACCAACGCATGGAGGCAAAAGCTTTGTATTTGAAGCAAGTGTGGGAAACTGGTCAGCCTAGGCTCTCTCAGATGTACCAGTGGTATTTGACCCCGGTAAAGCTTGCTAAAATGTATAAAAATTCCTCTAATTTAAGCTGGAAATGCAAGGAGAAAGAAGGTACAGTTTTTCTTATGTAGTGGACGTGTAAAAAAGTAAAGGGCTTCTGGGAAATGGTATACAATGAAATTAAAAAAATGTTTAAGAATACGTTTGTTAAAAAAAAAAACCAGAGGCTTTTTTACTAGGAGTAATAGGAGAAGTACTAAGGAAGCAAAAGAGACTGTTTTTATATGCGACAACAACGTCCAGAATGCTACTTGCCCAGAACTGGAAAGAAGAGAATGTCCCAACGAAAGAAGAATGGAGGACTAAGATGACTGACTATGCCAAAATGGCTAAACTTACCGTGAAGATCAGGCACCAAGATGAGGAAAAATTCAATCAAGAATGGGAAAATTTTATAGATTACAGTGGTGCCTCGCAGGACAAATTTAATTCATTCCGCGAGTGAATTCATTTTGCGAAAAATTCATCTTGCGAATCGCGGCTTCCCATAGGAATGCATTGAAATTTCTTTTTTTGCCTATAGGAACGCATTAATTAAATTTCAATGCATTCCTATGGGAAACCGCGATTCGCAAGACGAATTTTTCGCAAAACGAATTCGTCTTGCAGGGCATTCATCTTGCGAGGTACCACTGTACTTTAAAGAATACTGTAAAAATGTTAAAACATTAGCAGGTTTGATGTAACATTTATGAACTAATAATAGAATTAGGAGAGAAAAAAGAAGTTATAATTAATTGGAGAGGTATAATTATATGCAAGGAGAATTAAAGGGGGGGAATGGAAACCAGAGGGGGCGGGGGGGAGTCATTTAATGAAAATTTGGATTGGATATGTATATACAAAAGAAAAAATGCAGTTATTTTGAAAATTTAAAAATAAAATATTTTTAAAAGGGGAGGGGAAGCGTAGGCTCTCTCAACCTTGGTCCCTAGATGTCTGGACTACAACTCCCATCATTTCTAGCCAGCATGGCCAATGATCAGGGGAGTTGTTGTTCAAGAACACCTAGAGATCCAAGGTTTAGAAAGGCTGGGTTAGCATTGGAAGAGGACTTGTGAGATCAAGGTGCAAACAGCCATGAAGGTCTAGGTCAGGCATCCCCAACCTGCGGCCCTCCAGAAGTTTTGGCCTACAACTCCCATGATCCCTAGCTAACAGGACCAGTGGTCAGGGATGATGGGAATTGTAGTCCAAAACATCTGGAGGGCCAAAAGTTGGGGATGCCTGGTCTAGGTGACCTTGGGCCAGTCAGTGACTCTCAGCCTGATCAACCTCACGGGGTTGTTGTGAGGTTAAACTGGGGTAGAGGAGGAACCAAGAATATCACCTTAGCGTGCTTGGAATAAAATAAAAATATAAAATAAGGTTATAATTGATGATCCATTTATGACCACACACACAGAGAGAGAGGGGGGGGAGGATTTAACATGTACTGTATTTTAAATAAGAATCTAATTTTGTGCTGTATTTTAAATAAGAACCTTACCAGCTCCTGTTTCACTGGGTGCTCCTTTGGATTAATTCCTTGTGTGGCAAGATATACTGTAAAATGAATTTTATTAATCAATATTATTCTTATTGTGAGAGACTTTAGCAACAGAATCCTTACTACACATCTAAATTGCAAAAGCACACATCAATTGCAAGACTATAAAACTGCTTTGCTAAACTGAACTCAGTGGTATTCGTCCTAATATAAAATGCCTAACAGCTGGGTGAAATGGCATCAAAGGCTCTATGGAGAACCGGAAGGGTTGCTAGAGGAACCAAAGAACAAGAAAAGGGAATTGATCAGCTATTACAAAAATGGCGAAGGCTTAAATAATTAAGCTTTTCTTTAAGTGTCACTTATAAAAGCATAGCGGCTGTAAAATCATCATTAGAAATAGGATGGGTACCTAGCTGCCGAGTTGCATATTTAAATATGTAGTCACATGCTGAAGTACTTAAATTACCACCATAAATTTCATACTCCACACTCACCCCAAAACATCGAATTCAATGTGTAAGCAGAGACCAAATCTAATTTTGCTTGTTCAAGAGGATCCAGCTAAAACAAAAGAGATACAAACATCATCATGTGCATTTCATTATTTAACTGAGACATGAAAAAAGGCTTCCAGCTACAGGAACCAATTATTATCACAGTATAGTGTCAATGCCACCTTCCCCCCAATCAGGAAGCTAACAGTACTTTGCAGAATTCAAAGTTCATTTTTTAAAAAATATCACATTGTTGATGTTACTTTCTTCTATCTACCACGGAATCCTACCCAATAATTTCAAGTAAACACATTTCTAAAGAATAGAAAGTAGTATTTATGTAGGCATGATCAGCATTTGGGGGCTTGACTTTCAGACAACTAATAAAACTGTCCCATTAAAGCATTACCCAATGAAATATCAGGAAATCCACAAAGTATGCTGAAATAAGCTAATAACACCACTCGGCATCTATGTACCCGTTCTGAACATTTAAAACGATTCACATTTTTTCACATGGTTCACATAATTTGCAGGAAAATATTTACAATAACTCTGTGAGGTAAGCTGGTATTGTTGTCCCTGAATTGCAGGTGGAGGGATGGCTTCCCAAAACCTAACCGATCCTATTCCAACAGGACTTGACAGTTTGCAATTTAGGGAGCTTGTGTATACTCCTGGGAAAAGGAGTGGATATTTTAGATCTTTCCGTGGGTGAAAAAGAGAAGCCCACAAAAGAGGAGCATCGCTGTTCCACAGGAGGGGAAACCACCCATGTCAGAGGACAACACAAGGCATTCCAAGATGGAGTCAGAGGAGGCCATGGATCCAACAGTATCCTAAGCATCCTTGTTCCCCCAATACTCCCCAAACCGACCCCAAAACTGTACCAGCCTGGGAGCTGGCCTAGTTGATCCTCCTCAATCTGCTGCAGTCAATGGGAAGGAAATGTGGTTTTCAGAAGTAGCAGTCTCCTCCACCAACATCGCCACCAAAGGAAGCTCTATGAGCCATTATGCTACACCACTGTTCCCATGTATTATCTACTTGTTGCACTAGGGTCAGGTTCAAGGTGCTGGTTTTGACCTTTAAAGCCCTTTGTGGCTTAGGGCCCTCGTATTTACGGGACTGCCTCTCCTGGTATGCCCCACAGAGGACCTTAAGGTCCATGAATAACCATAGTTTAGAGCAGGCATCCCCAAACTTCGGCCCTCCAGATGTTTTGGACTACAATTCCCATCTTCCCCGACCACTGGTCCTGTTAGCTAGGGATCATGGGAGTTGTAGGCCAAAACATCTGGAGGGCCGCAGTTTGGGGATGCCTGGTTTAGAGGTCCCAGGCCCTAAGGAAGTCAGACTATCCTCCACCAGGGCCACGGCCTTTTCAGTGATGGCCTGGTGGAATGCTCTGTCCCATGAGACTAGGGCCCTACAGGATTTAACCTCCTTCCGCCAGGCCTGTAAGACAGAGCTATTCCGCCTGGCCTTTAATTTGGACTCAGCCTGATCTTTTATTACCCTTCTTCTCCCCCCCCCCCTTTATGAAGATTACCCGCTCTGGGCCCTCACAGCTAATTCTCCCCTGGCCTCCTCGCTGGCCAAAGTAGGACTAATTTTAGCCAACTAACCCTGGTGACCATCTAATGTTTACTGGAGGGGTTTTCCCCCAATTTGATTTTTGGAACTTTGAATTTTATTGTCGTTCATGCTTTTATACTGTATTTTATGCTGTTTTATGTTGTATCATAATTGTTTTAAATTTGTTGTTAGCCACCCTGAGCCCGGTTTCTGAACCGGGAAGGGCGGGGTATAAATAAAAAAATATTAGTATTTATTATTATTATTATTATTTATTGTCAATCCTGGCAGTGATCCGACGAAGTAACCCCTGGAACTTCCTCACAACCAACTATGAAAGCCCCAGGTGCTTGCAAATTTGCTTCTCTTTACAAACAAGGAAGGAGTCCTACGGGACTGGGGGCTATGGACTGCTGCCACCTGTACTTAAGTGTACAGTGCATGCAGGGATATTGCAGCTGCACACCAAAAGTTAGAAACGTTTTTTTTGGCTGTCAAACCCAATCTATCATTTTGTTCCTACAGGACTTCCAGGAAACTCAGGTTACACGAGTGTGCAGTTTACAAGATTGAACATGGATGCTGTCAAAGGGCTGAGTTGTCAGAACCGTTGTGCTTATAATTTATTCATGTTTGGAAAGCTTCGGGGGGTGAAATTCCCTGATGGACGAGTTTTTTATTTTGCCCCAAAGAAATTACAAATTGGATTTTAAATGTTAAGGTACATAGATACATGTACCAAGGCCTCAGGCAGTGCCTTGTGCTGTTTCTGGGTGTTGAAAGCGAGAAAGAAAAGATACTTCATTTATTCTTTTAGATCTGTTCTTCCTGCAGCTGGAACGGGTACGGTAGCAGTTTAACACCTAGCTTTTACATTCTAGTGCGAGTTTATTCTAAAACTCCACCTCCAGAAATAAGGCAAGCGGTTTCTGGATGAAGTACAAGCCACCCTAATCTTAAAGAGCACTGGGGACCCTGCCTTCCACCACCGATTAGTTAAAAGACAAACACTGTTGTGCTTTCTTTTTTTAAAAAAATAAATAAATTTTTATTAGTTTTCTCATTAAAAGCATTAATAAACAACAGAATTACAAACACAAAACATTCTTCATCTACATCTTTTTACAAAATAAAACAAAAACAAAAAGAGAGGGGGGAAAGAAAACAGGGGGGAAGCAAAACACAAACACAAAAACACACACAACGAAAAACAAACAAAAAACAAATACCAAATGCCACATAAAAAGCAACACATAAGGTATTAAACAAAAACAAAGAAAATCTTTAAATGCTGACTTCCAATTTACCTCTCTGTAATTCATAAACTTTTAACCTTTTTATATCGCACAATTCTTAATCAATTTACATCATTATCTCTTCTTTAATTTATATTGGGTTCAGGTGTACTCTGCCGGTTGACTTTTAGATATCTAATTATTCGCTAAATAATCGTCAAAAATCTTCCATTCCTTTTTTATTTTTTGTTTCGTCTGCCCTCCGATTCTTCCTGTAAATTTTGCTAGCTGTGCATATTCTTTCATTAACAATTGCCACTCAAGTATGCTGGGTGTGTTACAACTTTTCCAGCTTCTCGCTACTAAAACTCTTGCCGCTACTGTTGTGCTTTCATCTGCCCCTTACCTTCTGGAGAAGCTCACTTCTCGACACAGACATCATAGTCTTCAACATCTCATCCACAAAACCAAGAGATTTATCAAAGGCCGAAAGGTAATCATGGATCTCTGCTGGGTACTCTTCTCCAGCAAGATCACTCTCCGACATTATGCTCTACACACAAGAACCAGGACAGGTTTACCTATAGTACAGGTAGATAAAACACAGAAACATTAGGCTCATGAAATGGTCTGCGAGATCTTAAAGAAATCACTTACATCAACCTATGGGTTGACATTCCTAGATAACCAAGGCAAGTTACTTCAAGTCTGCAAGGTTGGCAACTTTTTTCATTTTGAACAGGTTTTCAAATGCATGTATTATCATCAACTTGGGTTCCATGACAGAAGAAAGGAAAGATATAAATGTAATAAAATAAATAAATGTGCAGCACCTAGATCATACTGGTATCATTTAAAGCAGATGACCCTCCAGATGTTGTTGGATTCCCATTCCTACCAACCACAACCAGCATGGAGATGATGAACATCTGGAGAGCCATAGATTCCCCGCCCATTTTAAAGATTTGGGTTAAGGCTACTTCTCATGCTGCTCTCTGCTCACCCCTGGAACCAGAATGCTGATGTTGGCATGAAAATACCCCGCGTAATATATAATTTGATATTCTACTGATACAATGTGGGAACCAGACAATGGAGTTCAGGAACCACATTGCAAAGATATTGTAAGGTAATGGTCGTGCAGGGACAGACCACACCCCTTACATCCCAGCTCCAGTAATGAGGCAGACAGCAGCGAAGGGGGAGGAGAAAGGGAAGAGCTCGGAGGCAGGAGGGAACGGGGCTCTGACAAGGTCCAGGAGCCGTCCCTCCAGCCCTTGTTGTCAGGAAAGGAGGGGGAGGAAAACTCAGGAGCTTTGAGTGGAGAAACCTCAAAGGAGCTCCCTTTTAAGTTCTTGCCAGAACTGAGGAAGTCCTCCTCACGCAGACGTAAGGGGAGGAGATTTCACGTCCCGAAGCTGTTATGTTGGCAACATTCCCGGCGGGGGGGGGGGGGGCATAGGGAGAATCTGAAGGAAGCAGCTAGACATGCGTTCTTGAAGCTCTCTTTGCACTGTACATAGAATGCACAATAAAAGCTTTAAAGACACGGAGGCTTGGAGCGTCTTTACTCTGGAGTAGCCTACAACACCTTTGACAGATATCATCTGAATAGCGCTCTTTTTTTTTCAAAAGAAAAGGGATGTGGGCCAGGAACATGGATGTCTGCAAGGTCGGCAACTTTTTTCATTTCCATCACATGGACTAAGCCAGAAAGCACACTCATAAAATAAATGAGTGTCCCATTAGCTCTCAATGAGAAATTGTGCACCCCCACTGATTCAGAGGGTGGGGAGTCGATCAATACTACTTTTTATTACCTGAAAAAAGACACACGCAAAACTGAGCTAGCAGAGGCTAGAGTTATGCTCTCACATTTTGACAACCATGACCACAGAGAATGTGTTGCTGCTAGGGCAGAGTTTAAAAGTTGTTTGGACAACTGAATGGTCTACTTAACTTAAAAAGTTAGGATCATTTAAAAAGGTGTCCCCCCAAATTTACCACAGGTCAGTGGCACAGCTTTTGTGTGTGAGAAAGAGAAAGAGAAAGAGAAAGAGAAAGAGAAAGAGAAAGAGAAAGAGAAAGAGAAAGAGAAAGAGAGAGAGAGAGAGAGAGAGAGAGAGAGAGAGAGAGAGAGAGAGAGAGAGATCAGATCCCTTGTTAAGATGGCGGCTTAAAATTGGTTGAAACTCATAGTAATGACTAAGATGCCAGGCAACACCCCTGGTTTTAAGCAATTGTGTTCAAGCTTTAATCTTCAATAAATAAGACCATTGCCTGCTTCACCAAAACAGCTGGTTGCCAAGATCAACACAAACTGATGTGGAACAGAAGTTGCTAAGGGGGAAATAAAGCAATGTGGGTTATTCCATATCTCTACAGGCAATCCTGGACTCCTTGTTTATTTCCCTTCCTTAATCTTCAAAACAATTACCGTACTTCAAACTATACAAAAAAGGTACTTCCTACAACAAGCAGAAACTTGATCAGTTTCTGGCCTGCCTTTCTGCCACATGCCTTGTGCCAAAACTGAATGACTGTTCTACATAACAGCGACCAAAATTTCCTTCCATATAATCCCAGTTCTGAGAGAAGGCCAGAAAGGTTTTTTTTAAGGGGGGGGGGGGGGGGGGGAGAGTAGAACATTCTGCAGCAGAGCCACTAAGCAAGGAATGTATAAAAGGGTAGCTATTCTGTGGGTAAGCACACTACTTGAATCAAATGTATATTGGCCAGTTCCTGCAAAACAAAGGCACAACTGAATGATGCTGCAGGAATGATTTTTAAAGGGTGATCCTTATATTTCTACCCAGAAGTACTGCTTACAGGCAACCTACAGGAATGGCAAATCTCATGGCCAGCAAATCTCTCCCCCTCCAGTCCACTTTGAAATTGGTAAAGGTCTTCAGCTGGTGTAGCTATTGCACTTTCCTGTGCTAAATGGTAAAGGTAAAGGACCCCTGACAGTTAAGTCCAGTCGCGAACGACCCTGGGGTTGCGGCGCTCACCTCACTTTACTGGCCGAGGGAGCCAGTGTTTGTCTGCAGACAGTTTTTCTGGGTCATGTAGCCAGCATGACTAAGCTGCTTCTGGCGAAACCAGAGCAGCGCACAGAAACGCCGTTTACCTTCCCGCCAGAGTGGTACCTATTTATCTACTTGCACTTTGATGTGCTTTTGAACTGCTAGGTGGACAGGAGCTGGGACTGAACAACGGGAGCTCACCCCATCTTGGGGGATCGAACCGCTGACCTTCTGATCGGCAAGCCCTAGGCTCTGTGGTTTTTAATTGTATTTTTGCTGTGGGTCACTGAGATCAGTTTCTAACATTGCTTCAAACACAAGTAATGGGAGCAGACTGGAGTCAAAGTAGGCCGAAATGTGCCCACAGCCAGTGTCCTTCAACTAATCTGGCCCCAAACACAAAGGGTTGTACAAAAAGGTGGCACACTCTATTTTCACTCTATTTTCCACCCTACTTCATCTTCCTGGGCGATAGTCACATAGGACCAGCTTTCTCCCCCCACCCCTGGGTGGAAACAGAGGCAGCAGCAGCAAAGGTTGGTGCTTCTTGACAAAAAACCAGGCAGCCTGCCTTACACAAGCAACACTTTCTGCTCCTGCAAACCCAGCAGATACAACTCAAAGGAAAAAGTGCTTCATTAACTACAATAGCCAAATGAATTGCCCAGGTCCACATGTACACCATGCATTTTAAAGCACTTGATCCAACCCCTCGATTTGAAGCACATGCCTCCTCCCTCTCCCCTCTGAAAAAGAATTCCGGAAACCATAGCCCCGTTGGGATGGAAACTACAATTCCCAGGATTCTTTGGCAGCAGGGGGAAAGTCATTGCGCATTACATGTGTGCTGCTGCACACGTTTTTAACAAATGCTTAGTGTGGCTCCACTCTAAATACAAAATACACAATCAAAACCACCCCCTCCCAGAAACACATTTTTAACACTCTTTTAAACGTGTTTGTGGAAGGCGGTGGGGAGAAGGGGGGTTACTCTGCTCCTGTTCTTGATTTTTATTATGTATTTTTGTCTTTTTAATGCTGTGAACCGCCCTGGGGTCTACGGATGAAGGGCGGGTATACGAAATACGGTAAGTAAATGAGAACTGCGGAGAGCTTTTCCTTTCCTTTCTCTTTTTTTGGGGGTGTGTGTGTGTGTTGGGGGCAATTTCCAGAAGAGGCGCCTGGGCGATCCTGTGGGTCAGGGGACGCCTCGCGGCCGGATCCAGCAGATCTCTTCCCTACCCGGAAAGGCGCAACCAGCTCTGGGTCGAAGGACCCCCGAGGCCACCCGCTTTGGCGCTACGGTTCCTGCGGAGAATGCGACCGGGCTAAATGGAAGGCCAGGGCCTGCGTGCCGGCCTGCCTGCCTGCTTCCTCGCGAGCCGGGCGCCACCCTTGAGCTGGAGCCCCGCTCCTCGCCCAGCGGCGCTTCTTCCTACCTGCGGCGTGGAGACGGCGGGCCTCCGCTTTGCGCGCAGCGCTCTTGACGCAGCAGCCGGGGCGGCGCACCGAGTCCCGCCGGCTTGGGCGAGGCGGAGCCGCGGCGCCTGGCCGCCGACTGCGCTCCTTCGCTGGGCGGCCGCCGGGCGGAGACGTAGAGGCCGGGCTTGCGCAGCTCGGCCCCTCCGAGCGGGGAAAGGCGCCGCTTTACGCACACCCGTCCCCGAATGGGCAAGCAAGAAGGGAAAGCAAGCCGTGGCCTTTCTGGGGGGGGGGGGAGGCAGCTTGGAAAGAGGGCCTTCCTAAGGGGCTGCTTGGGGGGGACCAAGGGGTGGCGGCTGCAGAGCGCACGGCCAGCTTTACGGCGCCCGACTCGGGGACGTCGCTAAGGTGGCGCGCGGATTTGTTTCTTATTTTTGTCCGCCGGAAGTTCTCCCAGGAGCTCTGTTCCGGCCCCTCTCAGGGGGGCGGGCTTTGCCATTCTTAAAAGGAGGGGGGAGGTGAGTTCTGGAACCTCTTTTTTTCTAGAAAAATTGTAGAATAGTGGGTAAGAAGGATGAAGACACAGCTCTCAAAACAACCAGCTCTTTATTCTAGCTCTGAGTCCAGACTGAACAGTAGCTTAGCCAACTGGCTTATATAGTACTCAGTAACTTGCAACAATAACAAACTTCCCCTACCTGTAACTAAAACTTCCCCTAGCTACCCAATCTGTGAACAGCAGTCTCAATCCTTCATTTGCATGTTGTGGACCTGAGTGAGAACTGCAGCCACAGTGGGCAGGGTAAGAACTGCAGCCACGGTGGCCAGAAGGAGTACTGCAGTTAACTTAATACATAACAAAAATAGCCCTGATGTAAATGTAAGAGCGGTTCACAGCATTAAAAAACAAGATAAGGGCACAAAATGCATAATAATGAGAACAAAACAAAAAACCCTCCCTCCCACAAATGCCCCTCAACTCCGCTTTGAAGGGTATCGGATGTTAGCCAAGGGCCTGGTTGAATAACGTTTTCGCCTGGCGCCTCAAGGTGTGTAATGAAAGCACCTGGCGAGCCTCCTTGGGGAGTTGGCCACAAACAGGGAGCCCCATCCACACACCCCCAACTCTCACTCGCCTGTGATCCTTGTGGCAGCATAGATCCACTGATAACTGTATCCTTCATTCACTTGTCTTAACTCGCATCTAAAGCTAATGTATTCCATAAGTTAACTAAACTCTCTGTGGGTGTAACTCAGGTGTAATGAAAAACCACAGATTCTGGGAAAGCCAACAGGCACTAGGCACCTATTTTCAATCTAATGAATTTCTTCAGGATTATTTAACAGGCTGGTGTCTATAAGAGGCAAGCCCAGAAGGCCTAGGCCTGGCAGGCCACAGGAGAGGAATACTGTACTGTACATAGAAGATAATGCTTTCACTTTTGCATGCAAAGACTGAGG